>NC_041401.2:20412434-20741601 GCF_900747795.2 Erpetoichthys calabaricus | reverse complement strand
CAGGGGATGAGTTATGAAGAAAGATTAAAAGAGCTGAGACATTTCTATATAAACCCAATGAGATTAAGAGGAGACCTTACTGTTCTTCTTCTTTCAGCTGCTCCCGTTAGGGGTTACCACAGTGGACCATCTTGTTCCATATCCTACTGTCCTCTTCATCTTATTCTGTCACACCCATCACCTGCATGTCCTCTCTCACCACATCCATAAACCTTCTCTTAGGCCTTCTTCTTTTCCTCTTCCCTGGCAGCTCTATCCTTAGCACCCTTCTCCCAATATACTCAGCATCTCTCCTCCGCACATGTCCAAACCAACGCAATCTCGCCTCTCTGACTTTGTCTCCCAACCGTCCAACCTGAGCTGACCCTCTAATGTCCTCGTTTCTAATCCTGTCCATCCTCATCATACCCAATGCAAATCTTAGCATCTTTAACTCTGCCACCTCCAGCTCTGTCTCCTGCTTTCTGGTCAGTGCCACCGTCTCCAACCCATAACAACAACAACAACATTTATTTATATAGCACATTTTCATACAAACAAGTAGCTCAAAGTGCTTTACATAATGAAGAAAATAAAAATAAAAAACAAAGTAAGAAACTGAAATAAGACAACATTAGTTAACATAGAATAAGAGTAAGGTCCGATGGCCAGGGAGGACAGAAAAAAAAAAAAAAAAAAAACTCCAGACGGCTGGAGAAAAAAATAAAATCTGCAGGGGTTCCAGGCCACGAGACTGCCCAGTCCCCTCTGGGCATTCTACCTAACATAAATGAATAGTCCTCTTTGTATTTAACATATAACATAGCTGGTCTCACTACCTTCCTGTAGACCTTCCTTTTCAATCTTACTGATATTTATCTGTCACAAATCACTCCTGACACTCTTCTCCACCCATTCCACCCTGCCTGCACTCTCTTCTTCACTTCTTTTCCACAATCCCCGTTACTCTGTATTGTTGATCCCAAGTATTTAAACTCATCTACCTTCGCCAACTCTACTCCCTGCATCCTCACCATTCCACTGACCTCCCTCTCATTCACACACATGTATCCTGTTTTGTTCCTATTGACCTTCATTCCTCTCCTCTATACCTGTAGATCAGATCTCCACCTCTCCAGGGTATCCTCAACCTACTATCGCTACAGATCACAAGGTCATCAGCAAACATCATAGTCCACGTGGACTCCTGTCTAATCTCGTCTGTCAACCTGTCCATCACTATTGCAAATAAGAAAGGGCTCAGAGCCAATCCCTGATGTAATCCTACCTTCACATTGAATGCATCCGTCACTATTACCGCAGACCTCACCACTGCCTGTTCTCATCCAGATTGTTCTAATGTTCAAAAGAAGCCTTGTGAAGGTCTTTGTTACTTATATAGTTGCATTTTTGCAGTAGGTAAACTGAAGTGTTACTGGTAATGTAAGAAATCCATTGATGCCTGAAGGAATGTTCACTTGGTTCTGCAGCAACATTACACTTATTTTGTGTTTTTATACTGTTCTACATTATTCCATAAGTGCGAAATCCATCCATCCATCCATTATCCAACCCGCTATATCCTAACTACAGGGTCATGGGGGTCTGCTGGAGCCAATCCCAGCCAACATGGGGCGCAAGGCAGGAAACAAACCCCAGGCAGGGCACGCACACACCCAAGCACACACTAGGGACAATTTAGGATCGCCAATGCACCTAACCTGCATGTCTATGGACTGTGGGAGGAAACCCACTCAGACACAGAGAAAACATGCAAACTCCACACACGGAGGACCCGGGAAGTGAACTCGGATCTCCTAACTGCGAGGCAGCAGCGCTACCTACTGCACCACCATGCCGTGCAGTGCGAAATAATACTATGCATTAATAATAATCATAAGAACAAGCTGAAGAAGGGCATGATGAAGGGAGGCATTATACAGTCTGATGGCTGTGGGCATGACAGAGCCTCTTCCAGGACATTGCATCATAGAAAGAATGCAGCCACAATGGCCTTTAATTTAGCAGTCATCCTGTTTTCTGCCATTGTCTTCTCCAATAAGTCCAGAGTCAAGTCCTGTAATAAAATGTGGCTTTCAGATGCCTTTATTCAGGTGACTGGTGTTGATCCCTTAACAGAAACACAGCAAAGAACAGTACAGTGGACAAAATGGTCACACACATTCAAAGTCCCGAGTCTCTTCACAAAGAATAGCCCACTTTGGCCCTTTTGAAGGTGTGTATGTGTTGTCCACCAACTGATGGATGGACTGCAGGTATATACTGCATGGCTCTTCACCAGTTCCACCACCTTTGTGCTTAAATTAGGGTTAGGGTTAGGGTTACACTACTGTATATTCAGTAAAGCTTGAGAGGGGTGACCTTGCTGAGTTCTGTAGTGTGTCGTTGTTCTCACCTGATTCAGTTTCCTACTTTTCTATTTAACTTTTGTGGACCACTACAGTCATGTTGTTCAGTTCTGGTGGTTAAAATCCATTTAATTTCTTACACCCCCTCTGTTTGTTTTTTTTTTTTTTTTTGCTTGTGTTTTGGCAGCCTGGAGGGGACATGTCGCTCGCCTTTCGCACCGGCAGATTAAAAGGCAGAGAGAAGAGGCAGCTATTTGTATTCAAGCAGGTAATGAATAAACTAAAAAGAATGGCATGTGCAACTGGGTGAAAAAGAAATTCTGCACAAACAGCAGCAATAACCCAGAAGTATGAAATAAAGTTGTGCATTAGATTGATTTCCGCAACATTTGAAAAGATAATCCATAAAGGCGACGATGAAGTCTGAGGTTCAATAAAATGTGTTTTTTTTTCTGTTCTCAATAAAGCTCCTGTGAAAACTGTAATAACTAATTAAATATGTATGAAGGCAGGCTTTTGAAAATTTGGGCAGCATTTGGTCTACATGTTTCAGTAGAACAGTGCATATTAAGATCTTTTTTTTTCCTTTCATCTCTTTCCCAATAAAAGCAGCAGTGGGGTTTATCCCTTCTGTTTCCTCGGAACTTCCTCTCTGAATTCCCGGTCTATTACCACACTTTCGCATACCAGAAACAAGATGCCTTTTCATACTGTCAACCTTTTCAAGTGAAATGTAAATTAATTCGTACTCAGTGTGCCTTGACAGAGATCAAAGTGGGCATATTAACCTTTGCGGTGCCCCCCTACATCAGCTCATGCTCCTCAGACAGCAAGGTGGAGTGAAACGGCAAGGGTGAGCTGTAATTTGCGGCTTTCCTGGCGGGCATTTCCGTGTCAAAAAGCAAATGATACAGAGATTCTAATTTCTCGTTTAAATGGCCTTATTAGACAGTCACCCAAGGTAAAAATAAAAATAGTTAACCTATGAAGGCTTTTTTTTTTTTTCCTGGGAGAGTAAATTTTAATGGCGATCACTAAGCAGATATAATGGTGTACCCTCTCAGAACACTTCAGGCAGGTGGAGTGCTACTTTTTTTTCTCTGTGGTCACAATGAAGACACACCACTAGATGGTTGTGACTGCTTCTGTAAAGTAAAAACTGAAAATCAAGGAAGCACAAATCATTTTAATTATGTTTAATATTTGCAAATCTTAGCCACTAGCACAGTATCTTTAACCAGCTTCTTGTTTGTTTTCAGCTATTCGGGGGCACCTTGCTCGGAAAAATTACAACTTGCTCAAGCAAAGCACAAACTCACATTCGTCATTTGAGGTGGACAACTTCTGTGGATCTCATCAAGAAACCATTATGTGAGTATTCAGCCTCACTTCACCACTGGGCTGGACAGAATGAATGAAGCCTGACTGTATTAGCCGAATGTTTCTAAAAATGATCAAGCATATTGTGCCATATTAGTAACTCATGTATGGGTTGTTCTTAATTGATCAAAAAGACATCAAATCATAGCAAAACAGTTGCAGTTATATACAGATCCAAACTGTGTGGAGACAGTTGAGGAAAAGTTTTAACAATGTTTCACATATAACCAGTCTAATGATGTTTTATAAATACAGGGTGGGGCAGAAATAACTCCCACATTTCAAAGGGGGATTGAAAAAAAATGGTACGAGGTATCACCAAAAACTTTTTATTTCCCAAATGTAGATATAAAAAAGTTTTTTTACTTTAAGTTTTAAAAATTATATCGTCCAAATGGTGGCCTTGATGACTGATACACATTTGGAGCCGTTCTTGAAAGTTTTCCATCACTGTCACTAGCATGTCGGGCGAAATTCCTTCAATTTCTTCTTGAATGGCCTCCTTTAGTTGGTCCAAGGACGATGTTTGAAAACCTCGGCCTTGAGATACCTCCACAGAAAAAAGTCACAGGGACTTAAATCAGGCGAGCGCGGTGGCCACGGTCTGGAACACTTTCATTAGCACGTAAACCGAACCGCGTGTGAAACGCCCTCTGCGTCGCAGTTACAGATTCACCATTTTTGAAAAAAGCCTCCACTACAAAGTCTCGATGCACACCCGACCACGGCATGGTAATGACTGAAAACTTTATTATGTACTCTACCTAACGGAACGGACCGCACCCCTCTACCTGCTTTGGGGACCCCACAGTGATTTTTCGAAATGTGGGAGTTATTTCTGCCCCACCCTGTATAATGAAGACAAAAAGAATATAAGTAAAATAATATAAATAACACGCAGGTTAAGTTTGCAGATGATACCAAGCTTGGTAGACTGACAGATAATCTGGAACCCATTGAATCATCACAGAGGGACTTGGACAGTACACAGTCTTGGGCAGATTTGTGGCAGATGAAGTTTAATGTAAAGTATGACAAGTAGGAAGTAAAATGTTAGGTTGGAATACACAGCGGGAGGTCTGAAAATTAACCCTTTCAGGGCGAATGTTGACTTTTGTCAAAAGGAGGGGTTGACAGTGGCAATCAACTGTAAATGGAAAGGAAACTTCACTTCATTTGTTTGCTTGTGATTCCCTGTGTTCACATGAGTAGCAGGGATCAAACAACAGCAAAAATGGCATTAACATCTGGTGAGAGATTGAAGCGAATGCGTAAAGCAAAAATACTCCATGGACGACATTTTGCATATTATCCCTGAATTGGATTGTGACTTGTGACTTTGACACAAGTGATTGAAAACTAATGTGGGGTACCAGCATCAGCTGATCGTGGTACTGAACAAGTTTGTGCAGCTAACCCGCCTATGACCATGTTTGCCTGAGAGGATAGTCACTTACCTTTCCTTGAGGTACAAACTAGATTACAGTGCACTGTGACTGAAACCGCTACTGCCGCCCCTGCTCCCTGCCACGCAAAGTCTGGTGGCCAGCCTGCCGTGGATTCTTGGCAAACTGGTGGCCACAGCGTGCAGCAACAGATGTTTTATATCTGTGTAAAACCTTTGCTTTGTGTGCTTTTCAGAAAACTGTGTTATTTGGAAATAATATTCAGCCCTCAAAGAGTTAAAAGTACACCTTATGAGAAAGATTTGGGAGTCATAGTGGACTCAGCACTATCAACTGCCAGACAGTGTTCAGAAGCCATTAAGAAGGCTAACAGAATGCCAGGTTATATAGCGCCTTGATGTGTGGAGTTCAAGTCACAGGAGGTTCTGCTCAAGCTTTATAACACACTGGTGAGGCCTCATCTGGAGACCTGTGTGCAGTTTTGGTCTCAAGGCTACAAAAAGGACATAGCAGCACTAGAAAAGGTCCACAGAAGAGCAACTAGGCTGATTCCAGGGCTACAGGAGATGAATTATGAGGAAAGATTAAAAGAGCTGAGCTTTTACAGTATAAGCCAAAGGAGACCACCACTGGGCTGGACAGAATGAATGAAGCAAGCCTACTATATTAGCTAAAAACACATCACAACAATTCATAATGTTTCTAAAATAATCAAGCATAGTAGCAGATTGTGTCATATTAGTAACTCATGTATGGATTGTTCTTAATTGACCAAAAAGACATCAGATTATACCAGAATAGTTGCAATTATATACAGATCCAAACTGTGTGGAGAGAGTCAAGGAACAGGTTTAAAATGTTATACATATAATGCAGAACAGATATATAGCAACATTTGGAATTAGTATTTATTAACCCACTGCAGGAAAAAAACAGCAGTATAAGGTGTGTAAGATTAATAAGTCCAATGTGAATCATAGGGCGTATGAGAAAATGAGAGCAACCATTAGGATACCAGGGAAGCTAAAAATCAGTTAGAGGGGAATATAGCAGATAAGGCAAAAGATGACCCAAAGAGATTCTTTTAGTATTTTAGTAGTGAAAGAACAGTCAAGGAGGAGGTGTAGTCCATCAAGGATAATAAAAGGGAATTAAAAATGTAGACAGTGAAAAGGCAAATGCGTTAAATTCGCATTTTGCTAAGGTCTTCACATGTGAGAAAATGTATAACCTCTCAGTGGTAACAGGGACTACTAAGGAGGAATGGAAGGATTTGAAAATTGTAGAGAGAGAAGTGCTGCTTAGCTTACATAGGCTGAAATCCAAACAAAAATCACCAGGGCCAGATGATATTTATCCTCTTCTCAAGTAGGTTAGTGAATACATATATAAACTCTTCATGAATATTTTTAATAAGTCATGGCAGAATGGGGGAATTCCAAAAAACTGGCAAATGGCAAATAGTTTCCCGTCATATAAAAAAGGTGATTGTGTAGATCCAAGCAACTATAGGCCAGTAAGCTTAGTATGAGAAACAGGTAATTTAATGGAAGGAATTCTTAAGGAAAAGATTAAGCAACACATGGCAAGAAAAGAAGTTTTATTGAACAATCAGCATGGGTTCAGGTGAGGGAGGTCATGTTTTACTAACATGCTGGAATTCTATGAGGAAGCAACAAAAGGATACGATCAAAGTGGAGCGCATGAGGTTATTTATCTGGACTTTCAGAAAGTGTTTGATAAGATGCCACCTGAGAGGTTGGGCATCACACTAAAAGGGCTCAGGGTGATGTGTGTAAATGGGTGCAGAATTGGCTCAGACACAAGAAGCAAGAAGTTAGGGTGAGGGGAGCCTCATCAGAATTGACTGATGTTAAGAGTGGTGTCCAGCAGGGGTCAGTGCTAGGGACACTGCTATTTTTATTATTTATAAATGATTTAGATAGGAATATAAATAATAAGCTGGTTACATCTGCAGTTAATGCTAAGCTAGGTAGTCTTCTTTTGGTCTTAATAATTACACTTATAAAGCATAGCTAAAAACGTTATTCATCTTTATGCAGTGCAGCTATCAATATGCTGTTAAAACTCCTTACGAATATGTGGGATTCACTGGTTTTATGCTGAAGTATGAAATATCGAGAAATCTGTCTCACTTAAGCCACTTCTGATGTTATTTTAGTAGGCCACATGGCACAGATGAATAGCCACTTTACTAATGCTTTGTAAGTGTTATTAACACCAGATTGTTACATAACAGTAAATAAGTAAGAAATGCATTTTTGAAGTACCTAAATTAAAGTGAATCAATTTTGTTGCTGTCATGTTTTTTGCTAAATTAGTAGTGTTATCGTACTATAATTTTATTTACTTCTTCAGTACCTTGTGATAATACTTGCTGTATAAAAAGTATTTTAATTTAGAAAATGTATACGTGGGTAATATTCAAGTGCCTCTGAGGACTTTGCTAACTGTTTTGAATATTGGAACATTTTAAATTTTTGTTTATATATTTATCAAAGACAAATTTTGCTTATTAAATATTTTTGCAAGTCATAGTTAAATAGAGAAATTGCAAGTATTAGTAGAATACATGTAATAAAGGTTTTTAAAAGCATTTAACACTATCATGTGTGAACGAAGGAAGACCCTGGAGGAGTTCAAAGAATTGTTGGGGTACCAACCAGGTCACCCCTTTTAATCAGATGCTGTTAATATTACACAGCTGCACAATGGCACTCAAAGAACATAAACAGGTGCAAAGTCTTGGTGGAGCTCCATCTTGCAGACAGCTCATGATGAGGTGGCTCCATCTGGGAATTTCAGCTTTTTATAGGACTCTGCCTGGAAGGGGTGGGGTCAGTTGTCCTCAAGGGGTGTCTTTTCCATGCAGTGGATGAGAAAAGAGATGATACCATTAGCAACAGCACCCCCTGTTATCCAGGATTTGTATACCTTTGATGAGCCTGGATTGATGCACATACATAACACCTGTTATAGTTAATATAGGCTTGTGGTGGCTGCACGACACCAGGAAGCCTGCATGGGATTTACAAAAAGGCACCTAAATGACTCTCAGACTATGAGAAACAAGATTTTCTGGTATGATGAAACCAAGACTGTTCTAAGCAAGGAAACCAGACACCACTCATCATCTGTGCACTACTGATACGGCCTACCTAAAGGCCTAGAAGTATATAAATAGGCCACACACAAGTGAGAAAGAGAGGGAAACAAAACACAGAAAAAACTAAACCAGCTAACTAAAAAAAAAACTCACAAAATATGGAGAAAGTTACACAAAACAGGAACAAGGCAGGAGGACAACACTGACTTAGCTATCTAGCTAAACAAAGTTTACACAGCTAGATACACACTATCCACATTTATCACATAGATGGCTAGCTTACAACAATTACATTTCTTTAATAAGCAATAAGAAACAAAAACCCAAAGCCAGGCCGTCCAACCCTAACTCTCCATATCTTGCTCTGCAAAACCCAAATCCTTCTCCTCTCACACTCTCTCTCTAACCCAAAACCCAAAACAAGCCTCCCGTATAATCTACACCCAACCCACAACCCAAGAGACTTATCAACAATGGGCAGCTCAATAGGTGGGCAACCAGGGCAGGACTCAACCAAGTCATCAGCACCAAACCAAACAAGCCGAGTTTAACAAAAAGATCCAGAGTAGGTCGTAACAACTACCATTTCAATGAAGAAGCATGGTGATGACCGCATCATGCAGAAGGGTGGTTTTTCAGTGGCAAGGACCAGGAGACTAGTCAGGGTTGTGGGTAAACTTCATCAAAATTCTCTGTTTGGGCAAAATTGTCATCACTTTAACTCTATCATTCCCATAGTGAAGTATGGTAGTGGTAGCATCATGTTGTGGGTGTTGCTTTTTGGTAGAAAGAACTGGGAGACTAGACTGGATTGAGGGAAAGCTAAATGAAGTAAAGTACAGAAAGTTCTTTATTGAACTGGACTTCAGACTGGGCTAAAAAGGACAACAACACTAAACACAAAGGAAAGGCAACACAGGACCAGTTTAGAGACAGCTCTTGGAATGTTCTTGAGTTGACCAGCAAGGCTAGACTTAAACCCAATTACACATCTCTGGAGGGACCAGAAAATAGCTGACCATCCTTCTTGACAGAGCTTGAGAGGATCTGCAGAGAAGAATGTCAGAAAAATCCCCAAATCCAGGTGTGTGAAGCTTGTTTTGCGTCATTTCAAGGTCATTGAGAGATGAAGCTTATTTCAGCATTACTACATGCATGACAGGGTGACAGTCTGTTGCAAGGCACACTTACTGATACTGGGCAAGTCTTGTATTGAAAATTAACTTAATATGGACGTGGCTTAGATTTGGAAGGGAAACAGAACAGATTACCTGTGGAAGATGCAAGAGAACACAAGGATAATGTGCCAACTCCACACTGATAGAGGTGTGACCTGAAGCTATACCACCATGTCACCCTATGAATCAAATTAATAAATAATAGCCATTTGCTAACTCATTAAACTGTCGTTATAATTATCCATTGATTGTTTGGTTTATGGCTTTTATGCAAAGCGTTATCATAAAAAGTCACACTTAGAGCATCACAGCACAAGATGAATGACACTGAATTGCTGCACATCATTATTCATTCTATTTTTTTCAGATTATGTCTTGTGTAGATTATCTTTCTGAAGGATTTTACAAAGTGCACAAGAGTACAATTCAGAATCATGTAAGAGTGGACAAGGGGAAAAAAAGATTAGAAAGGGAAGCATCACACAAGGAAAAGGAACATGTCCATTTCGAGGTGCATTTGAGACGAGGTGGACCTTCAGCCTTTAGTTTAAGAAGAGAACTGAGTGCTAGGATGAGTTCTACCTAAGTAATGTGCTCGAAGGCGGCCACTCTGATCTTGTTCGCGGTCCAACCAATTCAAATTTTCTCTTCTGGATGGTTCTTTTGGTTGCTTAATGTTGTGTCCATTATGTTGTGACATGCATAGTTTTTTTTTTTTTTTAAAGTAATGTGTTTTGTGTTGATTTTATTTCAGAAGAATTAAGTGGATAGGACTGGTGAGATTTGTTGGGCTGAATGGCCTGTCTAGAGTGTTCTAAAATGGGTCTTTTTAGTCATTAAGAGGGCATGTGAATGCAGTGCAAAACAGATAACAGATGGTGGCTCTGAGGCTAGAGATCTGCACTGGCAATCGGAAGGTGGCCGATTCGAATCCCGTAAATGCCAAATGGAACTCTGCTCTGTTGGGCCCTTCAGTAAGGCCCTTAACCTGCAATTGCTGAACACTTTGAGTAGTGAGAAAAGAGCTATATAAATGCAAAGAATTATTATTATAAATGGACAGAGCCCTTCCCTACTGCTGGTAATAGAATATATTTTTTTTTTTAAGGCTTTTCTAATGGGGAGCTGAAGTGAAACATACAGAGTTTTAAAGAAGCTGTTAACTGGAACAAGACGAATTAAGACGTTTCTCAGTTTTGAGCCGCCTTCCATTATGACACACATACTAACCGGAGATTCATGCTGCAAAGAATGCTCCTCAAAACCCCCCCAACCTAGCCAGATCCCCCCCACCACACAACTACATTATTGCATTTGGAAGATGTTTTTGGCACAGCAATGGCCGCTACATCTTTTAGAGCTGCAGATTTAAATATAGCCACTGGAACATCTGAAAGCTAAAGAGCAGAGCTTCCTGTTGGCAGCAGTACACAGACAACTTTATTTCAGTGCTACTTTTGCTGACTTAGCTTGTGAAATGTATTAAAAAAAATACACACAGGCAAGCAGATGCAGATTTCCAAACATTGACTGTTTTTATTATATCATGTTTCTCTCTGTCTCTTATAGATAGTTCAGAATATCCATAAATGCTGTTTTGTGTGCAAGTAAAGACCCAGAAGAAATGGTCAAAATGAAAGAAATTAGAATTTTTCCATAGGGGGTTACAAAAGAGATAAAACATTGCATGCCAATAATAGCCATGTAGTGGGAATAAAAGGTTAATGGTGACTTCCATGCTGTAAAGGAAAGAAGGTTAAAGAGATAATGTCTCGACTGTGTGGCCTTCAACAGGTGTGCAACTGAAGAGGAAAGAGACAGGTCACAACTATGGGTGGGAAATAAGGAAACAAAGTCAGGGCAGATGAAAGGAGAAAAGGAGATGGTAGACGACAAAAAGCTGCCAATAGAAAAGATGAAGGGAGAAATTAAAAAGTTAGTCAGACCTGGAGACATGTGTGATCCCAGACTGAGAATGAGCATCAGGCTCTTCTGATTTTCTTTGAAAAGTGTCTTTGAAGCCCCGTGAACAAACACAACCAAAGAGAACAGTGTGGCTGTGATCAAGGGATGTGAAGTGCTCTACAAGCGGCTTTGTAAGGTCTTTGGTTTTAACGGCTCAAATGTGCTCCCCGAAATGGTCTGCTAGCCTTCTCTCTGTTTCACCTGTGTGGTTGGCTTTAAGATTTGCAAAAGACCCGTTGTTTGATACTGAATTTACCAGAGGGATCAGATACAAAGGATTCATATTTGGTGACATATTTGCAAGAGACACATCAACTCCTGTTACAGCTCAAACTGCCAGGTTGGGGGGTAATGTGAATTGAGCTGTGGGTGAGATGTTTGCCTAGGTTAGGTGGTCAACAGAAGGAGATCACGAGAGGGTTAGGAGAAAAAGTTCCTGTGGAAAATGGGATAATCTTGTTAAATAACCTGTGGGAGAGCGAGAGAGTGTTAGTGTGGAATGGGGGAACCTGTGAGATGCAGGTTTTTATTATTGGGGTTCCTCTTGGAGTGGTTGTTACGACTTCTACTCCTTGCTTGATTAAACACCCTGTCCACAACATGAGAAGGGTATCCTCTGCCACTAAAGAAACTCCTCGTGCTGACTGATTCATTCCAGAAGCCAACTTCATCACTGCAGGGGTGGCAGAGTCTAAGGAATAGTGAAAGAGGTTGAGAGTTTTTAGTATGCCAGGGATGGAAAGAGCTGTAATCATGGAGAGCCCGGCAAGCACCTACATATACCTACCCTTCACCATCTTGTTTCTGTTATTGACACTCCTCTCTGTCATGAACTACGAGTCCTCAAGCACAGAAGTCTTGTAAACTGTTGCAAAAATCCCCACAATTGGAAGGATCCATCAACCTTTGATCTGTAAAACATAAAGAGCAGAAAAAGAATCTTTATAAATAAAAGATTTATTTTCAAAAATGTTCGGAAGCAAGTGTGAGATATGGTCGGCCATTCATCCCAGCCAACACCCCCAGGTCGCCTTGCAGCAGGGAGATGCCCCGAATGCCAGCAGGGAATTATGGACAGTGGACTTTTAATGCACAGCTCTGCTGGATACCATAGGGGCCGCCAGGAGTCGCTGCATGGAGGCCCAGGGATTATTTGCCTTATAACCCGGAAGTGCGTCTTAGTCACAGCGACAGAGGGAATGACGTACTTCCGGGATGAAAAAGAAGAGTGTTGATCTGACCCGGAAGTGATAGAAAGTCACTTGAACTGAGGGACAGAAACACTTCCGGGTCATGGACTATAAAATGATTATGGGAAACCCCAGAAGACGAGCTGAGCTGGGTGGAAGTGTGGCAACACGTCTGGGAGAGTGGAGGATTGATTATTATTATGTATTTATATGAGTGTTGTGGAGAGGAGGGTGCTTTGTGCACGTTATAGTTCAAATAAATATTATATTTGGAGTTTTACCTGGTGTCTGGCATATAGTCTGAGGGTTCAAGGGAGCAAGAGCACCCCCTATCTGTCACACAAGGAAGATCCAAAGAGCACAAAAGGCCCTGAAGGAGCTGCCTTAACTTACTTGGAGTAAACCTTGACTGTGACTCAGACTCGGAATTCTATGCAATTACAGTTAAGCACTAGTTAGACTCAGTGTGACATTTAACGATCTGCTTAACATATAGTATTTAAGCAAGAATAAAGCTTCGGAGAGTATTCTGCTGCCATCTAACAGATGAAGTAGCATCATGCTGGTGGTGGATTCCCTCATGGACCCTGTGATCATCAGAGGTGACTGTGTGCAGAGGGTGCATACCTATGAATACCTGGGAATGCAGCTGGATGATAAACTGGACTGGACTGCCAATACCGATGCTCTGTGCAAGAGAGGACAAAGCCGACTATACTTCTGAAATAAGATGCTGCAGATGTTCTATCAGATGGTTTTGGTGAGCGCCCTCTTCTACACGGTGGTGTGTTGGGGGGGGCAACATAAAGAAGAGGGCCGACTCACGCCTGGACAAACTGGTGAGGAAGGCAGGCTCTGTTGTAGGCATGGAGCTGGACAGTTTGACATCCTTGACAGAGTGACGGGCACTGAGCAGGCTCCTGTCAATCATGGAGAATCCACTGCATCCACTAAACAGGATCATCTCCAGATAGAGGAGCAGCTTCAGCGACAGACTGCTGTCATCGTCCTGCTCCACTGACAGACTGAGGAGATTGTTCCTCCCCCACACTATGCGACTCTTCCACCCGGGGGGGTAAACGTTAACATTATACAAAGTTATTGTCTGTCTGTTATACCTGCATTGTTATCACTCTTTAATTTAATATTTTCTTTATCAGTATGCTGCTGCTGGAGTATGTGAATTTCCCCGTGGGATTAATAAAGTGTGTGTCTGTCTGTCTGTCTGTCTGTCTGTCTGTCTGTTTGTCTGTCTATCTATGAATGAAACGTTGACATGGAAAGTGAGAATGATGCATGATACAGTACAGTGCAATCAAAGCTCTGTGGTATGCCTAGTGAACTTGGTCACCTGAAGCTTCAGTGTGGTGTGGCAACAGCAGCGTGACAAAATGGCAAATTAATTGTGGTCAAGTGCAAGTACAAGCAAGACGTTAGTGCCCTAAGCACTGTTCACAATGCAGCAACATTCAATGTTCATGTCAGTGGAAACGTGGAAGTTACTAAAACTTGCACTGTGGTGGCCTGCAATAACAAAACAGATGTGTTGATTGTAATGATCAGGTATTCCACCATCTCATGTGCAATCAACAGAAAAAATTTAAGAAAAGTGTACAAAGAACCATGCTTCTAGTTGTCCCGATTGCAGCATTGGAGTCTGTGTTGGTAACTGTCTCAAAACATTTCATACACAGGACAGGCACTAAACCTGCATCAGCACAGCAGTGGACACTAGACGTACCTTTTCTACTATATTTATGTTGAAATTTTGGTAGTTACGCATTTCTGTTTTATGTAATCACATTTTTTCTTGTTGAAAAAAAAAATCAACATAAACATAATGCTGATGAGGTTAAATGAAGGCAATGCAAGGCAAATAAATCCCAAAAACACAAATCCAGAAAGCAATGACAAATGACATTAGTTTCACAAAAGCACAATACTAATTACAAAAAAACTCCCCAACCCACCACCCCATTCAATGAACCGCAAAGGACTGCGAGTTAAAACATCAGTACTAAACTTTAACCAGATTAAAATTAAATGTATATCTACACCATTTGTTCAATTTTTATCGTGTAATTGCAAGCTACGTACTTGTTTAATTTTTTAAGTCCATAGCCCATTGATGGAGATGGACAAGTGGCTCTGCCTCTTGGGAAACCACTCATAAAGCACACAGAGCATAACAGAACAAGCACAAACCCATAGGAATTAAATAATATACAAAACTAATAAATAAAATAATTTAAATGAATAACAAAAGTAACAGACAAAAAAATAAAAAATGAACAAAAAACAGGAATTTGAACTCTGGAAAGGGTCCCTGGCTGATGTATAACAGTCTCTCCTCCAGGAACCATAAATAGTTGCTGGTACTTTTATGATATAGCAATACACAATGTAGATCATCAATCACAGTATTTATTTGAAGTAGAGCACTTCCCAGACTACATTATCAAAAAACCAAGCAGGTTTGCAATTCAAAATTACAAGGTAAAATGCAAGATCATTTGCTTGAATATAAACTTAGAAATGTCTGCTTATTTAAAAATGAAAGTGTGTGTAGATTAACAGTAATAGCAGTAGCATTAGGATTGTCACACAGAGTACGTTGAAATTCTTAGTTGCATATTCTCCAGCGACATTATAAACTTAACTTTATTGAACAGACAACACACATCCAGTTACCTGATGTTCATTTAGGCCTCTAGTCAGAGGCGGCCTTAGGGGTGTGCAGGGCCTAGGGATGACCAACCCCATAAGGGGCCGGTTACGTCAAACACTGTTACTGGTATGTGTGGACTGTATAAACTTAGGTGCAAATGTAATAAAAATAATGTTAACATACAACAGATTTTCTCATTACAGTATTCAGCTGAATTTTTGCAAGATAACACATGGACTTTATCAAAATATAAAAATATAATCTATTAAAAAAGTGCAATTCATAATTTATGACAATACCACGACAGTGCAAAATGCGATTCGGTGTCATGTGGAAATAAGCATGGCCTCTTCTAGATAAGTACCCAAATTGCAAGTATACTCTGAGTTTCGATATGCAGGATGTCATAGTCATAACTCACGTTGATGTCATGTCAGCCGATTATCATTAGCGATACATGTTTTTGTGCATTAATATTTGGACTATGGAATTTTTTCAAAGACGTACATGTATGGAATTAGGCTTTGAAGAAAGATTTTAAAAGGGTTCCTTTTAGAAGCATCTCAAATATATATATATACTGAGGAATATAACTTGACAAACTTGAACGGGACACGTGGACCTCAAAAGTGGGGGCCCCCTTATGCGCCGGGCCTGGGGTGGTTGCCCCACTGGCCACCCCCAAATGCCGCTCTTGCTTCCAGTCCACGAAAGCTCCTAGGAAAATAGTAGAGAAAAAACTAATAAAGTAAGTGAGACACTGAAGTAGAGACTGAGGTAACAGCAAAGAAATAATGAATCTGGAATCATGGATATTCAACTGATTTAGGTCTTCTGGCCACTTTATTGTTGTTCAGCTGGAAGCTAATGTACAGTGTCCTTTTCAGATCTCAAATGCCTCCATCCTTCCTCAAGGCTTACAGGCTGGAGTGAATTAAACCGGCACTTTGACTGGACACCAGCTTTAAGCTTCTGGGACTTGCCATCACAGAGTTACCTCTTCTGGGCTAACAATATGTCAGTGGTAGTAGCACCACAACCCCTTTACTTTCTGAGAAGGCTAAGGAGAGCTAATCTTGCTGTGAAGTTGTTGGTCAACTTTTGCCGATGCACTGTAAAGAGCATCTTGACTAACTGAATGACTGCCTAGTACAACAGCTTGCACCAAAGCCACCAAAAAAGCCCTGCAGCGGGTTGTAAAAATAAACACAGCACAATGTTGGCTCTGAACTGCCATCACTTGAACATCTATACAAGACTGTGTGAGAAGGGCTCAAAATATCATCAAGGACATCACTCACCCTGGTCATAGCTTGTTTAATCTCCTATCAGGCAGATGCTTCAGATCAATTCATACACACACGAATAGACTAAAAAACAGCTTTTTCCCCCAACTGCCATAAACTTGTTGATATTTGATAGCCCCTCAGTCTGTAATGACTATTTGCCTTTTGGATTTTAAATGCACCTTTGGGGTTGTTACAGAAGTAATTAAGGTTGTATTACACAGTGGAAATAGAGCTTGATTGATTGATTGGATTCCTGTCAAATAAACCCAAGTAATCTTGAAATTACTCCCAATGTTCATGGCACTTTCCTATGAATTATAGGCCATACTGTCAGAACACGTAGGCACTTTAAAACACCATTGTTTTCTTGTGTTTCTTTGATGGGCTCCAGATCATCTTTTCAGTCAAGTGGGAGAGTACAGAGAGCCCAGAAGAGGAAAGGAAAAAGGCATATATAGAAAAAAGAAATCACACAGCACCTGTGAATGTTGAATCTGTCTCTCAATCCAGGACCTCAGTTTGTTTTATTTCCTACTAGCCGTCCATCGCGGCTCCGCCCGTGTAGTAGTGAAACAGGACAAACTTTAAAAATCAATAAACAAAAAGGTATTGCTAGCTAAGCAGAGGCAAGAGGTAGAGCTACTCCCCACTCCTGACGTCACGGTTCCCCCTCCCCTTGGCCCTAAGCCTCTCTCTCAGATTAGTGTGAATATGTTGCTCCTGCAAGCGAACTATAATTCTTAGCGCGATGAGCGAAGTTGCAAAATCAACCGGAATGTTCAAGAAAATTCTAGAAAAAACCCGATCCAAATCCATTAAGTAGTTCTCTTGTTCACTAGCTAAGTGGATGTAGGATATGTCCCGAGGCTGGCGCATGAGTGAGGAGAGCCCTGCCCCCCTCCCCTTGGCCTGTTGCGTCTCTCTCGGATTCATGCAAATAAATCGGTACTGCAAGTGAACTATGATACTTAGCGAGATGAGAGACGTCGCAAAATCAACAGGAATGTTCAAGCAATTTTCTAGAAAAAAACCCGATCCAAATCCGTTAAGTAGTTCTCTCGTTCGCTAGCTAAGTGGATGTAAGATATGTCCTGAGACTGGCGCGTGAGTGAGGAGAGCCCTGCCCCCCTCCCCTTGGCCTGCTGCGTCTCTCTCGGATTCATGCAAATAAATCGGTACCTCAAGTGAACTATGATACTTAGCGAGATGAGAGACATCACAAATGCAAGTGGAATGTTCAAGCAAATTATAGAAAAAAACCTGATCTAAATCTATTAAGTAGTTCTCTCGTGACAAGCGGACAGACATGCAGACAGACAGACAGATGATGGATTATATATATATATATATATATATATATATATATATATATATATATATATATATTACTGCAGCTTAGAGGTTATTGTTTTTCTTTCTTTCCATTATTTTGCCCTGAAATCTTCAAGGCTAGCAAACACATTGGTTGGGTGTATAAGTAAGAGTTGAATGCATGTCACAATACGTCTACTGCAATTACTACAACAACCACTACAGGAAACCCAAACTGACACAATCCTGTGAATGCTGGAGGTGCAGTAGGTCATTACAGAAAATACACAGGGGAGCAGTTTATCCTTGGGATGTCCACCTTCATTCTCAGCTTTGATTTCAGTGCATTAATAAATTATTTTACAAAACCTTTGGCCTACAGGATATTAAACTGACAAATGGCACTTGTGTATCTGTAGTAGCTGGCAGAGATCAGACATCACCTTCAACACAAACAGAGTGTACTAAAAATACTGCACTGATTATATCTCAATATTACACGTGGTTTCTTTTCCAAAGCAATAGCTTTGAGATATATTTTATAACTAGCAAAATACCCGCGCTTCGCAGCGGAGAAGTAGTGTGTTAAAGAGGATATAGTAAACATATATATTCATATACATATATACATATACACATATCTACATATACATATATATACATATATACATATATATACAGTATATACATATACACATCCACATATATATATATACATATATATATATACACATAACATATATATACACATACATATACACACATACATACACACACACATACACATATATACATATACACATACATACATAGTGCGTTGTAACACGGGCTGTGATTGTTACATGGGAGGGAGACGACAAATCACAGCTTCCCGCTTTCTAATCGGGCCTGTGATTGGTGCTTTGACTGATGCCTAGATCCCACAGTATCTCCCTTTAGGAGAGGCGTTAGGCAAGTGTAATTGAATAGTGGTGCTGCAAGTTTAGTTTCTTTTCAATGAAGTCAGGCGTTAGGCAAGTGTCATTGAATAGCGGCGCGTCATTGAATAGCAGCGCTGCAAGTTTAGTTTCTTTTCAATAAAGTCAGGCGTTAGTAGTCAGTCCTTTGTAGGTCTATGAACTTAATTTATGCCTGTATACATCAGTCGCTTCATATTCTTTTCGTACCTTATCAATTGTGTAATGTGTTTTTTGAACAGGTTTGATTCATCGAAGTGATCACTTGTGCTGTGTTCAGTCAGTCACTCGCTCGCTTCTTATTCGCTGCATTTCGCTGCCTTCTCAATTGTGTAATGAATGTTTTCTTCAGCGCTCTGTGGCTGTTCCTTGTTTTCAGTTCACGTCATTACGTAGGAGGCGTGATGACACGATACGCGACTCCGCCTCCCACGGCCATCGAGCTGCACTCCATTACAGTATATGGACAAGTAGTACTAGGGTGCTGTACCGTGTTAGCCATTATGAATGTAGAGAAAAGCCAAGCAAAATGACACCTTTTATTGGCTAACTACAAAGATTACAATATGCAAGCTTTCGAGGCAACTCAGGCCCCTTCTTCAGGCAAGATGTAATTACATCTTGTGATTACATCTTGCCTGAAGAAGGGGCCTGAGTTGCCTCGAAAGCTTGCATATTGTAATCTTTCTAGTTAGCCAATAAAAGGTGTCATTTTGCTTGGCTTTTCTCTACAGTATATGGACAAAAAAGAGGTTCCAGTTATGTCCATTACGTGTACAATTTCGAAATGAAACCTGCCTAACTTTTGTAAGTAAGCTGTAAGGAATGAGCCTGCCAAATTTCAGCCTTCCACCTACACGGGAAGTTGGAGAATTAGTGATGATGAGTGAGTGAGTGAGTGAGTGAGTGAGTGAGTGAGTGAGTGAGTGAGTGAGTGAGTGAGTGAGTGAGTGAGTGAGTGAGTGAGTGAGTGAGTCAGTGAGGGCTTTGCCTTTTATTAGTATAGATAAACATGTCTTAAAACGTATTTGAATTTCTGATATTGAGTTTAGTGAAAGCCTAACATTGTGTTTGGCTTTTGTTTCAAAATACTCCAGTACTAGGCAATGTGGTGACATTTCTAACTGTTTTTCTTTTGTATCGTTTGCTTTCTATACATTTATTGTTAGGTTGAAATGAGGAGGAGCATTTCTATTTTTCTGTCTTGAGAGAATTTGCCCTCTGGTGATTAACCTTGATGTTATCTAAGCCAGGGGTGCCCAACTCTTCTCCCAGAGGGCCACAGTGGCTGCAGGTTTTCATTCTTACCATTTTCTTAATTAGTGACCAGTTTTTGCTGCTAATTAATTTCATTTAATTCTTTAGCTAATTAAAACTTGAACCCTTTAAATCGGGGTGAGCAATGTCAGCCCTGGATGGCTGCAGTGGCTGCAGGTATTTTGTGCAGTTCTGATCACCACGGTACAAGAAAGACATAGCAACACTTGAAGCTGTACAGAAGAGAGCAACCAAGTGCACCCCAGGATTTAAGGACATGTCCTACTGACTCAGAGAATTACACCTGTTTAGTCTCAAGCAGAGGAGACTCTGTGGGGGCCTAATCCAGGTATTTAAAATCCTCATAGGCATTGATAAAGTGGATGCAGTAACATTCTTTCAGTTCAAGGGTGAATCGCACACTTGAAAACACCAGTAAAAATGAAAGGGAAGTGCATTTTAAGACTGAAGCTGGGAAGCACTTCTTTACACAAAGAGTTGTGGGACTCTGGAACAAACTACTGAGACATGAAGTTCAAGGAGAAACCTTGACATCCTTTAAGAAGACTCTGGATGAGATTTTGGGACAGCTTAGCTAAACAAAGAAGTTTGATGGACTGAATGGTCTCCTCTCGTTTGTCAAATTCCTTATGTTCCAACCCAGTTTCTTTATGAGATGTCATTGATTGCTGATGAAGCACTTATTCCTCAAGTGTCAGCTTTCTGCTTCATTTTAGTTGTCTCGCTTGCTAAGATTTTGATCCACGTCGTTGACCGCTGGTAATCACAGGACCTGTGGTGAACTATTGGGGTGCCACCCTGTTTACTTTGTTTATACAAGAACAAAATACTGAGTTCATGATGGCACAAAAATAGAGCAGAAATAGCCATCAGCTATTATAATGTTTCTTAATTTGTTTTGTCAGACTCATCTTCAAACTTCCTTCCCGTAGGTTGCTCATCTTCCAAGTGATCCACCACCTTACAGGAGTGCCCTCTTTTTATAGCGCCTAGTCTGGAATGGCTGGGGTCAGTTGCCTTCAGTGGGAGCTTCTCTACTCAAATGACACAGGAACCAGCAGTTCTCCATCTGACTTGTTTCCATTTACACCTGTGTGTATTCATCGTGCACTATTTGGTTTAATAAAGTACTCGGAGGGAAACTGAAGAACTGAAAGTGACTCCTCCATTTTAAGTTTCAAATCATTTAGATGATATCATTAGAATGGAAAAAAAAATCTGTGATCTTAAGAATGACCTGAGATTGCAGAGTTAAAACAAGTCATCATATTAAATAAGACCCCTTTATTGGTAAGGATTGTTTTCTAATTAAGCAACTGAGCTGGAACAAAAACCTGCAGGCAGTGCAGCCCTCCAGAACCGACGTTGATTACCCTTAGTCTAAGCCCTCTCAGATTTTACTTTTAGCATTTCAAACACCTTTGTCATTTTCAGTTCCACTTCCTTCTCTTACCCATTAAAGTGATAAATGCTTTGCCTACTATGCCTGTATCCCCGACTTGATGCAATTTTTGTCGATCAAGATGGAAGGCATGATGAGTGAGCTTGTTGGGCTCAATGGCCTGTTCTTGTTACAACTTCTAATGTTCTAAGCGTGTACCATGTGACTCAAAATGTTAATGCTAAATAGGCCGACCATGCCACCTAGTGATAATGTGTTAAGCAGTAAGACTCCACCACTTAAGCAATTTATTTATTTTTCAAACCGGGTTCTTTTTCAAGTTCCACACAATGAAACTACAGATTTCCCATATGCAATCTTTTTAAAACAAAATAATTAAAAAAAGACTGAAGCTGCTACATTTACGCCCGTGTCTTCAAAACTGGCACCAGACCCATGTATCTGTGAAGAGAAAACATCCCATTTAGGGACTGGAAAGAGTCCACCATACCAGAGGAACCCTCCACCACAATCCATGGTCAGGTTCCTACATCACAAGGCCCTTAACTTAATGTAGAGGCTGTCAACCAAGTTTCACTCTAGTTCCCTTCAGTTCTCTCCACAGCCTTTCTCCTTAGGCATAGCACAAAGACTCCAAGCATCTGGAATTTCTAATACACAAGGGTCCACGCCTTGCAGTTCACTTTGCCAGCTACAGTCCTTTTCTCAATTTAAAAAAAAAATTACTTCAGTTTAGGTGCCCAAGATTATATTGTTTTCAAATTGAACAAAAGTATAAAATCTTAATGATTACAACATTAAAATGAAAACTACAAGCAGTATTACAAACCTCAAACAACCCAGCAGCACTTCCCACTCATACATCCTCATCTTCTGGTTTCCCTTCCTTTCTGCTGTCCTATTATCATCCTAAACTAACTTCGCCTGGGAAAATTCAAAAATCAACCCATCAATTCACCAGTTAAATGAAAATACCAGATAAAGCAGGGGTAGGCAACATCAGTTCTGGAGGGATGGAGTGGCTGCAAGCTGGGGTGTAGCACAGAACTCTGGGCCCATTACATAAGCTATTTCTGTGGGCTATTTTACATCAACTAATGACTATAGACCAGTCACCCATCCTTCCCACTTGAAGAACCTGAATGGATTGTCTTAAATTATATGAGTTGTCCTGTAATAGACCACCTGGACACACTACAGTTTGTCTTTCAGACAAAGTCTGGAGCGGAAGATGTAATTCTCTATCCGTTCCACAAGGCTTATTCACACCTGAACAAAGCTGCAGCACTGACGATTATGTGTTTTGATTTTTCCTGTTCCATCACCCATCTCTGTTAAAGAGTAATGTCAGGGATATGTAGGTGGATGAGCCTGTGATGTCCTGGATAATGGACTATCTTGTGGGCAGACTGCAGTTTGTGAGACTCGAGGGCTGCGCTTCTGATACGGATGTGAGCAGCACTGGAGTACCACAAGGAACAGTCCTGTCTCCATGTCTCTTCACTCTGTACATCTATACAGTAAATATAACACCAGGTCATGCCCCTTACAGAAATTCTCAGATGATTGTGCACTTATGGGGTGTATTGATAAGGGGGATGAGACAGAGGAGAGGAGTCAGATGGAGACCTTTGTGTCTTGGTGCAAAGAGAATTGTCTGCAACTTAACATCAGCAAAACCAAGAAGCTGGTTAATGACTTTTGCCACACCAAAAAGCCTCAATGTCTGGTCACTTTTAAGGAAGTGGACATGTTGTTGTGCACAGCTACCAGTACTTAGGGACTGACATCAATAATGGACAGGATTGGTCTCATAACACCTACAAAATACACAAGAAAGAGCGGAGCAGCCTCTGTTTTCTTAGGAGACTGCTTTCCTTTAATGTAGGAAGTGACATCCTTCACATCTTCTACAACTCTGTCATCGCCAGCACAAATTTTTTTTGTGCTGTAGTGTGCTAACATCACTTCATGAGAGGCCCCCAAAATCAACAAGCTAATTAAAAGGGAAGGCTCAGGAATGCTGCAAGTCCTTTCTATGACACACGGATACTGAGGACTTTCAACCAACAAATTATTCAGCAGAAGTGTGTTAAGAAACACTAAGGGGTTCCATTATACCAACAAGTCAGAAGTTTCCTTTTCTTTCTTTTTAAAATGTTATTCCTTTTTAGTCAATCTGGTGTGTTTTCTGACCCTATTGTGTGTGTGTGTGTGTGTGTGTGTGTGGGTATATATGTATGTATGTGTGTGTGTGTGTATATATATATATATATATATATATATATATATATATATATATATATATATATATATATATTGTGACAGATAGAGGGCGCTGTCGTCCTCTTGAACCCTCAGCTTTGACTCCAAACACCAGGTAAAAGTCCAAATATAATTTGAACAATAAACAGTGCACAAAACACCCTCCACTCCACAATACTCATATATTCCCAATACAATACTCAATAATCAATACACTAATCCTCCACTCTCAGACGCGTTACCACCCTTCCACCCAGCTCAGCTCAACGCTTTGGTCTCTCATAGTCCTTTTTATAGTCTGTGACCTGGAAGCGTTTCTCTCTCTCTGTCCATGTGACTGTGAACACTTACGAGTCAGATAAAAACTCCTTTTCTTCAACCCGGAAGTGTGTCATTCTCTCTGTCGCCGTGACTAAGACGCACTTCCGGGTTATAGGTGAAACAAAAGTCTCTGGGCCTTCCTGCAGCGTCCCATGGAGGTTCCCATGGTATCCAGCAGGGCTGTGATGAAAAACTCCACTGTCCATGATGCCCTGCTGGAACTCGGGCACCTCTATGTTGCAGGCAGGGCTCCACCTGGTGGCCTGGTGGTATTGGCCGGGATAAAATGCTGGCCATGTCCCACTATATATATAAATATATATATATATATGTAGTAAAGAAAGCACAAACAACCAAGTTTAAGAGTTGAGGAATCTATCCCCGTATACTGTAGAAATGGCATTTGTAAATACTGGTCAGACATGAAAGTTCAAATACAGACAATGATACATTGGTAGGCGGACATTTTATGGAGTGGGGACAGAAATGGAAGGGGAATGCTGGGAAAGGAGTCACTGAGGAACATGGGATGTAGTGACATCATCACTGGGGGACCAGAGGGAAGGAAGGAACCCAGAAGTGGCTCGGCCTGCTGGTTAGTGTTTTCGGCCATATTCACGGTGGCATTTTCTCATCTTTCCTGTCCGAAAAAAAGAGAGAGTGGATAGTACACTGCCATCATCCCTTGATGTGCGATTTCGTGCTGCTCGTTGGGTCCTTAAGCTGCTCCCTAAACGCTTGTGCGTAACAATTTAAATATATATATATATATATATATATATATATATATACTATATACACACACGCACACACTAGCCATCCCCCGCAGCTCCACCCACATAGTAGTGAAACAGGACAAACTTTTTTTTGAACTTTGCAGACGCAAGGTACGCTCCAAAATGCAGAGGTAGACCAACTCCCCACTCCTGACGTCACGCTTCCCCCTCCCCTCGGCCCGCAGCCTCTGTCTCGGATTAGCGCAAATATATCGGTCCTGCAAGCAAACTATGATACCACGATGAGAGAAGTTGCAAAATCAACCGGAATGTTCAAGCAAATTATACAAAAAAAAACCCAATCTAAATCTGTTAAGTAGTTCTCTCGTGAAAAGCAGACAGACAAACAGATGTTGGATTTTATATATATATATATATATATATATATATATATATATAATTTATACTAGCCGTCCCCCACAGCGTTGCACACATAGATGTGAAACAGGACAGTGAAGAGGTCTCCGCCCTGCTCCTCACTCCTGATGTCACGCTTCCCCCTCACCTTGGCCCACAGCCTCTTTCTCGGATTAGCGTGAATATATCACCCCTGCAAGCGAACTATGATTCTTGGCCTGATGAGAGAAGTTGCAAAATCTGGAATGTTCAAGCAAATTATAGAAAAAAACCCGATCTAAATCCATTAAGTAGTTCTCTCGTGAAAAGCAGACAGACTTTGCATTTTATATATATATATATATATATCAATCCATCCATCCATTTTCAAACCCGCTGACTCCGAACACAGGGTCACAGGGGTCTGCTGGAGCCAATCCCAGCCAACACAGGGCACAAGGCAGGAACCAATCCCGGGCAGGGTGCCAACCCACCGCAGGACAAACACACCCACACACCAAGCACACATTAGGGCCAATTTAGAATCGCCAATCCACCTAACCTGCATGTCTTTGGACTGTGGGAGGAAACCGGAGCGCCCGGAGGAAACTCACGCAGACACGGGGAGAACATGCAAACTCCACGCAGGGAGGACCCGGGAAGCGAACCCAGGTCCTCAGGTCTCCCAACTGTGAGGTAGCAGCACTACCCACTGCGCCACCGTGCCGCCTATATATATATATATATATATATATATATATATATATATATATATACGAGCTGTACATACCCGGCGTTGCCCGGGGCAGAAGTAACCTAATCGGTCAAACACTTACATATATACCAAAGTAAACCTAATCGGTCAAACAGTTACATATATAAAAAAACTGAACCTAATCGGACAAACAGCTTCATATATACAGAAGCGAACCTAATCGGAGAAACAGCTAATCTATATACATAAGCAAACCTAATTGGTCAAACAGTTACATAAATACAAAAGCAAACCTAATCGATCAAACAGCTTCATATATACAGAAGCGAACCTAATTGGTCAAACAGTTATGCATGTGCAGAATGATTTTACAAACATTATGCCGTGTTAACAATCATTAAAAAGAAAAGATTGAGGAACTCTTCTTCTATATGTGATGAAGCCACTAATAAGACAGATTTTTTTCAGGACCCAGCTGTTTCATAACTAAACTACTGCCACCCCAAAGTAATGCCTAATAGTGGTTTTTGGGGTAGCTGTGGAATAAAAAGGGTGTTTTTTTAGTCAGTAAGAATCTGACACTACCCTTCAGTACGGGCTGAAGGGTGCCTATGTAAGGTTTTACATCCTTCCCGTATGGAAAAAAAACATACTAAACTTTTTTTCATCATTACAGATAATCTCAGTCAAATCGAAGTACGCATTCTCAATTTATTTTTATCTAATTTTTACTTTTTCACAAAGCCATCCCATGCCAATTTGTATGAATAAACTTTTGCTAGAGAGTTAGCAAAAGTTTATTCATGCACATATTTTAATACGGATAATCTATCTCTAATCAAGGTTCTCATTTTCATTCTAATTTAAAATAATAATAGATACTCATTTTTTTCTTCTGTTTTAGAAAAACCAATCTATGCCACCTACGTCTTCGTCAAGTCAGCTTCATCCAGCTTCATCACATATAGAAGAAGAGTTCCTCAATCTTTTCTTTTTAATGATTGTTAACACGCATAATGTTTGTAAAATCATTCTGCACATGGATAACTGTTTGACCAATTAGGTTCGCTTCTGTATATATGAAGCTGTTTCATCGATTAGGTTTGCTTTTGTATTTATGTAACTGTTTGACCAATTAGGTTTGCTTATGTATATAGATTAGCTGTTTGTCCGATTAGGTTCGCTTCTGTATATATGAAGCTGTTTGTCCGATTAGGTTCGGTTTTTTTATATATGTAACTGTTTGACCGATTAGGTTTACTTTGGTATATATGTAAGTGTTTCACTGATTACGTTACTTCTGCCCCGGGCAACGCCGGGTATATATATATACATATACACACATACATGCAGTTTTAATAAGACAGAAATCAATATAAACATTAACATCATTATCATATGAGAATATGAAGTAATATATAAGAAGCACATTTCATATAAATATAAATTATTAAACAGTAAAATCTTCTTCTGTAATTTGCTACCGTGGCAATTTGTGTGTCTGTCCAGGATTTTAAATGACCTGTAGCTCGCAAACCGTTGCACCTATACACTTGAAATGTGGTACACATATAGTACGTCACGTCTACTATCCGCTTTATGGGTGATGATTGTTTTAGTCTTTTTATCTTTATTTTATTTTATTGTACAATCAAGTCCTATCTGCGCACAGCAGGGCAGCTGTGGGCGGATGCGTATGGTGTATTCACTCGATGTTATCGTGCATTGCGCTGTCAGTGGTATTTTGATAAAAGAATTTGAACAACATATAAGAAGCGTATAAATTATTAAACAGTAAAACATTAACATTTAAGAAGTAAAGTTACATTAAGTACTACTGCTGTGCCTTCGGGTATACCTCATTTTTTTGTTTGCCCATTACATGCTTAAATGTATACATTTTTTGGTGCACCTACCCGAGAACACGCGAGATATAACCGAGCGTGGGAGAAGCATGGATTTTAAACACGCGTTGAGTTCATCTGCTGGTCTCCCTCGTGAAATAACTGGTAATGTTTGACTAAAATCTACAGCGAGTAAAACGACATTACCTCCTATTTTTTTTTTTACGATCTCTGAGATCTTGCTTTTTTCGGTTCAAGGCTTCATAAGCTCTTTTATGTTGTATGGTGTACTTATCCCAAACCATCATCTTTGAATGTTGCAAGACTTTCGCCTTGTATGTAGATCGGGGTAATTACATTCATTGCATTCCTAGTCTGAATCACAATGTGATTGTATGGGTGGTTACCTGGCACTGTAGGGTTGCCACCCGTCCTTTAAAATACGGAATCGTGCCGCGTTTGAGAATGAAATTGCGCGTCCCGTTTTGAATCAATACTGGACGGGATTTATCCCGTATTTTTTTTATCATTTTTTTTTTAAAGCAGCGTCTCATGCAAATCATCCCACACGCATTTTATGATGATGCCTCCTTTCCTACTTTTGATTGGGTAATACTTGATGTCATCGTTAATTTGATTGGTGTTTTTAACTGTCCAGTGAGTAGGGCGTGTCTTTCAACCGTAAGCAGATTTTTTGCACTGGTATCACTGACCTCGACAACGGCGACGTTATACGTCAAAAATAAATTACGATAAATGACGATTTTAGCGATACTTTATTACGACGGTGGCTACATAGACACGATCAAATAAAAACAAAAAAATCAAATAATCATTCTACATTTTCAAAACGTCGAAAAAACGACGGAATGAAAAAAAGGCCCACCCGACGACCCACCCATTCCATTTTTATATATATAGATATATATATATATATATATACTGTATATAATATAGTGTGTATATATATATATATATATATATATATATATATATATATATATATATATATATACTGTATGTATTTATATTTATCTGTTTATGTATTTATTTATTTAAAGAGCTTCTATAAAAAGCCAAACTTTCGTTTTTCTCAGTTTTAACAAAATGAAGAGACTTAATCAGTAAGATAATTCTCAGACACTCATGTTTCATGTAGTAGCCTTCACTTTAGAAGGTGCTGCACAATGTGAAGAGTTATCTCATTCAACGTTCTTTGTCAAAGGTACTACATACAACAAAGCAGGGTGAATTGATTACACATTTGTTGTGGTTACTGTGGTCAAGCAGTTATTATTCTTTATAATGTCTTTATAACAAGGAAAACATCAGAACTGTAATTCTTTGATGCCTCAGGCAAGTGTGGATGGTAAGGGAAAGGGACAGATTTTCATGTCCACCTGCTTGTAATTCTTACTTCTCTGACTGTTGGAGGACACAGTTAAGCTAATCCCACTCTTCTCTTTCTTCTCTTTAGGCAGCAAGACCAAAATTTCAACTTTACCTCCGTGGAGCAAAAGCGAAACCTTAGTGAAAAGGTAAAGGTGTCTTTGAATTTTGTGCTTGATTTTACACCATAGTGGTGGTCAGGAGTACACGAGGTTGAACAGGGATGCTCTTTTGAAGTCCTTCAGACAAAAGACTCTTCTTGACTAAAAACTTCTGCCGAGAGACGGGGTGGCACATTGAATAAGGGAATCAAAAGGCTGAAAATTCACGGCTGAGAATAAATGCTAGCAGTTCCCTGAGGTGATTTGTCTCAGTGCTTCTCTTTCTACAGATGTTAGAGACCCGTTTTTTTTCTTCCCGTAAAGACCTGAGGTTCTTTGGTAGTACTTTGATATCCAGCTTGCATTCAATATGTGAAATAGAAGAGTCACTCTGTGACTTGGAGCACATTGCTGTCTTTGAAGTCTGATCCAATTTTTGCTGCTCACCATTTGATGTTGAAAGGATGAAATGAAGAAAATGTACAGTTTTTGCCAGTAACTCTGCTGAGCATATGTAAGATTAAAAAAGCAAAATCCTTTGGAGGATGTACTTAGAAATGTTAAGCAGATTAATACTTTCCTATAGCTCTTTTATTCAAAGATAAAATTAAGCATGAGAGAAAGTCGGCATATACTGTTTTTTTTTTCTTGTCCTGACAATTAAAGCAAGTCTGGTCCTGTGTGCGTCTCCTAAGGTGAGAAGAGAAAACCTCACGCAGAAAAGCACGAGACACCGTGACTAGTAGAGTTACTTAATCAGTGTAATGACGGATTAAACATTTGGTCAGATACTAACGTGTGCACAAGTCTGCCATTGTAAATGACCAAACTATTGATTTATAAATCAAGAAATTATTACATACAGTATAATATAGAAAACTGATTATATATAATAACCATCCATCCATTTTCCAACCCGCTGAATCCGAACACAGGGTCACGGGGGTCTGCTGGAGCCAATCCCAGCCAACACAGGGCACAAGGCAGGAACCAATCCTGGGCAGGGTGCCAACCCACCACAGGACACACACAAACACACCCACACACCAAGCACACACTAGGGCCAATTTGGAATCGCCAATCCACCTAACCTGCATGTCTTTGGACTGTGGGATGAAAGCGGAGCGCCCAGAGGAAACCCACGCAGACACGGGGAGAACATGCAAACTCCACGCAGGGAGGACCCGGGAAGCGAACCCAGGTCTCCTAACTGCGAAGTAGCCACCGTGCCGCCCTATATATAATATAGAAATTCTTAATGTAATTTTTTTCATTTTAATTGTAATTGCTTTTAACATAATTGGCAATTCTCCGTTTGCTGTGTGTGGGCCCTGTGTAGGACTAGTAACAGTCCAGAGCAATTTCCTGCCTTGCACCCAGTGCTGCTGAGATAGGCTTCAGCTTCCCAAGATATTGAACCAGAAACCCTGGCAACCTGTAAGGAGGGTCTAGATGAGATATTGGGACAGCTTAGCTATCCGCTAAACAAGGGAGCTTGATGGACTAAATAGTCTGCTCTCGTTTGTCAGATTTTGTAACTGCTGAGACCGTGAACAGGATAAGAGGGTTAGAAAATGGATATAGAGATATTCATACTTTTAATTTACCATTTTTACTCGTGTACCACGCGCTCTCGTGTAAGACACGCACCCTAATTTTTACAAAGAAAATCGCGAAAACTGTTTTGCCCCGTGTATGATGTGCGTTGTGATTGTATAGGAAGCGTTTAGGGTACGTTTTCCGCGAAATGCCCTTCTGTTTTTGTTTCATGACGAAAATTTTTCGTGAATGCTGAATGCGAGCGAGAGAGAGAGCGCGAGCGAGTAAGAGAGCCCAAGCAAAAGAAGTAAACATTACAGAAAAAATTTTCCTCGTGTATGACGCGCACCTGATTTTTTAATGCTAATTTTCGGGAAAAAATGTGCGTATGGTACATGTGTAAATACGGTATACAGTGGTGTGAAAAACTATTTGCCCCCTTCCTGATTTCTTATTCTTTTGCATGTTTGTCACACAAAATGTTTCTGATCATCAAACACATTTAACCATTAGTCAAATATAACACAAGTAAACACAAAATGCAGTTTTTAAATGATGGTGTTTATTATTTAGACAGAAAAAAAATCCAAACCTACATGGCCCTGTGTGAAAAAGTAATTGCCCCCTTGTTAAAAAATAACCTAACTGTGGTGTATCACACCTGAGGTCAATTTCCGTAGCCACCCCCAGGCCTGATTACTGCCACACCTGTTTCAATCAAGAAATCACTTAAATAGGAGCTGCCTGACACAGAGAAGTAGACCAAAAGCACCTCAAAAGCTAGACATCATGCCAAGATCCAAAGAAATTCAGGAACAAATGAGAACAGAAGTAATTGAGATCTATCAGTCTGGTAAAGGTTATAAAGCCATTTCTAAAGCTTTGGGACTCCAGCGAACCACAGTGAGAGCCATTATCCACAAATGGCAAAAACATGGAACAGTGGTGAACCTTCCCAGGAGTGGCCGGCCGACCAAAATTACCCCAAGAGCGCAGAGATGACTCATCCGAGAGGTCACAAAAGACCCCAGGACAACGTCTAAAGAACTGCAGGCCTCACTTGCCTCAATTAAGGTCAGTGTTCACGACTCCACCATAAGAAAGAGACTGGGCAAAAATGGCCTGCATGTCAGATTTCCAGGACGCAAACCACTGTTAAGCAAAAAGAACATTAGGGCTCGTCTCAATTTTGCTAAGAAACATCTCAATGATTGCCAAGACTTTTGGGAAAATACCTTGTGGACTGATGAGTCAAAAGTTGAACTTTTTGGAAGGCAAATGTCCCGTTACATCTGGCGTAAAAGGAACACAGCATTTCAGAAAAAGAACATCATACCAACAGTAAAATATGGTGGTGGTAGTGTGATGGTCTGGGGTTGTTTTGCTGCTTCAGGACCTGGAAGGCTTGCTGTGATAGATGGAACCATGAATTCTACTGTCTACCAAAAAATCCTGAAGGAGAATGTCCGGCCATCTGTTCGTCAACTCAAGCTGAAGCGATCTTGGGTGCTGCAACAGGACAATGACCCAAAACACACCAGCAAATCCACCTCTGAATGGCTGAAGAAAAACAAAATGAAGACTTTGGAGTGGCCTAGTCAAAGTCCTGACCTGAATCCAATTGAGATGCTATGGCATGACCTTAAAAAGGCGGTTCATGCTAGAAAACCCTCAAATAAAGCTGAATTACAACAATTTTGCAAAGATGAGTGGGCCAAAATTCCTCCAGAGCGCTGTAAAAGACTCATTGCAAGTTATCGCAAACGCTTGATTGCAGTTATTGCTGCTAAGGGTGGCCCAACCAGTTATTAGGTTCAGGGGGCAATTACTTTTTCACACAGGGCCATGTAGGTTTGGATTTTTTTTTCTCCCTAAATAATAAAAACCACCATTTACAAACTGCATTTTGTGTTTACTTGTGTTATATTTGACTAATGGTTAAATGTGTTTGATGATCAGAAACATTTTGTGTGACAAACTTGCAAAAGAATAAGAAATCAGGAAGGGGGCAAATAGTTTTTCACACCACTGTATACTGTAGACGACTGGGGCACATACCACCACCCTAACCCAACACACACGAGTTTGCCACACAACATGTTTTATTTACAGTAAATGAGCGCTTTTTCTCTCACTCCTCACATCGCAATACAGTTCAAAGCACCAATATATAGCACAGTCCTATTCCTTTCCTTCCACTCCTCTCCTGGCAAGCTTCGTCCATCTCCTCCCAACTCTGGCTCCCCGAAAGGAATGTGGCGGCTCCTTTTATTCCACTCCTGGGAGTGCTCCATGTGGTTCATCAGGATTACCTGCAATCACTCCCAGCTGTGGTGGAAGTCCACTGTAGGGCTCTGCAGCTCCCCCTGGCGGCCCTCACGGAACCCAACAGGGCTGCACCAAACTCCAGCTCCCAGCATGTCTTGCGGGAATCCATGGTGCCGCAGCCACCCAGGTGGGCTGCCTTCTAGCGTCCCAGGGGAGGTAGTGCCTCAGTGATGCTCTCTCTCCCGGTCCTTCCATTTATTGGTGTCCCGGCCAGGTAATGGCTGAGGCCGCCCGTCACAAAGCATACACAATTTTTTGAAAACTTTTTATTGTTCCTGCTAATGTAATGAGTATCTATTAACAACATGTTGTATTGTTACTATGAATTAAGCTTTTTCATGTGTTCATATAATTTCTAGTAACAGAATATCTTAAGCTTCAAAAGCAAAATGCATATTCAGGTATTGATTGTTTCATTCATTGTTTAGATGTTTATTTAACCAACTAAATAAAATTTTAATTGGACATGTCTTAAAAAAAATCATGTTTTGTCGTATTTAAATTTTAAGTAAAAATTGTACAGACGCGGACACATTTGTTGGTCCTCTTACAGCTCATTGAAAAAGTGCTGTATGCCTCATGAAAAGTGATGAAATAAAGAGCAATTGTCTCCTATGTACCTGCATGCCTTTGATACGTCATCAACTAAAGCAAAGCAAGTCTGACAGAAGACCAAGTATCGCTTATTTCTACAAAGATATTCTAAAATGGCCTGGACACATTTGTTGGAACTCCTAGAAAAGATCCTAAATAACTGCAGTTGAGTGATTTTTCAAATTAGCGGTTTTCCTAAATTCGTATCGCACAAGTCTCTGACTGAGTAATCAGTCATTCGGCCAATTTAAATGGAGTAAACTCGTCACTCTGCCATTTGGTGTCATCGTGTGTCCCACACTGAACATGGACCAGAGAAAGCAAAGGAGAGAGTTGTCTGAGGAGATCAGAAAGAAAATGATAGACTAGCATATTAAAGGTAAAGGCTAAAAGACCACCATCTCCAAGCAGCTTGATGTTCCTATGACAGCAGTTGCAAATATTATTAAGATGTTTAAGGTCCATGAGACTGTAGCCAACCTCCCTGGATGTGGCTGGAAGAGGAAAATCAACCCCAGAATGGACAGAATGGCCGAAGGACAGTGAGAATGGTAAACAAAAAGCCAAGGATGACTTCAAGGGATACTGAACTCCAAGGTCAGGGTCTATCATGTCTGATCACACCATCCGTCACTTTTTGAGTAACAGTGGGCTCAATGGAAGAAGACCCAGGAGGACTCCACTATTGAAAGGAAAACTTAAAAAAAAAAAAAAAAACCCAGATTGGAATTTGCTGAAATGTATATTGACAAGCCACAATACTTCTGGGAGGATGTCCATTGAGACAAAACTGGAGCTTTTTGGCAAGTCACATCAGCTGTATCTCCACAGACAGAAATATTAAGCATTCAAAAAACAAATCCCATTCCTGCTGTGAAACATACAGTAGAGGAGGCCTGCTTATGTTCTGAGGCTGCTTTGCTGTGTCATGCAAGGGGTGCCTTGAGTCTGTACAGAGAACAATGAAATCTCAAGACATTCTGGAGCAAAATGTACTGCCCAGTGTCAGTGTGCTCTGTCTCAGTCACAGGCCATGGATCCTCCAGGATAAAGAGCCAAAACACAGAGCTATGAGCACTCAAGAATGGCTAAGAACAAAACATTGGACTGTTCTGAAGTGACCTTCTGCGAGCCCTGATTTGAATCCTATTGAACATCTATGGAAAGAACTGAAACATGCAATCTGGAGGAGACCCCTGACAGCGCTGGAGACGTATGTTGAGGAAGAGTAGGCCAAACAACCTGTGGACAGGTGCAGACGTTTCACTGAGACCTCCAAGAATTGCCTCTTTGCAGTGATTGTGCAACTATTAGTTTGATGGTCCCATCATTTTTGTCCATGCCATTTTCATTTGTGCTAGCATGTGAAATATTTTGTTGAATCAAAACTCTAGAGCAAAGTCTGATTTTTGTTAAACACGGAATAAACAATGATTGGTGTCGATTACTTTTGTCAGTTTCAAGTCTCAATTGTTCATCTTGTTTCCTGGAGTGGTACCAACAAATTTGTCTACGACCGTATATGGTTTCAGTTTATTTTATTTTTATTTTACGCATCAAGGCAATTTATTTTAAAGGTGTACCTTTGTTATCAAATTAGACAAACTGCATTCTTTTGTACAGTATATATCTTTCCATATGTATGTGTATGTTTATTTAGAAAAGGCATTATAAAAGTGTTGTAACAAAAGGCACTATATGGGCGCCTGACCCGACACAGATGTACATGGAGGCACATGTAAAATCAATAAATTGATTTTATTTTTTCTTTAGCTGGAGGGCATGTCTTCCCCTAGTCCCCCAGCCACAACACAGTCCCAAGTGCACAAAGCACCACAACACAATACAATGCTCTCCTTAGGCACCACCACTTCTCCTCCTAGCTTCGTCCTCCTCCTCCCGACTCACGCTCTTGAGTTGTGGTCGCTGGCTCCTTTTATCAGGTACCCGGAAGTGCTCCAGGTGCTTGATTGGCGACACCTGGCTACACTTACGGGTGTGGCGAGACAACTGCCAAGAATGGCCCAGCAGCTCCCGCTGCAGCACACCCTGGTGGCGCCAGCAGAACCCAACAGGGCTGCGCCAAACTCCAACCCCCATGAAGCCCTGCGGGTGTCCGAGGCACCACTGCAACCCAGGGAGGCTGCCATCTAGCGTCCAGGGGGAGGTATTGGGTCTCCTATCCTTGCTCCCCCGGAACATATGCTGCAGGAGCATCCTGGCTGGGCATGGGCTCTGGCCGCCTGCCACAGTTTGTATACTTGAGACTAAAATATTGGGCCAAAGAAATGCTTAATATGTACCACCGACCCTGAGAGTGGTGTTAGAGTTGCCATTAAACTAACAACATTTATTTCTCTGCGGTGGGTTGGCACCCTGCCCGGGATTGGTTCCCTGCCTTGTGCCCTGTGTTGGCTGGGATTGGCTCCAGCAGACCCCCGTGACCCTGTGTTCGGATTCAGCGGGTTGGAAAATGGATGGATGGATGGACATTTATTTCTATAGCATGTTTTCATACAAATGATGTAGCTCAAAGTGCTATCCAGTGACCTGAGAAGAAGACTGGACTCCTTTGGTACTGTGTCTCTCCGGAAAATCCTTGGGTACCATTGGTTTGACTTTGTGTCGAATGAGTGGTTGCTCATGGAGTCCTGAATGAGGCACATTACCTGCATTGTGAGGGAGCGTCAGCTACGGCACTACGGCCATGTGGCACATTTCCCCAAGGGTGATCCAGCTCACAGGATCCTCATTGTTGGGGACCCAAGTGGCTGGACCAGGCGAAGGAGTCGGCCACGTCACACACTGGCTATGGCAGATAGAGGGTCATTTCCGGAGGGTAGGACTGAACCGTGCGTCTGCCTGGGGGGGTTTGCCAACTGGGATCCCAAGCTGTTTCGACATGTAGTGGGTGCGGCAATGCACTGTACCAGTGCACGCTCCCCAACTTGACTTGACTTGAAAGTGCTTTACAAGATGAAGAAAGAAAAAAGAAAAATATAAAAATAAGATTAGGCGATACTAAGTAACAAAGAATAAAGTAAGGTCTGATGACCAGGAGAAAAAAAAAAAAAATCTGCAGGCGTCCCAAAGCCACAAGACCACCCAACAGACACACCTTGGAAATGTGGTGAAGAAAATCAAAGCAGCCAAAGTTAAACGTGCATGGCCCACAAAAGTGGAAACTGGGCAAACCTAAAAGTTTACCTTCTATGTACTGTATATTCATGATACATTAAATATGTTTTAATTTGAATTCACTTTGTTTTTACCTATTACTCATGCACTTGATTCAGTTAATTTTAAAGTTGCCTCATGACTTAAAAATTAAAAATGCAGCTTTCCCTCTTATTAATTAATGTATTTTTTAATTTATTTCATATATCAAAACTAAATATTTTAAAGACATACTCTCTGAAGAATATGTATATAATACAGATTCTTACTCATGATCCTCACCACCCTCTTTGTCTGCAGGATTTAATTTCATCCTGTTTTCTAATTAGAAGGTAAATCTTTCTATTTAATAAATGCCTCATCCCTTTTCTCATGCTGCCACATCAGTAATCACCCCAATTTATACACTCCTGTGAAAAATCAATAAAATGTCCTGAATATTGACTTGGATTAGAAGTCCTGCCATCCCTTCTCCTACTTTCTTTTCTGAATTTTAATGTGAACAGGTCAGGTTGAGCACACGCGGGTTCAAATGGTGTAGCACACGTTAACTACTCCGCTGTGGATTAGCTGTTTTTTTGTACCTTGTCATCACTTCTGGTTAAGGAAGAAAAAAGAGTAGACAAAGACTTCAACTCCCAAACAGGCGCTGAAGAAAAATCAGTGTATTGACTGAATAGACTTTGATGCTGTATGAGCTATGATAGCCATAAACATCATCTGAAATTGCCGGGGCGATACATCAAATTAAATTAAACAGGAGATTCAAAGAATTTATGCAGTTATTTACGTCTGATTAAGGAACTGGTTGGAGTTAAAACTAGCAGCCAGGATTGACTCCACAGGATCAAGATGTAGGTTAATTAAGGCATTAAGTCATATACTTTCATTTGTATTATGTTTTAGCTTTTTAAATATCTATGTACAATTGTATTTTATTTTAAAAATCAATAACAAAATCTATATGTGTAATATGTATAATTAATTTTTGACTATAAGTCAAACAGTATAGCAAGCACAGTGCTGAGAAAAATTTTTTACTCCTTTGATCTTCGCTATAATTGTACATGTTTAACACTGAATGTTTTCAGGTGTTGAACCCAAATTTAATATTAGATAAAGGTTACCTGAATGAACAAAGAACGCAGTTTTACTTTTGTCATTTGTTGAAGTTATCAGCACCACCTGGCACAACCTGAAGATGTTATTCCCTCCTATACACTTAAAAACTGGTTACTCCTTCTTTAGCTGCAATGACTACAGCCAAATGCTTCCTGTAATTCAACATCAACCTTCCATTGTGCTCTGAAGGAATTTTAGCCAACTGTGCTTTGTAGAAGTGCTTTAATTCAGACATCGGTAGATTTTTAATCATGGACTGTTACTAAAGCATCTCAGTTGTGTTTAGGTCTAAGGTTGGAATTGCACAGCTTGATCACTTTAAATTTAGTTTATTTTCGTCACTGTAATCTGGACTTGTTTTTGTGTTTTGGATCTTTGTCTTGATGCATGACTCAATTATACTTTAGTATCAGCCATGGACTGATGACCTGATATTATCTATAAGAATATTCTGATACAAATGTATGTGTGTGTATATATATGTATATATATATATATATATATATATATATATATATATATATATATATATATATATATATAGCAGAAGATCAGCCTCGACACGGACTCCAGATATCAAAAAGCACACACGTTTTATTACTCAGCCCAATACAGCTCACCGTCCTTTTGACTTCCTTTTCCTCTGCCACCTCTACTCCTCCTGTCGCAAGCTCCGTCCTCTTCCACCCGACTCCGGCTCTGTGAATGGAGTGAGGCAGCTCCTTTTATGGCACACCCGGATGTGCTCCAGGTGCTCCCTGATGATCTTCCAGCAGCACTTCCTGATGTGGCGGAAGTGCTGCCCTTGCACCTGGAAGCACTCTGGGCGTATCTGGTTCCTGTTCCGGCAGCACTTCCTGGTGTGGCGAAAGTGCTGCACTCCATGGCTCAGGAACCATCCAGGTGCCCCCTGGTGGCCCTGATGGAATCCAGGGAGGCTGCCCTCTTGCGTCCAGGGTAATATATGGTCCCTGTTCCGGTCCTTCCTTGTTCCAGGTGTCCCAGTGGGGCAAGGTCCCTGGTCGTCTGCCACTATATATATAAATATATTGTAACAGTAGGGGGCGCTACCGCTCCCTTGAACCCTCAGGTACCATGCCAAACACCAGGTAAAAGTGGAATACTTAATATTTTTATTATAACAATAACGTGCACTAAGCATCCTCCACTCCACACTACACATACAATAAACAATACTAATATAATTCTCAATTCCAATCCTCCTCTCCCAGACACTTAGCCACCCTTCCTCCCAGCTCAGCTCAGCATCTGGGCTTTCTCAAGATCCTTTTATATCTCCTAACCCGGAAGTGGTTCCAACCCTGCAGTCCATGATTCGTTATCACTTCCGGGTCAGATAAAAAGTCCTTTTCTTCATCCCGGAAGCTCGTCGTTCCTTCTGTCCACATGATCAGGACGTACTTCCGGGTTATAGGGCATGTAGCATTCCTCAAGCCTCCCTGCAGCGGCTCCAGGTGGTCCCCATGTTATCCAGCTGGGCTGTTTATAAAAACTACATGGTCCATAAGGCTCTGATGGAATTCGGGGAACCTCCATGCTGCTGGGTGGGCTCCATCTGGCAGCTTGGGGGTGTAGGCCGGAATATATGGCCGGCCATCCCTCACAATATATATACTGTATATAATATACAATATATGTGCAGTATGTATGTCTGTGTGTGTATATATATATATATATACTAGCAAAATACCCGCGCTTCGCAGCGGAGAAGTAGTGTGTTAAAGAGGTTATGTAAACATATATATACATAAACATATATACTTATATATACATATCTACATATACACATATCTACATATATACATATACACTTCCACATATATATACATATATATATACACATACATATACACACATACATACATACACACATATATATATATATATATATATATATTTACACATACAGACATATATATACATATACATATTTACATATCTACATATATATACACATATACATATCTACATACATACACATCTATCTATCTATCTATCTATCTATCTATCTATCTATCTATCTATCTATCTATCTATCTATCTATCTATCTATCTATCTATCTATCTATCTATCTATCTACAGTATATATATACATCCCCGTGCTTTGCAGCGGCGAAGTACTGCTTTTAAATTTTTATTAAGAAGAAAACCTTTTTAAATTGAGTGAAAATCTACCAATAACAATTTGTTAAGGATCTGTTTTTTTGTGAAGCTGACTTCACACAGCCTCTCCGCTGTTTTATAAACGAACGTCATATAAGGTCTTCCTTTTTCGTTGCTTTGCCAACGGAAGCAGCCTTTTTATTTAATCCTGTTTTTACGATTGTTCTGTTTGTATATCACGTTGTCAGTTCAGCACTCAGCACGGTTGTAATATGACCAAGCTGTGCAAGCACACTCTTGAGAATGCAACGTATAGTTGTACAGGAGAAAAGCAATCTTGCCTGAAATCAATGGCAACCTTTTGTAGGTCTATGAACTTAATTTAAACTTTAGGTTTACACGGTGCTTTCTTTCTGAAGTACCTGCACTCATGAATATGTCTGTATGCGTCAGTCGCTCAAATCCCTGCGGTTCGCACCGGCGAAGTTCTGCTTTTAAATTTTTATTAAGAAGAAAAGAAAACCTTTTAAAATTGAGGGAAAATATACCAATAACAGTTTGTTAAGGATCTGTTTTTTTGTGAAGCTGCCTTCACTCGATTGATCACTTCGAGCTTTAAGCCTGAGAAATCACCCCGTAAATGCACACGTTTAATTGCACATCTGTTAATATGTATGCTTACAAAGTATTAAAAGACACTCAACAATTACACAGTATTAAAAGACACTCAACAATTAATGTCATTTACCTTTGTTCCCGCGATTGACTCATGCTGTAAATCTCTTCCTTGTTTTCACTTCACGTGATTACGTAAGAGGTGTAATACATGATGACACGATACGTGACTCTCCCTCCTCCATTAGAGTATATGGACAAAAAACAGGTCCCAGTTATGGCCATTACGCGTAGAATTTCGAAATGAAACCTGCCTAACTTTTGTAAGTAAGCTGTAAGGAATGAGCCTGCCAAATTTCAGCCTTCTACCTACACGGGAAGTTGGAGAATTAGTGATGAGTGAGTCAGTCAGTCAGTGAGTCAGTCAGTCAGTGAGGGCTTTGCCTTTTATTAATTAGTATATATATATATATATATATATATATATATATATATATATATTGCATAGTTTACTGTCAAATATTACAAAGAGTACGCAACACGTGTTTTGCCCTTATTTGGGCTCATCAGGCGTACACACTCCACTGCACCCCTCACGGGGATCAAACCTTGGACATCAGCGGCGAAGCCCCTTTACGTTGTGCCATGGCGTGTGGTTCGTTTATTTGACAGCCTGGAGATTGGAGTAATTACAGTCATAGCATTCATAGTCTGAAACACAATCTGATTGTATGGGTGGCTGACGTCCAAGGTTCGATCCCCACGAGGGGTGCAGTGGAGCCTGATGAGCCCAAATAAGGGCGAAACACGTGTTGCGTACTCTTTGCATTATTTGAAAGTAAACTATGTAACATTCTATGATCTGCTTCTTGCAACTGACAGGGCATGGCGGATGTTTCCCAACTTGCAGACCAACCACAAGTGTTACCTGGTAGGTAACCACCCATACAATCAGATTGTGTTTCAGACTACAAATGCTATGAATATATATATATATAGATATAGATATATATATATAATATATAAGCATATATTTAAATCAAATATAATTATTACTTACAAAAAGTAGCCACTTTTCCTCTTCTAATCTTCTGAAGGTATTCCACTGTGGAATGACCAGCAGATGTCTGCTAACATAAACTCGCTCCACTTTCCACTATAATACGTCTCCTGAGCAAAGCCCTGATATTTTCGAAGGGAAAAAAATCCAAATGATAGTGTAGGAAATGGATTTTTAAAGACATATTGCAAGGCTGAAAGAGAGAAGCTCCTGAACTAGTTCATCATAGCTTTCCATCTTTGTATTCTCAAGAAAATTGTGGCACAGGAATGTCATGTGTTCTTTTACCCTTTGCTTACCTTTTACATGGTCAAAACAATAGATATGTTAGCCTAACCTTGCACATTACTGCTCTTCTTAGAGATCAGCTCCCCATTCACTACAATTATTCCTCAGTGCCTCTTGGGCAAGCTTGCTCTACTGGGCCTGGAAACCTCCCTATATAATTGGATAGGTTTCCTGACAGAAAGACCCCAGTAAGTCCAAGTCAAAAACGGCACATCAAACACCTTCCTGCTGAGCATTGGTGCCCCATATGGCTGTGCCTTGGATCCACTAATTTTCTCCCTGATGACCCATGACCGTTGTGCCAGGTACAGCATGAACCACATTGTTAAGTTCACACATAACACAATAGTGATAGGACTCATCAGTAATGATGACAGGTTGGAGAGGTCAAACAACTTGTGGACTGGTGTAAAAATAACAACCTGACCCTGAATGTCAATAGAACAAAGGAGACCCATGCCACCCACACCCGTTTTCTATCAACTGCTCCCGTGAGGAGTCAGTCAAGAGCACAAAGTTCCTGGGAGTGGTGATAACAAATAATCTCTCTTGGACTCAACACACCTCCTCCTTAGTCAAGAGAGGACAGAAGCAACTGCACTTCCTGAGGCACATGAGGAGAGTTTAACCTCCCCCTGTCCCACCCTTACCTCCTTTCTCAGAGGCAGCATAGAGAATGTATTGACTACCTGCATCTTTGTCTGGTATGGTGACTGTGCTGCCTCAGACCTGATTTCTCTGCAGAGTGTCATTAAAGCACCTGAGAAAATCATTGAGACATGTTTTCCTCCAGTAGGGTAACTCAAATGCTGCCTAAGCAGGACCACCAACATTATCAGATTCCACACTCACCCAGGGCCATCTTAACAGTATTAAAGGCCCCTTGGCAAAGCAGTGCACTGGGGCCCCCACTTACACAACCACTCACAGGAATACAAATGTAAATGGTCGATAAAATTAAACATACGAGGTGTGATCAAAAAGTACGGTGAAGAGCATCCAAGAGCAACGCAAAACAATTCAGTGCAGGTTCTGACAGGTCCATCCTAGAACCGAGTTTGTGACAAGTTTCAACTTGTATGATACTGTCAGTCGTTTGTGAGCCACTTTTGAGTTCAAGTGTGTTTTTCAAGTTTGTCATTAATAATGGATATTGAGCAACACATTAACATGAAATTTTGTTTCAAATTGCAAAAAGCTCAGGAAACCCATCAGATGTTAATATCGGTTTATGGTGACACTGCACCGACAATTACGACTTGTTTACAAGTGGTTTGATCGACTTCGTAATGGATCTGACTTGGTTGAAGATGAGGAAAGATCAGGACGTCCTTCAACATCGATAACCGAGGAAAACGTTGAAACGTTTTCATTCTTCATCATGACAACGCTCCTTGTCACACATCCCTTCTAGTACGACAATTTCTGTCGATTAAAAACATTATGCCGTGTCCACATCCATCTTATTCACTGGATCTGGCACCGTGTGACTTCTGGCTGTTCCCTAAATTGAAAATGACCACGAAAGGCAAACGATTTCAATCCATTGAGGACATCCAGGCAGCCACTCTTGAAAGAAATCTTTGCAAAGTGGCAGGAGCGTTGGGATAAGTGCTTTTGAAATGGAGGAGAATATTTTGAGGGTGACCAGTAGTTGTAAATCTTTTACTACAATAAACATTTCTTTTGTAAAACATTCACCGTATTTTTTGATCACACCTCGTACAGTGCATCCAGAAAGTATTCACAGTACATCACTTTTTCCACATTTTGTTATGTTACAACCTTATTCTAAAATGGATTAAATTCATTTTTTCCCTCAGAATTCTACACACAACACCCCATAATGACAACGTGAAAAAAGTTTACTTAAGGTTTTTGCAAATTTATTAAAAACTAGCAAAATACCCGCGCTTCGCAGCGGAGAAGTAGTGTGTTAAAGAGGTTATGAAAAAAAAAGGAAACATTTGAAAAATAACGTAACATGATTGTCAATGTAATTGTGTTGTTATTGTTATGAGTGTTGCTGTGTTTTATATATATAAAATACACACACACACATATAAACATATATATACATATACATATACACATATATATACATATCTACATATATATATATATATATATATATATATATATATATATATATACATATACACATCCACATATCAACATATATATATACACATATATACACACACACACGGTTTATGGGTGATGATTGTTTTACTCTTTTTATGTTTATTTTATTTTATTGTAGAATCAACTCCTATCTGCGCACAGCAGGGCAGCCGTGGGCGGGTGCGTATGGTGTATTCACTCCATGTTATCGTGCATTGCGCTGTCAGTGGTATTTTGATAAAAGAATTTGAACAACATATAAGAAGCGTATAAATTATTAAACAGTAAAACATTAACATTTAAGAAGTAAAGTTACATTAAGTACTACTGCAGTGCCTTCGGGTATACCTCATTTTTTGTTTGCCCATTACATGCTTAAATGTATAAATTTTTTGGTGCACCTACCTGAGAACACGCGACATATAACCGAGCGTGGGAGAAGCATGGATTTTAAACACGCGTTGAGTTCATCTGCTGGTCTCCCTCGTGGAATAACTGGTAATGTTTGACTAAAATCTACAGTGAGTAAAACGACATTACCTCCTATTTTTTTTTTTATGATCTCTGAGATCTTGCTTTTTTCGGTTCAAGGCTTCATAAGCTCTTTTATGTTGTATGGTGTACTTATCCCAAACCATCATCTTTGAATGTTGCAAGACTTTCGCCTTGTATGTAGATCGGGGTAATTACATTCATTGCATTCCTAGTCTGAATCACAATCTGATTGTATGGGTGGTTACCTGGCACTGTAGGGTTGCCACCCGTCCTTTAAAATAAGGAATCGTGCCGCGTTTGAGAATGAAATTGCGCGTCCCGTTTTGAATCAATACTGGACGGGATTTATCCCGTATTTTTTTTATCATTTTTTTTTTTAAAGCAGCGTCTCATGCAAATCATCCCACACGCATTTTATGAAGATGCCTCCTTTCCTACTTTTGATTGGGTAATACTTGATGTCATCGTTAGTTTGATTGGTGTTTTTAACTGTCCACTGAGGAGGGCGTGTCTTTTAAGTAGAGTCTGCAAAGTGTTGGCACTGAGATGTGGCGTCAGCGCCATAGTTGAAGCCCCTAACGTTGCGGTCAGCAAGTCGGCTAACATCCGCCATGTGCCGTCTTTCAGTTGCGAGAAGCAGATCATAGAATGGTTGAAACTGTTGCCCCTAACGTTGCGCCACGGCGTGTGGTTCGTTTATACCTCGTGTCTTCTCATTAAACTTTTATCTCGCGAATATGTTATTGCAATCCGCAGCGGGAGCGTTTCTATAAACTTAATTTAAACTTACGTTTTACACCGTGCTTTGTTTCCCTTATGAACATGCTTGTATGCTTAACTCGCTCCGTTCTCAATTGTTTAATTAATTTTTTGCTCTTCGCTGTTTGCGGCTCTTCCTCCATTTCCCCCTACTTCGTTCTTTTATCTCGCGAATATGTTATTGCAATCCTTAACGGGAGCGTTTCAATAAACTGATTGAAAATAGTTTTGCATTTACCTTTTTAGTAAAAGGCGAGCTTTTAAGCCTGAGAAATCACCCCGTAAATGCACACGTTTAATTGGACATGTGTTAATATGTATGGTTACACAGTATTAAAAGACAGTGAACAACGTCAGTTACCTTTGTTCCCGCGTTTGATAAAAGGTGAGCTTTTAAGCCTGAGAAATCACCCCGTAAATGCACACGTTTAATTGCACATGTGTTAATATGTATGCTTACACAGTATTAAAAGACAGTCAAAAATTAACGTCATTTACCTTCATTCCCGCGTGTGACTCGTGCTGTAAATGTCTTCCTTGTTTTTAGTTCACGTGATTACGTAGGAGGCGTGATGACGCGATACGTGACTCCGCCTCCTCCATTACAGTGTATGGACAAAAAATATGTTCCAGTTATGACCATTACGCTTTGAATTTCGAAATGAAACCTGCCTAACTTTTGTAAGTAAGCTGTAAGGAATGAGCCTGCCAAATTTCAGCCTTCCATCTACACGGGAAGTTGGAGAATTAGTGATGAGTCAGTCAGTGAGTGAGTGAGTCAGTCAGTCAGTCAGTGAGGGCTTTGCCTTTTATTATTATAGATAAAAAAAACTGAGAAAACCCATGTACATACTGTAAGTGTTCACAGCCTTTGCTCAATACTTTGTCGATGCACCTTTGGCAGCAATTACACCCTCACGTCTTTTTGAATATGATGCCACAAGCTTGGCACACCTATCCTTGGCCAGTTTCGCCCATTCCTCTTTGCAGCACCTCTCAAGCTCCATCAGGTTGGATGGGAAGCGTCGGTGCACAGCCATTTTAAGATCTCTCCAGAGATGTTCAATCGGATTCAAGTCTGGGCTCTGGCTGGGCCACTCAAGGACATTCACAGAGTTGTCCTGAAGCCACTCCTTTGATATCTTGGCTGTGTGCTTAGGGTCGTTGTCCTGCTGAAAGATGAACCGTCGCCCCAGTCTGAGGTCAAGAGCGCTGTGGAGCAGGTTTTCATCCAGGATGTCTCTATACATTGCTGCAGTCATCTTTCCCTTTATCCTGACTAGTCTCCCAGTCCCTGACGCTGAAAAACATCCCCACAGCATGATGCTTCCACCACCATGCTTCACTGTAGGGATGGTATTGGCCTGGTGATGAGCGGTGCCTGGTTTCCTCCAAATGTGACGCCTGGCATTCACACCAAAGAGTTCAATCTTTGTCTCATCAGACCAGAGAATTTTTTTTTTTATGGTCTGAGAGTCCTTCAGGTGCCTTTTGGCAAACTCCAGGTGGGCTGCCATGTGCCTTTTAGTAAGGAGTGGCTTCCGTCTGGCCACTCTACCATACAGGCCTGATTAGTGGATTGTTGCAGAGATGGTTGTCCTTCTGGAAGGTTCTCTTCTCTCCACAGAGGACCTCTGGAGCTCTGACAGAGTGACCATCGGGTTCTTGGTCACCTCCCTGACTAAGGCCCTTCTCCCCAAATTGCTCAGTTTAGATGGCCGGCCAGCTCTAGGAAGAGTCCTGGTGGTTTCGAACTTCTTCCACTTACGGATGATGGAGGACACTGTGCTCTTTGGGACCTTCAAAGCAGCAGAAATTTTTCTGTAACCTTCCCCAGATTTGTGCCTCGAGACAATCCTGCCTCGGAGGTCTACAGACAATTCCTTTGACTTCATGCTTGGTTTGTGCTGTGACATGAACTGTCAACTGTGGGACCTTATATAGACAGGTGTGTGCCTTTCCAAATCATGTCCAATCAACTGAATTTACCACAGGTGGACTCCAATTAAGCTGCAGAATCATCTCAAGGATGATCAGGGGAAACAGGATGCACCTGAGCTCAATTTTGAGCGTCATGGCAAAGGCTGTGAATACTTATGTACATGTGCTTTCTCAATTTTTTTATTTTAATAAATTTGCAAAAACCTCAAGTAAACTTTTTTCACGTTGTCATTATGGGGTGTTGTGTGTAGAATTCTGAGGAAAAAAAAATGAATTTAATCCATTTTGGAATAAGGCTGTAACATAACAAAATGTGGAAAAAGTGATGCGCTGTGAATACTTTCTGGATGCACTGTATATTTATTGTATTGGTACTTCCAACAAAATCAGTGTTTAAACATTTAAAAATATGCTGTATAGGAAAGATTAATCAACTCTATAACATGAACCTTGAAAAACACAAAAATTTAAAAATATAACTGATACGCAATTGATAAACCATGCAGACAGAGATGGCAAAGTATAAAATTGCTATGAATTATTTATTATTAATCAAGTGTTCAACACAGACATTTGCGAAGTTTCTTTGCAGGGACTTGAGTTGAAGTGGCGTTAACTTATACGCTTTTGTGTTATGTAGTGCTTGAGATCCATACGCTTACAGGCACGTGAGGGTGTAGAGGTGACCGTGATGCTAAATCAGAGGCGAATGCCAATGTCCACTTGTAACACAATAACAAATATTTATAGTTTAGTATAGTATTTATTTATTGATGTCAAGTCACAACATTCATAGATTAGCGTGTGGCCCTCGGGCAACTGCCCAGCATGCCCATGCGTTAAGATGGCCCTGCACTCACCCCCACAATGAACTGTTTGCCTTTGTGCTCTCTGACTGAAGTATATGGTACAGAACTGCAGATTTCATAAATGTTTCAGCCAGAAACCCATTCTAACCTTAAATAATCATGGGACTGTTGATACAGTGTACTATGCTGGTGACTCTCTGCTGTGTAATCGTGTTATTCTTGTTGTCCACTCTTGCACATAATTGGGCCAGGTGACGCAATTTCAGTCTGCTGTGTACTGCCGTGTGTGGTTTTGAATGAAGTTAACCTTGAACCTTGGTAAAACTGCCTGCAGACAGAGTGGTGCCCAGCATGTTGCCACCAGGTGGTATAAATGGAGTGAAAGGTTTGATTGGAAGCTTCAGTGATTTGCACAGTAGTAAGCAGTTCTGCCTTGCACGGCTGTGTTTGAATTCTGGCTCTTTTCACCATCTTTGCGGACTTTACATGTTGTTAGTTTATAAACACGAGTTTCTCTTCCTACATTGCAAAAATGCGTAGTTTAGGTTAACTCTAAATTGACAGAGTGAATGTGAATTTGAATGGCTGAATGAATGGCATACCATTACAAAACAGCAGGCAGAATTATTCCATGCATTTATTAATTTTGTTGTGAACATTTATTCCTGTTTTATAAATGTATTTAACACATAGTTGGCCTTTAATTTGTCTTTTTAATTAACAAAATTTCATTTTAAAGGTGTCTTTTGACTGCCACAATGGTCAGGTCAAAGAGAGAGGCAAAAAGAATAAAGGAACGGAAGAGAGCAAGATGGCCAGTTACTCAATAATTGATTGCCGAGAGCCTCCCAGCAAACAAGGTAAGCCCCGTCTGGAAACAATGGATATAGGATTGCTGTGTTTAAAAGATAGTTTAGATATATCTGGCATTAATAAACATTTTCCTGGCCCTTGGAGAATATTTGCACCAGATGCTTTACAACCATCTATTTGCTTTGTTCCAAGAACCATAAAGTTGCCGGCCCTTTAAAGGCCATACCAAAGCTGAGCGTGGCACCGGGGCTTCAGAATAAATTCTTTAACATGAATGTCATCTTCTCTATTCCTGATCACTGTTTTAATAGACACACATATACAGTAGTAATAAAACTGATATGCAAAGTATACAAGCCCTGATTTGTTGAACATATGTTTAGTTTCTGTTTTGCCCGAGGCAGTGAATTTCATTACTGCCGAGTGCCGAAGTCACATGTGAACTGATGATTAACATGAATATAAGCAAACACACTGGCAGCCAACACTCTTTGTGCTTTTAAAATAAAGGCATGAATGAGTGAATAATCTAAATTTGGTCATTCACGGTAATACAATAAGAGTTATGCAGTAAGTGCCATATTGAAGACTTTTGGTTTCTTTCAAAATGTTTCTCCTTTCCTCTGTTGGGTTTGAATGCTTGATTTATCGCCGTTCTTTTCTGAGCCTTTATCCTGCGGCCCTTCTCCAGGCTTGTCCATTCATTATGGCATTATTTAATGGATGGTTTCATTTATTTATGTGTTTATTTAACAGAAGCGTGGAGACTGGAGCAAACAATACAAAAAAGAATGTTTGAGTTGATTTTATTAGCATTTATTCAATGTGATCCAATTTATTTGAAATCTGTGAAAGAAAAGGTTGTGTCACAGCAGGCATTGCTGCCAAACTCGAAAAGCACTTTGGATCGGTTTGGCACTTCTCATTTGCACCTTTTGTGTTTGACCACCTTGTCTGTGAATTTCCTCATGAAATTTGCTATCAGGTTGATTAATATATTGAAACATACTGTACACTCACTGGCCAATTTCTTAAGTAACTTTGATGGTACCGGGTTAGACCCCTGTCGCCTTCAGATCTGCCATAATTCTTCATGGCATTGATTCAACAAAGTGCAGGGAACATTCCTGAGGAATTATGGTCCATATTGACATGATAGCATCATGCAGATTTGTCAGCTACACATCTATGATGTGAATCTCCCATTCCACCACATCCCAAAGGTGCTCTACTGGATTGAGATCTGGTGACTTTGGAGGCCATTTGAGTGCAGTGAACTCCTTGTCATGTTCAGTAATCCAGTTTGAGATGATTTGAGCTTTGTGACATGACACATTATCCTGCTGGAAGGAGACATCAGAAGATGGGCACACTGTGGTCATAAAGGGATGGACATGGTCAGCAATGGCATTTAAACGATGTTCAGTTGGTACTAAGAGGCCTGAAGTGTCTTAAGAAAATTTCCCCCACACCATTACACCACCACCACCTGCCTGAACCTTTGATACAAAGCAGGATAGATCCATGCTTTAATGTTGTCAATGCCAAATTCTGACCCTACCATCCTAATGTCACCGCAGATATGGAGGCTCATCAGACCAGGCAATGCTTTTCCAATCTTCTGTGGTCCAATTTTGATGAGCCCGTGCAATTTGTTGCCTGTTCTTAGCTGACAGGAGTGGCACCCGGTGTGGTCTCATGCTGCTGTAGCCCACCTTCTTCAAGGTTCGATGTGTTGTGTGTTCAGAGATGCTCGTCTGCATACCACAGTTGTAGTGAGTGGTTATTTAAGTTCCTGTTGCCTTTCTATCAGCTCAGACCAGTCTGGCCATTCTCCTGTGACCTCTGGCATCAACAAGACATTTGACACTGCCGCTCACTGGATATTCTTCCTTTTTCGGACCATTCTCTGTAAACCCTAGCAATGGTTGTATGTGAAAATCCAAGTGGACCAGCAGTTTCTGAAATACTCAGATCAGCCCGTCTGGCACCACCAACAACAATGCCATGTTCAAAGTCACTTCAGTCACCTTTCTTCTCCATTCTGAAGCTCAGTTTGAAATTCAGCAGGTCGTCTTGACAACATTTAGATGCCTAAATGCATTGAGTTGCTGCCACATGATTGGCCGATTAGATGTTTACATTAACAAGCAGTTGAGTAGGTGTACCTAATAAACTGGCAGACAAGTGTATGTTTAGAGGACAGTTTGTAATACCAATATCACCAAGAAACTGGGCATGATTGGTTCACAAAATGATATGAATTATAAAAAATGGCGAGTTTTTTAAGAATTTGAAGTAAATACTGATATAGATTTTATGTTTTAAAATTCTGACAAGAAATTGTTTTAGGCTTCTTATTTAATATATGCTGATTTTGCTTTTAATATTGTTCTGACCATAAGCTGCATTAATGAGATGAGGACACAGAGGTGCACTGTAGGAAAGAGGATTTGGCAGGCCTTAGTGGGACAGTTATTCTGGATAATAGCAATCTGATTCTTCCATCCATTCATCCGTTATCCAACCCGCTATATCCTAACTACAGGGTCACGAGGGTCTGCTGGAGCCAATCCCAGCCAACACAGGGCGCAAGGCAGGAAACAAACCCCGGGCAGAATGCCAGCCCACCGCAGGACAATCTGATTCTTTGTGGCTTGAATATCACGTTGATTTGGACTTACACCCCAGCTTACTCTGTCACTGACTGTTCACCTGACTCTTATCACAATTTGACTGGCTTTTGCCATCTCCACCTCAGCCTGGCAAAGACAGACCTTCTGGTTATCCAAGCTTGTCCATTTATCTCTCACTAAGTGCCGCCAGGCGAGTACGCAACCTGGAGGTCGTGATCTATGGCCGGCTGTCCTTCACTGACCATGCTGCACTGTTCTTGTAGTCTTGCAGATTCACTGCATACAACATCTGCAGGTTTTGACCATATCTGACATAATATGCAGCACAACACCTGGTCTAAGCTTTGGTCGTGTCATGTCTGGACTACTGCACCTCTCTACTGCCAGGACTGGCTTCATGTGTCATTAAACCACTGCAGAGGATTCAAATGCAGCATCATGTCTGGTGTTCAACCAGCCAAATGTGGGCACATGTCACTCCTCTCATCAGATCACTACATTGGCTTCCTGCAGAGACAACGTATTAAGTTCAGATCCTTGATGTTTGCCTACAGAGTAGTCAGTGATCAGCACCTATATACAGTATATGGAGATTCTTGTGAGGCCCTATCCTCTTTCTCACCCGCTCAGGTCTGCTTGGGAACAGATTCAGGTGACGCCACTGCTACTATACATGGTATCAAATATCAACCCAGACTCACTTCATGTATAGCTCCTAGCTGGTGGAATGAGCTGTCCCACCTCCATTCACAAATCTAACTTCACCAATGTGTTTAAGAAGCTTTCGAAGATGTTCTTGTACTGTGAATATCTGTCTGATATTAATTAGCTGTTAAACTTTCTAGGTTACAAAATTCTAACTCGCTGATATTTTTTTCTAAACTCTTCACTTGTGATGATTCATTTTGTACCCTTGTCCTGTCACACTTGTTCTCATACTGTCCCCCAGACTGAAGTTTATGATTATGTTGATCTTTTTCATGAGTTACTTTGGGCAAAAACATCTACTAAGTAAATAAATGTAAATGACCTGAACTTCGTACATCAACCACACTACCGAGTAACACGTTCTATATATCTTTTGTTCTGTCTGTGAAGAAATACAAAATACATTTTAACGTCTGTGCAAAATTAACCATTAGCTAACTTCCATCTGTGCTCCATGTTTTTTGTCAAGGAACTCATTTTAACATAACAGATGTTGTTCACTTTTATCAAAAAAAAAAAAAGTGATTAAAAACACTTTCATCATGCCACCTTTAAATCTCGGCTAGTTTAATACTGTAGTTCTTTGTTTTGGATCTTGCATGTTGTATCTAAAATATACAGAGGATTCAGCAAGCATTCAGACCCTTTAACTTTCAACACACTTTATTGTGTTGCAGATTTAATTTTTAATGGATAAATTTAACATTTTTGCCCATCAATCTGCAATCAGTAACCCATAATGACAAAGTGAAGGCATATTTTTAACAAGGTTTGTACATACTGTAACTTGCTGTGTAAGCCTGTGCTGTAAAAAGCCTGGGCTCCTAGAAACTATTGGAATCGTCAGAAAAAAAATTGAAATGCAGAGTCGGCAGTTTTCGTTTTGTGGACATGCTCACCCCCCTTGTCATTCAGCGGCTAAGCAAGTTTCTCTCTCATTTGTCTTTCCTTGGCGGTTTCACTTTGGTGATAGAGTCGCTTTCTTTCAGCTTCATGCTGTTGCCTCATACTTCTTTCTTCTTCCAACTTGTTAACTTGGGGCCGCCTTGCCGGCTCTTTGAGCTTCATGCTGTAGCCTCGCACAGACAGACATTTCCACACATAGATGTTTATATATTAGATACATTAAATTTCATCTGCCTCTGGTCATTTATGTATAAATAAATGTAAAGTATTACATGTTGGAATTAGAAATGTTAGATTTGCGTATACAATAGGAGGTCTGAAACTTGAAGGTAAACCTTATAGTGGAGTCCGTGCTTGCCATCCAATTACATAACAGTATCTTTCCATCTAAAGATTCCAATGCTCTGTTATCTGAGATGACTTTTGCATACACAGGAGAGCAGCTAGGCAGTAGAACAGTGGCACCGAGTGCCACATCCAGAAACGGAGAAGAGGAACAAGCTAGAAGAGGCTTAGCAATGGCTTATAAATATATGTATTACATACATTTCTGTACAAATAACTAACAAACACAGATACCATATGCGCAGCTAATCAGCAGCTCTAGTCAGGGTATGCCGGACTAAAGTAGTGAGTCTTAAGCCTGGATTTAAAAGATGAGACTGAAGGTGCATCTATTACAGTGCATCTGGAAAGTATTCACAGTGCATCACTTTTTCCACATTTTGTTATGTTACAGCCTTATTCCAAAATGGATTAAATTAATTTTTTTTCTCAGAATTCTACACACAACACCCCATAATGACAATGTGAAAAAAGTTTACTTGAGGTTTTTGCAAATTTATTAAAAATAAAAAAATTGAGAAAGCACATGTACATAAGTATTCACAGCCTTTGCCGTGAAGCTCGAAATTGAGCTCAGGTGCATCCTGTTTCCCCTGATCATCCTTGAGATGTTTCTGCAGCTTAATTGGAGTCCACCTGTGGTAAATTCAGTAGACTGGACATGATTTGGAAAAGCACACACCTGTCTATAGAAGGTCCCACAGTTGATAGTTCATGTCAGAGCACAAACCAAGCATGAAGTCAAAGGAATTGTCTGTAGACCTCCCAGACAGGATTGTCTCGAAGCACAAATCTGGGGAAGGTTACAGAAAAATTTCTGCTGCTTTGAAGGTCCCAATGAGCACAGTGGCCTCCATCATCCGTAAGTGGAAGAAGTTTGAAACCACCAGGATTCTTCCTAGAGCTGGCCGGCCATCTAAACTGAGCAATTTGGGGAGAAGGGCCTTAGTCAGGGAGGTGACCAAGAACCCGATGGTCACTCTGTCAGAGCTCCAGAGGTCCTCTGTGGAGAGAGGAGAACCTTCCAGAAGGACAACCACCTCTGCAGCAATCCACCAATCAGGCCTGTATGGTAGAGTGGCCAGACGGAAGCCACTCCTTAGTAAAAGGCACATGGCAGCCCTCCTGGAGTTTGCCAAAAGGCACCTGAAGGACTCTCAGACCATGAGAAAGAAAATTCTCTGGTCTGATGAGACAAAGATTGAACTCTTTGGTGTGAATGCCAGACGTCACGTTTAGAAAAAACCTGGCAGCATCCGTACAGTGAAGCATGGTGGTGGCAGCATCATGGCAGCTCACTTGGTGTACTTTGTTCGGTTTTGGTCTCCATATTACAAAGAAGACATAGCAGTGCCCAAGAAAGTCTAGAAAAGAGCAACTAGGCTGATTCAGGACTGTGAGGTATTAACTATGAAGTGAGATTAAAGGAGCTGAACGTTTCAGTTAGAGCAAACAGAGATTAAGAGGGGACATGATTGAAGAGTTTGACATTATAAAAGAAAGGAGTCCTGTAGATCTCTGCTGTTCATAAATTCTGCAACAAGGACACTGTGGCATGGTTAGAATCTTGTTAAGGGAAGATTTTGCCTTGAATGTTAAGTTTTTCTTCATGCAAAGAACCATAGACACATGGATTAAATAAACAAGTAGTGTAGAAAGTAAGACTTTAGACGCCTTCAAATCTCGACGTTAATGTTATTTTAGAGAATCTAGATAAATCGGATGGACGAGCTTATTAGGCTGAATGGTCTGTTCTCATCACAATTTTGGTAATGTTCCAGTGTTATAATATTTACATGGGTTTCTGTTTCCAGAGTTGAGTATTCAATGCATGTTAAAATCTTATATATAAATGTCTACGTGTGTAAGTGTGTGTGTCTGTCTGTCCGGCCCGGAAGTGCAAGGCTACAGCATGAAACTCAAAGAGCCGGCAAGGCGGCACCAAGTTAACAAGTCGGAAGTACGAGGCTACAGCATGGAGCTGAAAGAAAGCAACTCTCGTCACCAAAGTAAGACTGCCAACAAAAGACAAACTCGCTTAGCCGCTGATAGACAAGGAGAGCAAGCATGTCAGCAAAACGAAACCGCCCACTTTGTATTTCAATTTTTTTTCTGACAATTTCAATAGTTTCTAGGAGCCTGGGCTTACACAGCTAGTGATATATAATACTCTCCTTTTTTGACTGTACTGTATAACAAAATAATATGTTCGTAAATCTTCATTTTGTGTGTTTTTATTTTTTTATGTTATTAAACAGGCGACATTTCTTCACCTAATGCTGCTCACCTCTCCAATTTTTCCACGGCTCTTTCTCTGTAGCTCCAATGATCTTTTCTCCACCTTGTCCATTACCTGTGCATTCACGACGCCCGTTCTGCGTCACATCACTCATTTAGACACAACACCATCTGCACTCACTTTCCCCGACTTTGTGAGTCAATCTGTGCCCTGATGCTTCTGGAGATTTGCTGGCAACTACTTACCCAGTCCAAAGGGTTTACATTGAAGTGCAGATCTGATAAGAGTCACAAGTACTGGTCTATAAGAGTTTGATCATATCTCTCACTCATTCTGGCTCTCTCCTTCACACAACCTCTGTATTGAGTTCTTTAATGGCTGAATTCTCAGGGTGGCATTTCCCCTACTGATAGTCTACATTAAGCCCTACCAGAATTTCCATGATAAGAATACTACAGCGAATACCATAAAGGAAAGAAGGCTGATGCAATATAAACCTAAAAATCATAACTGCCTACTTTTTTTGTATTGTACTTGAGTTCAAAGTAAATACACAAAAGTATAGTGTGTATAAAGATGAAGAACTCAATATATCAATAAATCGTTTTTTAAACAGTTAGATTCAGTAATAACCTCATTCATTTGGAACTCAAAACACCCACGTATCCGAAGAGCGACTCTACAAAGACCTCAGGCAGAAGGTGGCATGGCTTTACCTAATTTTCAGTTTTATTACTGGGCAGCAAACATACAAGCCATAAAAACCTGGACACAAATAAATGAACATACACAGGCTTGGTCCGCAATAGAAGTAAAATCCTGTAGTACTTCTTTATACTCCCTGCTCTGCTCTCCAATAAATGCAAGTTATCGCAAATATACTAATAACCCAATTGTGCTTTACTCACTCAGAATATGGAACCAACTTAGAAAGCATTTTAAGATGGAAAATCTTTTATCAGTGGCACCTCTGCAAGAGAACCACCTCTTTCAACCATCACAAACACATCCAGTTTTTAATACCTGGAAAAGTTTTGGGATTAAAATGCTCAGAGATCTTTATATAGACAACATATTTGCATCTTTTGAACAATTACGCTCAAAATTCAACCTCCCAGCTACACGTTTCTTTTACTATCTTCAAATTAGAAATTTTGTTAAACAGAAATTGCCCGATTTCCCCCACCTTGCACCCTCCACAATGCTGGAAAAAATACTGCTCAATTTCGAGGAAACAAACACTATTTCCGCAATATATAAAATCCTATTAGAGTCCCTACCTTTCAAAGACCCAAGAGGACATTGGGAAGAAGATCTCTTAATCAATATATCAGAAAAGGAGTGGAAGGTAGCAAAGCAGAGAATTCACTCGAGCTCCATATGGACAAAGCATAGAATTATTCAACTAAAAATTATATATCGAGCTCATCTGTCTCGCTTAAAACTGTCCAAAATGTTTCCAGGGCAAGATCCAACCTGCGAACGCTGCAACCAAGCTCCTGCCTCACTGGGTCACATGTTTTGGGCCTGCACCAAACTAACATCATTTTGGACAAAAATGTTTAAGTGCCTCTCAGACAGCCTTGGGGTCACAATCCCTCCTAACCCATTAACAGCTGTGTTCGGTGTTCTTCCAGATGGACTTGAATTGGAGAAGGACAAGCAAACGGTGATTGCATTCACTACACTTTTGGCACGCAGACTTATTTTGTTAAATTGGAAGAATCCTAATTCTCCTCTTATAAGTCAGTGGGAAACCGATGTTTTATATTATTTGAAATTGGAAAAAATCTAATTTTCAGTTAGAGGATCTGTACAAAATTTTTTCAAAATATCACAGGATTTAATCAATAATTTTTTAGAATAAGAGAAATAACTATTATCGCATTTAACTCCCTTCTCCATCTCTTATTTATATAGATATTTACTTCTCCCTTTCTTTTGTTTAATGTTGCCTTATTAAAAAGCCTAAAGCAATTTTCCTTTAGCTAAGCTCTCCTTCTCAGGGGTGGGGTTTGATTTGTCTTCAAATTTGTTGGGTTATAAATTGATCTGTTTGTATGGAATGATTACAATGAAAATTAATAAATAAAAATATTAAAAAAAAAAAAAAAAAAAAGATAAATAACTCAGTTTGTGCAGAAGTTATGCAGTTGGAAGTGGCTGACTATTGTAACAGACAGCTGGGATTCTTACCCAGATGTGATGCCTCCATAATGGAATGACCAGGATGAAGGAGCATGCATGGGGCAATACTCCAGCATACTATAGTACCACAAGTTTGGAGCATGGAAACTCAACCCTGCTGGGGCCTGTGGTCACCACCAAGGGGTGCATGGAGAGCGGCTGAGCCCTCTTCTGCAGGACTGCTGCCACACCCTGAAGTGCAGTCGAAAGGAGATCTTGAAACACCTGGAGCACTTCCAGGTGCTCTATGAAAGGTGTCAGCTGCCACAACTTAGAGAGTCAGAATCGGGAGGAGGTGGACAAAGCTTGCTGGAGGAGGAGTGGAGGCGAGAGAAGGAAAGGAAAGGAAAGAAGAAAGGGACAGTGTATTGGTGCTTTGTACTGTGTTGTGCTGTGCAGTGGGGAGCAAAGGAAAAACGCTTCACCACTTAAAATAAATGGGTGCCATGTGGCAAGACTGGGCTCTGTGTCTGTTGTGTCTGGGTTTGGGGAGCCTTACGCCCCCTAGTGGTTCACACTATGTATTGAACATTTTGTGATTGTTCTGAAAATATTTTGAAGTTGTGTTAAATTTTGTAGGATGTGGCGCTGTTATAAATACTCCAAGGAGCCTCAAGGAGCCTGTGTTTTCATTAATTAACATTATTTCTCAGTAACAATAAGAGATGGTAAGTAGAAATAATGCAACATTTATTAGGCCATGGCTCATTGATTAATTAATGGACAGATCATGTTGGTTTCCATTTACGTTCAATCAGTTTCTACTGTGGCACGCGGCTGGGGGTGGTACCCAGCCGGGATGCCCAAGAGGACCGGAGGAGGGCTCACGCCTCCTCCAGACCACGAGGGGGTGACCGCCCTGGTTGCTGTGGGGACTACGGGTTCAGAGCTTTGAAGCTCAACCCTATAGGGACCCGTGGTCACCGCCTTTGGGCGCCCCAATGCCTGGAGAGCCCTGGACCTCAGTACTTCCTCCACACCCGGGGGCGAAGAGGAACTGGGACACCCGGAGTGCTTCCAGGGATGCAGCCGGCACTTCCGTCACACTGGCGAGTGTCGGTGGAAAATTGCCGGGAAACACCTGCAGCAAAAAGCCCTGGTCCTCAGCACTTCTGCCACACCCGGAAGTGCTGGGGGGAAGACGACCAGGGACACCCAGAGTGCTTCCGGGTGCGCAGCTGGTACTTCCGCCACACTGGGGAGTGCCAGCAGAAGATTATCGGGAGGCACCTGGAACACATCCGGGTGATTATAAAAGGGGCCGCCTCCCTTCATTCAGGGCTGGAGGCGGGTGGAAGAGGACAAGGTCTGGGAGGAGAGGAGTGGAGGCAGTCAGAGATAAAGAGAAGAGGCCTGGACTGAGGGTGATTGGTGCTGTGGCACTGGGTTGTGCTTCACTTTAATTGTAAATAAACGTGTGTGGTGACTTTAAAAACATGTCTACCTGTCTGTGTCCGGGGCTCGTTCCACACTATCTTACTCTTCGTGTGTTGTCATGTATTGTTATGTGTGCCGGTTCTGTATTTAGTAATTAGTAGAATCTAAACTTGTATTTTAATTTAGAATTGTTCACAGTGCTCTGCGCCTGCTCTCAATGAAGATCGCTATACAAAAAATAAGTTGTGTTATGTATTACACAACCTGTTGTAGATTCTCTTTCTATCATGAGTATTGTTTTTATTTTTTAATATGATTAAAGTTAATGCATCTCATGCAAATGCTACATGCTATAGCAGTAATATTTTGTTTGTTTTGTTTGCGTCATTATTTAAGGAAATCTTATCTTTATTTTTCCACGTCTTTTTTTTTTGTTTTGCTGAATGTGGTTTTCGAATGCTGCTACCACATTTGTAACAACATTGTGTTACTTCTGGTATAAGAATGGTGACGACCAGCATGTCCACATTCCTCAGTGGGATATGCCTTTTAAAAAAGCTTCATTTAGTGATAGTCAGTTTCCTTAACAAGTACCCCAAGTGTCAGAGTCCTTTGTTTTTGACCCTCTTTTCACCTTTGACTTCTGTACTTCTGAGGTCCTGACTCTCACCGGTCATAAAAGATCCCGGAGTATCCTTTGTAAAGAGTAGGGTGTATCCTGATGTCCTGGCGAAATAACCCATCACGGCCTCATCATGCTTGCCCCCTAATCATCCCCTGCCTCCAATTGGCGAACTGTCTCTCACCCCTTCACCACCTAATAGCTAATATGTGGTGGGCATACTGGCGCAAAAATGGCTACTTTGAGTCGTGAGTGCTAAATAAATGTAAAGAATTATTTGAAAAGAAAGGGACAAGCACACCGTTTGTTACTAGTTCAGTCCTTTAACATCTCTACTTTCTCCTCTGCCTCTTCCGGTGACCAGAATGCAACATCACCATTGCAGTGATTTTCTGCACTCCCATGCAAAAGCAGAGCTTTAAACATTTGACATGCAGATATTGTGCCTATGAAGTTTAAATGCCTGAACTTTCCAACTTTCACGGCGTAAAAAGCTTTTTTTTGCAGTTTATCTCAATTTACTTGGAGCCGCACTTCCTCGCATTTCCTGAATATGCAGGTAATCCCTGCTTTAGTGAGTCAGTAGTTAAGCTCTCACAAAATCTTCTGCTCAGCTCCTTTGTGCATTCCAGTGGTAGAGCAGTCCATCTGCCAGCAGAGCAGTCTTTTTAATTGCACTGATGCCGATTATTCCTGTTGACACCGTTAATCCCTTTGATTTGTATGTTGCGAATACAGGGTGTCTTCAAAAATAAAAATCAAGGCCTTAATCAAGACGTAATATGACCGATTGCATTAAAATCAGAAAAGAGAGAGAGACAGGGAGAGTAAAACTGGATGTGCTCTCGGTTAAATGTTTTTCCATGCTATCATTCCTTTACAAATGTTTTCAAAGTACATCCAGTGTGCTCTTCCAGGCACAATTCAAGATGGCCACTGAAATATCGGGATGTAAAGATGGAAAATGAATGTCGTGAGCTTTCAAAAGAGCTCTGATGCCTCTAAGGGGGAGCTGAAAATTCCGACTCTAGGTATACGTGAAGTGGGATTTCTTACACCTTTTACACTGCACACCCGTTACCCGAAACGATTACAAAGGTTTAGCACTACCCCAGTATGGTTCCAGTTCGGAGGGGAGATTTTATTTTACACCTCATTGTCGCTGAAGGAAAAAGATTTCTGAGAGCAGCAGACTTCTCACTGTTGATAACAAGTTGTTAAGAGACTGGGATACACCTCTATAGACAGCAGTGCCACTGAAAAATTACAAAAAGATCGAATGTCTGACTTTATAAAAACAACAGCTAAACACAAAAACAGATTACAATATGGGTGGTCAGTCTGACTCTGAACCTGGCCACTCAAGTAAGCTGGGCAGCTGTGTTCTGCATGTGTCTGCCAAAAAAACCTGACCAGGATCAAGGATTCAACCCATCTGTGTTGTACTGGGAAGAAAAAAAAAAATTCCAGTCAGTAAGCGCTCTTCAATAACCCACAGGAGACAACCCCACATTTAACTTATCCACATTTAACACAGAGCTGATTGAAGTGTCCAGCCATATTTGATAAACGGATGAGCAGCTCTACTTGTGAGAGTGAAGACAAGAAGAGTTTTACACTCGGCAGCTTTGTCTACTTAGGGTCTTTCTGATAATACTTGCAAGTTTGTTACAGTGCCATCAGGAAAGAGTTCGGACTCCATCACTTCTTTCATATCTTGCTGTATTGCAGCCTTGGGCTAAAATCATTTCAAGTGTTCTTTCCCTCATAAAGCAACACTTAATACCCTAAATGACAAAGCAACAACAGGATTTTGGAAATTAATTGAAAGTGAAAAACCAAACTATCACATTGACACAAGTATTCTGATTATTACCATGGCCAGCTGGATGGAGTCCATCAATACAATACAATACAATTTATTTCTTGTATACCCCAAAATCACACACGGAGTGCTGCAATGGGCTTTAACAGGCCCTGCCTTTTGACAGCCCCCTCAGCCTTGACTCTCTAAGAAGACAAGGAAAAACTCCCAAAAAAACTCTTGTAGGGAAAAAAATGGAAAAAACCTCGGAAAAGGCAATTCAAAGAGAGACCCCTTTCCAGGTAGGCAGGTCTGTGCCTTTCCTAATCAGTCCAATCAATTAAAGGGACCACAGGTGGAATCAAATAAAGAAGCAGAAACATCTCAACAACAAAGATCAATAGGATTGGATGCACCAAAATCAAATTTCAAGTGTCATGGCAAAGGGTCTAAATCCTAGTGTCAATGTGATATTTCAGTTTAATATTTATAATAAACTAGCTGATTACCCAGTGGCTTCGCTCACTGAGTGCAAGGGAAAAAAATAAAATGTATTATTTATAAAATAAGTTTGTTAATTGCCAATTTTATTTTTCAACAAATAAAGAGCATTTACAATAACATAGAAATCAATATAAACAACATTATTAACATCATTATCATATGAGAGTATGAAGTAATATATAAGAAGCACATTGCATATAAATATAAATAATTAAACAGTAAAATATTTTGATAAAAGAATTTGAACAACATATAAGAAGTGTATAAATTATTAAACAGTAAAACATTAACATTTAAGAAGTAAAGATACATTGAGTACTACTGCAGTGCTTTCCGGTATACTACATTTTTTGTTTGCCCATGACGTGCATAAATGTATACATTTTTTGGTGTACCTACCCGAGAACACGCGACATATAACTGACCGTGGGAGAAGCATGGATTTCAAACACGCGTTGAGTTCATCTGACTGGTGTCCCTCGTGGAATAACTGGTAATGTTTGATGAAAATCTCCTGCACGTAAAACGGCAGTACCTCCCATTATTTTAGTAGGATCTCTGAGATCTTGCATTGTTCGGTTCAAGGCTTCATAAGCTCTTTTATGTGCCATGGTGCACTCATCCCAAACTATTATCGTTGAATGTTGCAAGACTTTTGCCTTTCCAGAGCTCTTGCGTATGTTGCAAATTGGATTTTCGTCGTGAGCGAGGTTTAATGGTAATTGCAATGACGAATGAGCTCTACGGCCTCCATCTAATAATGTAGAAGCAATTCCTGATGACGCTACAGCTGGAGCTACGTCACCATGCGCTCTCTCAGCAAGAATCAGGTTTATTAAGAATGTTTTTCCTGTTCCTCTGTGGTCATACGTAATTTCTGTTTCAAACGCGAAAAGTATTTTATATATTTAGATTAGCAAACATTTCTAAAATCATTTATATAAAACATCTCCAGCCTAGTTGAATGTTTTGTCTGTTTTTAGTAATTCTGTTAACTATTTGAGTGGAGGTTGTTTTTGTTTGTTATAATATTTACATCATTTTTTTTTTATTGCGCAACTGTAGAAAAGCTAAATTTCCCTCTTGGGACAAAAAAGATCTATCTATCTATCTATCTATCTATCTATCTATCTATCTATCTATCTATCTATCTATCTATCTATCTATCTATCTATCACAATAATAAATAGGTCAATTGCTTGATGGCTGTTTAATTTTACAAAAAGAATACCCATTTTAAAAAGTAAATATTAATAATATACCCTAAGTTCTTGTCTATAAGCCGGACTCATGTATTAGCCGGAGACCAAAAATCATACGAATTTTTAAAATAAAATCGTATCATAGATAAGCCGGACTCATGGATAAGCCGAACGTACTATAACCTATAACTAATAGAAGGGAGGGAGGTCAGTGGTCTCACTCGCGCCCATTTAATTTCTTTAAGGGGGGAGAGAGTGTGAGATATTGCCGTCTCTCTCACTCCCCGCATGGCGCGGTTGGAGCGGCCGGAGCGCGTTCTTTCTGCTCTGGGCGTCGCCGAGTCAACACGAGCGCGTAGCGGTCATTTAAATTGTGATTTTATATGTAAGCATATTTAAATATATATCGCGGATTTCTGCGGACAATGGGTCTTTTAATTTCTGGTACATGCTTCCTCAGTTGGTTTGCCCAGTTGATTTCATACAAGGGACGCTATTGGCAGATGGCTGAGAAGCTACCCGGCTTACTTTTCTGTCAATCTTGCGCTGACTATCTGTGATCCTGACGTATGGGGATTGAGCAGGGGGGCTGTTTGCACACCTAGACGATACAGACGCTCGTCTAAAAATGCTGAAAGATTATCTTCACGTTGCTATCTTTTGTAAAGCTGATTCCTGAAAAGACATGCTGCACAGTGCTTCGCATACTTAAAAGCTCGAAGGGCACGTATTGATTTTTGACTGAAAAACAAACTCTGTCTCTCTCTCTCTTTGTCTGCTCCTGACGGAGGGGGTGTGAGCTGCCGCCTTCAACAGCTTTGTGCCGCGGTGCTTCGCATACTTAAAAGCCAAACAGACATATTGATTTGTTTGCTTCACTCCTTTGAAGAGGAAGATATGTTTGCATTCTTTTAATTGTGAGACGGAACTGTCATCTCTGTCTTGTCATGGAGCACAGTTTAAACTTTTGAAAAAGAGACAAATGTTTGTTTGCAGTGTTTGAATAACGTTCCTGTCTCTCTACAACCTCCTGTGTTTCTGCGCAAATCTGTGACCCAAGCATGACAATATAAAAATAACCATATAAACATATGGTTTCTACTTCGCGGATTTTCTTATTTCGCGGGTGGCTCTGGAACGCAACCCCCGCGATGGATGTATAAGCCGGACTTATGTATAAGCCGATATTCTATTTTTTCATTTTCACAACTTTTTTCCTTAGATAAGCCGCGGCTTATTGACAAGAACTTAGGGTATTTAAAGTTCTTTATGATTTTAAAAATCCAAATCACTAATTTTAAAACTTGCTTTTTGTCCTGACTTCCTCATTGTAAACTTATGAACACTTTATTTTAAAATCATTGTCTGGGCCAATTTCTCTCCATTAAAAAGGTTGCTGAGAATTATGCAAGTCCTAAGGATATAATATATGCATATATTAAGAAATGCCAAGATTGTAAAGTGTGTGCTGACCATTTTCAATGATTACACAGAACACCAGAACCAGAGTATTTTCCTTTCTCATTTTCCATGGTTAAATATTGTTTTCGATTCATAACAGGTACATCCTTCTAAAACTGCTCGTAATGGCAATTCACAGTCCTTGTGAAATTGCCATTCACATATTTAAGTGTCCAAAATATTACCCCAATGTTGAAATAAGGGTGGAGAATAATTTAAAGAACAAAATTGCTGAAATGGAAACAATACTAAAACAAAAGTAAAATGTGAAAATTAAACAGAACACTTGATGTGTTTGTTGTACTGTTACATTAATAGAATTTTAACACTTTTCATATCGAATCAGCTCAGTTCCATATTGGTGTGATGGTTTACCGACTATCAGGCCCCACTTACTTTTCTCTTACCTGCTTTGAGAGTTTGTGGACCTTAAACTTGAAACCCACCCACAGTATTCTGCTCATGGCTTCTGCACAGAGACACCTCATGACATGTCCTACTAGTAGCGAACTGTAGCACTCTGAGAAAAGCGCTAAATGTGTCTCGTCTAAAGCTGTAAATCTGCACTGCTGTTTGGTGGTATTCACTTTGAAATGAAGTGTGTAAAATAAAGTTTGCTTATTTGTGTTTTGTCAAAACTGTGAAAAATGTTGGTGGCCTAATGGTTTTTAACCCTTTACAGTGCACATCAAACATCAGAGAAAATCCTATTCATCAGACAGGAGAGTATGCCAACCTTGCCAGTATATTTGACTCATATACCCACAATATGCCTGGCAAATCCCAACTGAAATTTAACAAAGGTATCCATCTTTTGTCAAAAACTGAAAATCTGGGTGGCCCAAAGACATTTCACCCTTTACAGTGCCCTTCAAAACTTACAGTAAATCCCATTCCTTACATATGAAGGTATTCCAACTTTGTCAATCCAGTTGACTAATACACTCATGTTTTCCCAGCTGCAGTTAAACAAAGGTATCCATTTCTTCTCAACAGTGTGAAAAATAGGGTGGCCCAATGGAATTTAACCCTTTATACTGTCCTTTAGAACTTACATTCAATGTCATTAGATATTATAGTGTGCCAACTTTGCCAGTACGTTTCACTCGGTTACCCACATTGCAAATTCACAAGGGCATCTTTCTTTTCTTGAAACTGGAACACTGGGATGACCCAACGCTTTTAACCCTCTGCAGTAAATCAAAGTAAATCTCAGTCATTAGATATTACAGTGTGTCTCCTTTGCTAGCCCATTTGACCCATATATCCTCATTGATTCGGAAAAAATTGAACTGCAACTTCAAAGAGACATCTTTCTTTTCTTGAAACTGTTAAAATGGGGGTGACCAAATGAAATTTAACCTTTTATAATGCTATTTAAACATCACAGTAAATCTCATTCATTACCCACTGTTGTTTTTCAAAGGCATCTGTCTTTCTGTTAACTTTGAATAAGTAATTGCTTTGCACAAGGTATTTGATTAAGTAGCTGGCTTGAGGCGAATAAGTAGAACGCAGAATAAAGAGTTGCGAATAAATAGCCAACTTCAGCCTCGTCCCGATGTGTAAACATGCATGAGTCTGCACATGCAGCTGTTTATATTTGTAAACGGTACACTGAATAAAACGAATGGCCCTTCTTTGGATCTGCTTGGGTACCCAGTGGGTATCAAATCATCCTTTATTTTAAACCAGTAACGGCGCACTGCACGATAAATGTGCAGTGAATTCACTTGACTTGAGCATTCCTAGTTTTCATGCTCTTTCTCTGTACATTTACCATTCATTTGCTCAGAGGTTGATGCGCTTGCTGCTTCCTGAGCAGCTCTTCTTTTCTCCACCCTAGCGTCCCGCTTCTTCTCTTCTTTCGTTGGTATCATTTCGCATTAAAACTGTGTTTGTGTTGCAATTGCTTAGTATGTTTTCCTTAATTTTTCACTTAAGCTGACACTTATGTCTTCAATCTGCCTCAAGAATGATTTAAAATATGAAGAGGTAGGAGAAGTGATGACAAAGATGGCCGCTGCCGAGAGTTGATTCTACAATAAAATAAAATAAAAATTAAAAGAGGAATAACCTTGGAGGCCAATCATCACTCCAGAAGCAGATATTAGACTTCACGTAGTATACGTGTACCAAATTTCAGGTCAATAGGTGAAACGGTTTGCGAGCTACAGGTGATTTAAAACCTTGGACAGACAAATGGACAGCCACAGTAGCGTATTATATAAGAAGATAGTATAAACTGCACAAATTCAATCAATGGCTATATTTTTTAGCACCTTTGACAATGGGAACTATTACAAACAAGTATGCAATTTACGTTAAAGAAAAGGATGAAACACTTCATTAGTTGTAATGACTCAAACAAAGGAAATAATAAAATGTATGCAGTGCACATTAAAGGACCTGAAGGTTTCATACCTCTCAGACTGTTACCGCAGTTTTCAGTGTTGCAGCTGAAATTACAACTTACTTGCATTTTTTTTGTATAGTTAACAAGACAGAGGTGGATTTGTCACTGGCCATTCCAGTTGATATGGTAGAAGTCATTGATGGTGTAAGGATGGTGTGTGGAGACCGATCATTGGAAGAAGGTGGAAGTGGGACGGAAAATCTATTAAAAAGTTGATTATGGACTTTAGGAGAAAACACCCATCAGTATTAACAGCACTCAGGTACAGAAGGGTGGACAGTTTCTGATACCTCAGCATCCACATCTGTTGTGGTGTGAAATTTTGCATGTAAGTTGATAAATAGTTTGTATGTCTTTATTTGTAACTTATAACACTAATCTAAGTCCATCATCGATAACCATCAAACCATTGCTGTTCTTAAGGAACCCCTCCAACTTTTAGGACTGAGTCTCTTTGCAATTTTACGACAGGATTTGGGCAAAGTGCCTCAAACCAGTTTGGCAAGTGATCCTCTGCAGGACTCTCTCAGTCAACCGCCACAGGAAAGCCAAACTACCTTGCTGGCAAGCTTCACCTTAACAAATGGTTTTGGGGGCAGGTGTGAAAGGTATTCTGTACCCCATTGGTCTAAAGTTACCTGAATCCATTAAGTACCATGACGCCCTATTGGCTGTAGGGTTTTGGGCAGAGAATCTATAAATCTGCTTCCTTTACCCCTCCCTCTATCTCTTACAAACATCACAATGAAGAAGCATCTCTCTGTCACACCATTGCCATGAGGAGCACAACTCGGCAGCCATATTAAGACAGGCAATAGGCCTGTTCTGAAGAAAGCTGTCCAAAAATGTACTAGAGACATTTTAAGTAACTAACAAGTTTGTGAGCCGCCTGAAACTACACATCAGCATTTATCAGGCTGTATGGTTGCCAGTATTCACTTGTACTTTGCATATTGTTATTATTTCTGAATATTATCAATAATACATTATGTAAATTGTAACTTAACTCCTGCTTGTCTTTTACTACACCTAATTGCCTGAGGTTATAAATTTAGAAGGGAAGGTGGGGAGAAGTTATATACTATAACTAGCCAACCCGTGGCATAGCATACTCCGCATAATTATGTATTGATGGCCGAACACTTCCTGAAAGACACAGTTGTCCAAATGGGGTGGGTTTGAGGATACTACTGTAAGTGAATGAAAAGATGGAACTCTAGAGAGAGCAACATACGATTGTCCGTGACTGAAAACTGGTTTTGGCAGATACAGGTATATCGTTTTGAAAGTTTGGCCCTGTGCCTTATTAATTGTCATTGCGAAGGCCAATCTAACAGCCACAGGGGTTCACCAGGACCGAGTTTAGGAAACACTGCTGTACACAGACGAAAGCGACTCAGGTGAGGAGTTGGGGACGGGCACAAGAGCAGGCAGTGTGCAAGCCTCGAGAGCGAGGGTGGACGTGGGAGAAAGCGACTCAGGAGGAGGGTTAGAGTTGGCAGGCGGGGCTCTGTCGTGCGTACCCCATGACGCGAGAGGAGGGTTAGAGTTGGAGGGCAGGGCTCTGTCTTGCGTGCATGCGTATCCCATGGTCGGGCGACTTGATGGATTATATATAGAAAAGCAGCTGGAACCGAAAAGAACAATGAAAAGTCAACGTGGCTCAGAGGTGCATGTGGACTGTAGCAGAGACGAAAGCAACTGAGGCGGTGTTTGGTGAGGTGTTGCGTGCTGGGGTGGACTCGGGAGGAGGGTTAGAGTTGGTGGGCGGGGCTCTGTCGTGCGTATCCCATGGTCTTAGAGTTGGTGGGCGGGGCTCTGTGAGTTGGCGGGTGTGGCTCTGTTGTGCGTATCCCATGGTCTCTGTCTTGAGTGCCATGGTCGGCTGCTTAATGAATTGTTGGTGGGCAGGGCTCTGTCTTGCATGCGTCTTGCTTGCCATGGACTTAGTGAATTATATATATAGATACCTTATAAGCAGTGGTAAGTCTGTGAGATTTGAGGCATTCTGACAAAAGCTACATATTAATAATACAAAAAGGGAAAGTAGAGTAATATATTACTCTACCAAGACAAAACAATTGGTGTAGTCGGCAGTACTTTGGGGTAACAACATCACAGAGGACTTGACCTGATCCATGCACATTGACACTTTGGTGAAGAAGGCACAACAATGTCTTTACCACTTCAGACGCCTCAGGGATTTCAGGCAGCCCTAGCAGATACTAAAGCACTTCTACACATCCACCTTTGATGGTATTCATACAGGAACTATTACCAAATAGTTTAGAATCTGCATGCAGCAGGACAAACAAGGCTCAGCAGGGAGTGCAGCAGTCAGCTTGACTTCTCACTGGCCATGCGCTCCCTCTCTTCTAGGATATCTATAACAAGCAATGTCTGACCACGGCAAAGAACGTTATCAGAGACACCAGCCATCCTAACAATGGCCTCTTTTCTGAGCTGTGATCAGGTGAACAGTGCCAGTGCTTGAAGTCCAGCACAGAAAGACAGATGAGGAGCTTCGGTGCACAGTCCACATGCATGTTGTATAAGAAAAGTGTCTAGAATTACTTGATGCCTTTCGTTAACTCTCTTAAACTAAGTTACTGAGTTATTTATTTACTTTTTATTTACTACTATCACATATTTATAATTCTATTAATGAGTATTGAATATTTATAAAGTCATGTATTATTGTTATTGTCCATTTATATTCTTCTTAAATGCAAATTCATTGGAGTTGAGCAAGTAAGCATTTCACATTATTTCACTTTCTATATGACAAATAAAATTTAGTTTAATTTGTCAGTGAACTGACAAGGATTGTAAGGCAGTCAGAAGACAGAACTTAAAGACAGATAAAAGGTCAAAGCTGAGAAATCAAAAAATAAGTGCATCAAAGCCAAAATGAGAAACGGCGGTTGTAGTCAAAAGTAACAGGAGCAGAAGTCCAAACCAGAAGAGTGTTTTGTATCAATGAAAGATTGTAGCAAGCGTTTTGAAATTGTTCTGTTATTTGCAGCTTGGATAAGAAATTGACCTCGTCACCTATCGTGTCATAAGTCAAATGTCATGACCTCTGAGGACACACCCCTAACAACATGGGCAGCTGCCTTAACAACGAGAGTCCCAAAATGGCAGAGTTCATAAAAAACAAAATGGTGGCTCACGTGTATCCAAATAATTAACAATATTTAAAGTAAACATCAGACTCATATTGTACAACATGAAAAAAAATCCAAAATGAGTGTTAAATGTGATTCAGACAGTAAAAAGTAAAAAAAAAATAGAAGCCAATTCCTAATAGGCATGAAATAGCCCTAGTCGTTTCTTGATGTGCATCTGTTTAATAATTTGTTGGTTAAAAGTACTCCATGATGGTGTGTTAGAGTAAGGATGAGTAGCATTGTTCATAAATAAGGTGGTCTTACACAGTCAGATGGACTTAATCTTACAAAGACAGGTAAATAATTAACTGAACTTCCCAGCATAGACTGGAGAACTTCTTGTAGATATAACATGAGGTTGTGCGTGTAAATAATAGTAAATGTCAAAGGAGTGAATACATTTCAAAGCCAAATCTTTCACTTTATTTATTTATTTTTTTCTTTTCTGTTAAAGGTGAACCAAAAAAAGTGAATTATACTTTGTTAAACTAGCCATTCCTTACCTGAATCCACTTTACTTGTGCTATTCTGAATTAACAGATTGTAAAAGGCAGGCAGTGTGGTGTAGTGGTTAAGGCTTTGGACTTTAAACCCTGAGTTTGTCGGTTCAAATCCCCCTACTGACACCACTGTGTGACCCTGAGCAAGTCACTGGACCTTCCTGGGCTCCAATTGGAAAACCAAAAGAAATGGAACCAATTGTATCTTAAATCTTGTAAGTCAGCTCAGCCAAATAAGTACATGTAAATGTTAGCAAATGGCACTCAGTTCTGTTCACAAAAGTAGTTTGCTTTTTTTACTTTTTGTAGTACATATAAATATATAATACAAAAGAATAGAATATTGTATGGCAGAATACATGAGCATAAAAATTCAGATACTTTGGTCAGGTTTTTTGCCACAGTGGCTGCAGGGGGTCTGAATACCTGTTAAGGTTGACACTGTTGCATCTTTGTTGCTGGTCATGGCAAGCCGCAGTATATCCCACTGGCAAAGAGCTCAAAGAAAGAATCCATTTTGGATATTCTCTACCACATCAAGCCAATCTGTAGTTGCTGGTCAATCAACTAAGTAGGTATTACTATGAAGTGATGGAGGTAGTGAAATCTCAGTGTTCCAACTCCTTTTCTCCATTACAGGGCTGTGGAGGTAAATCATTTTCTGTACAGCACAATAATGGCAATCTTCATTTTATCACAATCTGGGTGGGTAACACAATGACAGGTGTAGAGAAAGAACAAGAGTCCAGTTATTCCAGAAGGCACTAGTTAGACTTAAAGCATCAACAATGAAGGACGGAATTTTGAAGAAAAACTGCCTCCGCTACAGTATCTCTTGTGAGAATATGCATATATGTACAGGTAAGATTTAAGGCCAGTACCAAAAGTGCCAGAGAGCTGGCCGAATCTTGGCTATCAAATGAGAACACCATCAACAGACATTTGGACATAAAGCCAGCATAGGCAAACTTAAGAAGAACATGTTCATAATAAATAACATCTTTACAACCAAATTTATTATGATAAAGATATGATAATATCTTTATCATAATAAAACATTAATATGCTGTTAGAGTAATGTGTAACAGCATATTAAATGTTAGAAATCATATACCACCAACAAACCCCCTCCCAATCATCTACTAAAAGACTTAATCAGTTGATGATGCTGTAAATTGTTGTCCTCTACCCGGGAAGCAAGGTCTTGGACAGATTTTATTTTTTTAGGTTTCCTCGTTGACGTGATTATGTTTAGAGCAGATTAACCAAGTTTCACTTTGCATTATGATCTGTGATAATAATTTTGTCACAGCATCTCCCCTGGTGCCTTCTGAATCTGACATTAAGAGGATTAACAGAGCAAAAGACAGCAGTTAAAAACAAATTTGCTGCTGCTTTAGCATTCTCAACTGTATTTCTTCATTTGTCAAATCCTTGCTTCTGTTTTCCCCTTCATCCTTCTTTCCCTCTACTTACTTCTTTCCTTCACACCCAATACCTTTTTTCTTTCACTTTATCATCTTTTATCCAGCTTTTTCTTCTTCCGCATTTCACTTTTTTCCTTCCCCATAACTGTTAACTACCTAAGTCAATTTCCCTCCCTTATTTAATTTTACTTCCTTTATCCTTCCTCATTCAGTACTCAGTTATGCTACTGCAGGGTATGAAATATAAATGAATACTGAATGAATACTGAATACTTACTCTGCCCAGAGGGGGCTGGGTGGTCTCGTGGCCTAGTACCCCTGCAGATTTTATTTTTTTTCTCCAGCCGTCTGGAGTTTTTTTTGTTTTTTCTGCCCTCCCTGGCCATCAGACCTTACTCTTATTCTATGTTAGTTAGTGTTGTCTTATTTTAATTCTTACTTTGTCTTTTTTCTCTTTTTTTTCATCATGTAAAGCACTTTGAGCTACATTATTTGTATGAAAATGTGCTATATAAATAAATGTTGTTGTTGTTGTTACTCTGGAATTATAGAATATATTTGGAAGAAAAGGCTGTCAGATGAGATATGCATGTCTTGATTAGACAAATCACATCATACATAGATATGCAATCTGCAGACATAATCTTGTACTTCTGACTAGCATCATGAAAACAGCCACTTTGACAAGACACATGCACTTAAGACATGAATATGGCTACAACATTTCATCATATGGATTATGATAAGTGCATGCTGTGAACAAAGGTGTGAATGCTAAGAGCATGTAAAGCAGAAGCAGTTCATTTTGAGGGTAAAGCAGAGTTTTCCTGCTAAATGAGTGCTGTTGGTATCATAGCTTCATCAATCTCTTCATTTTCTGCTATCAATAATCATATTCTTTAGCATCACTGAAGCCAAGGCAAACCTTAATGACTGTGTGAGGCTCCTATTTATACTTTTTCTCAGAAACTTTTCTTGCTACTTTCTTGATTCCTGTTGAGTCTTATTAAAGGATGTGCTTCCTTTCCTTGCTGGATGGACTGCTGCCATTCAAGTGCCATGTCCCATCCAGCTTGTGAATGGCTCACAGACCACTGCCTTCCTGCTAAGCCTGTGAGGGACTGTATTGTAAAATACTTTCCCTCAAATCCAGTAATGGCCACTGAATGATTTATAAGAGCATAACATATTTTAAAAGTTTATTAGTAGTGACCCACTGTGGATTTGATTTTCAGGTTTTCGTGGAGCCCAATGGGTTAATTAGGAGTCTCTCTGACTCCCCGGGACCCCTGTATTTCACATCTTGGCCTACTCAATAGCACCAATAATACTTCTTTTGCACACTTTCATGATCTTTCCTCATCTTTTTATTCTCCTACCATAATATGCCAACATTGATCTTGGGCTTGGTTTACAAAATCAGTTTTTTTATTTTGTGCTCGATCAGAGCTCTTCATAATAACAGTTATAAGGAAAAATGATGGCCACATATTCCACGGTCTGATTATCATAGGCATTTGATTTTTTCTTTTGTTGTTGATGCCACTTATTTCAATACAGCGTCTCAGGCCGAGATCTTTCTCTGGCCCATGTACCAACCATGCCAATGACACTCCTTCAGTCCCTTTCAAAGATCTTTCCTCAACTCTTTCCATAACTCATCTCCTGACTTTGTTTCTGACAATACCCTCTTGGACTTTAGTGTCCATTTTCCTGATCATCTTCTTTCTGACCCAAGTATCCCAGCAGCCCAAGCTCCTGTTAATAGATAGATAGATAGATAGATAGATAGATAGATAGATAGATAGATAGATAGATAGATAGATAGATAGATAGATAGATAGTAGATAATAGATAGATAGATAGATAGATAGATAGATAGATAGATAGATAGATAGATACTTTATTAATCCCAATGGGAAATTCACATTCTGCAGCAGCATACTGATACAATAAATAATATTAAATTAAAGAATGATAATAATGCAGGTGAAAAACAGACAATAACTATGTATAATGTTAAATGTTAACGTTTACCCCCCCGGATGGAATTAAAGAGTCGCATAGTTTGGGGGAGGAACGATCTCCTCAATCTGTCAGTGGAGCAGGACAGTGACAGCAGTCTGTCACTGAAGCTGCTCTTCTGTCTGGAGATGATACTATTAAGTGGATGCAGTGGATTCTCCATAATTGATAGGAGCCTGCTGAGCGCCCTTCGCTCTGCCACAGATGTTAAACTGTCCAGCTCCATACCAACAATAGAGCTTGCCTTCCTCACCAGTTTGTCCAGACGTGAGGCGTCTTTCCTCTTAATGCTGCCTCCCCAGCACACCACTGTGTAGAAGAGGGCGCTCGCCACAACTGTCTGATAGAACATCTGCAGCATCTTATTGCTTATTGATGTTGAAGGACGCCAGCCTTCTAAGGTAGTATAACCGGCTCTGTCCTTTCTTGCACAGCGCATCAGTATTTTATTATAATGTTATAATATTATATATATTATATATATTATTATATATTATATATATAATATAGTATTTTATTATAATGTTTAAAGGTAGTCAAGTGGTCTGGCATCCTTGGCATCTGACTGAGAGGCTTCTGTCAAGTTTGTAACTGTCCCCATCGCTTTTTGTTTCTGGTTGCGGTGTCTCTGGAGTTGCCTCATCTGTGGCACTTGCCATTAATGTGCTCTAGTACCTCTGGTGGCTTCTTGTCCTCATCCCTTAGACTTTTGTTCCTTGAAGTGCTGGTCCTTATCAGGCATCCTTTTACATGGTGTTAAGGCCAATGTGGCCTGTAGGGAGGGCACTAGCACCCCAAACACCGAGACACAACCATACCACACAGTCATAGATTCAAAGAAAGATATTTTTATTGAACAAAATACCTTTTACAAGTTTTTATCACCTGGGAAATGACAGTTACAATTCCTTTTTCTCCTCCACTCTCCTTCAAGGAAGCCATGTCCACCGCCTCCTGACTCTGAGAAAGAGCAACTGCTTTTCAAACTGAACACTGGCATACTTACGGTGCAACAGGATTGCCATCTGGAAGGTCTTTCACGGGCAGGTGAAGCCTCTCCATAATAGAGAGGCCTGATCCCTGCAGCTCCCCCTAGTGGCACCCGAGAACTTCAACAGGGCTGTCCAGCACTACAACAACTCCTTTGTAACGCTGCATGTGTCCAAACTAGAAGCCATACCAGACGAATATCACCACTCAGTGTAATGTACTGGGGGATCACATAGCCCCAGAAGGCAATCGCCCTCTGTCCTTCTCTCATAATGGCCTCCTGACTGGGAAAGGTGCCACTAAAGAATCCAATTCAGCTGCCTGCCCATCCATATACTTCCATTATTATGGCTTCCAGGCTGGGTAAGCAACCATCCACCCCAGCTATGTCTTCTATAGCACCAATAACAGTAATAATACAATTTATTTTTATATTGCATTTCCCATGCTCAAAGCACTTCACATAAATTCACAATGAACAATAAGGGAAATACAGAAAAACATTAGATAAACCACACTGGATACAAAGTGTAATTTAGTGAAGCACTACATGAAAATAAATACAGGAAACACAAAGATATGAATTAGAATAAATATCAACCAGAATAAAATACAAAAATATAAATACTACATGAAAACCCTGAACAAATAACATAATTTATGATAAAAACGCAAATTATACTGAGCACCCAGACTGAGAGAAAGCATCAGAATATAAGGAGAAGATAAATGCTTTCCTGAACAAATGAGTTTTAAGGTGGCTTTGAAAAGAACAAATTGTGTCAGCTAATTGTGTGCAGTAGAGCTGAAGTTTCGGCCTCCCATACACCTCAGGCTAGTTTGGGTCACAACGAGATGGCCAGAACAGGAGCAGAGTGATGGAGAAGGTCACTGATGATTTATAGGTTAGCAATCGAATTTTATACTCGATCCTATAAGACACAGGGAGCCAGTGGAGGTGAAGCAGGATGGCTGTGATGTGCTAACTGTTGCTGGTTTGTGTAAGGACTCTTGCAGCAGAGTTTTGAGTCAACTGAAGCTGTGATATAAGATTTGAAGGGGAACCTGCTAGTAGGGAGTTAAAATAATCGATGTGGGATGTGATAAAAGCAGGGACAAGTTTCTCAGCATCAGAAAGCTGAGCTTTAGTAAGTCCGTTATAAAGTTGAAGAGTTCCATCACATCACAGCCACCAAAGTTAAATATCAAGAAATAAATGTTACTCGGTATATTATTGCTTTTCTTCTTAAAATGGATGTTTATTTAAAATGCCACTTATGATAGTCAGCAATAACACAAATTGTTGTACTCAGTCAGTGAGCACCACCAAAATGTTCTTTAGAAATATTCATTAATTTTATTACGAACAATCACAATTCACACAAAATGCTTTAAAGTTTTACTGTACATGGCATTAGTTTTCATTTGCACTGGATAAAGTGTGTCCAGAGTTAAAGTGCACCTTCACAAAATGCTCAGATTTTTCATTACTATTTTTCTGCATGTAGTGTGTTTTATTAGCTTTCATTCATTTATTTATTCATTTTCCAGAACCTCTTATTCCAATAACGAGTATGATACAATACAATACAATTCGTTTTTAAACAGCCCAAAATCTCACAAGGAGTGCCGCAATGGGCTTTAACAGGCCCTATTTTTTGACAGCAAGGCCTCGACTCTCTTAGAAGACAAGAAAAAAACTCCTAAAAACAAACCCTTGCATGGAAAAAATGTAAGAAAGGAAATTCAGAGAGACAAACCCCCTTTCTAGGTAGTTTGGACATGTAGTGGGTGTCAAAAAAAGAGGGTAAATACAACACAATACACAGAACTGAACACAAGAAATCCTCAATACAACAGTGCAATAGAAACAGTACAAGTATAGAACAAAATGCAAAACTAGATGTTATAGGATTAGGATTCCTATTTCTTCAAAGTCCTGAAGACCTCGGCCATCAAGCTGCCTCCCCCTATTGGCCATTCCACAGATGAGTCAGCACTGGGCCAGTCAATCCAATGAAAGGACCCTTCTGCCTGATGATTCCAGTGCTCCTCTATCAAAGTTAACATTTCCTTAGGCAGGCAAACAACTTCGCAGGTGGGCAGTGGCACCAAGTTCCACATGAGGATACTGAGAAGAGAAACAGAATAGGAGAGGGTTAGCAACAAATTATAACTATCATAATACTTATGTTTTAGTGCTAATGAGCAACAACAGAGATGCAGTCTGTACAATTAATCAGCAGCTCTAGTCAGGGTGTCCTAAACTGAAGTTGTGAGTCTTCATCCAGGATTTGAAAGCTGAGACTGAAGGGGCATCTCTTAACTAACAGGGGCCCTGTAACTAAAAGCTAGACCTCCCATTGTCATTTTATTAATCCTCTAGTCACAAGCAGACCGGCATCTTGAGATCTTATAAGTATGCTGCTGCTGGAGTATATGTATTTCCCCTTGGGACTATCTATCTATCTATCTATCTATCTATCTATCTATCTATCTATCTATCTATCTATCTATCTATCTATCTATCTATCTATCTATCTATCTATCTATCTATCTATCTATCTATCTATCTATCTATCTATCTATCTATCTATCTATCTATCTAATGTGCGCTCAGGTTTGTAAGTCATGATAAGTTCAGATAGGTAAGCAGGACCTTGGTCATTTACGGTTTTATTTGTTAAAAGGAGAATTTTGAAGTCTGCCCTAAACTTAACCAGGAGCCAGTGTAAGGATTTAAGAACTGGAGTTATGTGTTTGTATTTTCTTGTTCTTGCAATAATTCTTGCAGCAGCATTTTGGATTAATTGGACGCTGTATAAAGAACAGTTTGAACATCCAGTGAACACCACATTGCAGTAGTCAATTCTACTAGAAATAAATGCATGAATTAATTTCTCGGTATTGTGTATATTTAGAAAAAGTCTTAATTTCCCAACATTTTAAGATGGAAGAAACGTGTTTTGGAGAATTTATAACGCACTTTAAATGACATGCAAGAGTCAAAGATAACTCCTAGATTGCGGGCTGATTCCAACTGAGTTAAATGATGACAAAATATTGTGATCAGCGTCAGTCCCTCCAATAATTAACATCTTTGTTTTATTGGCGTTTAAAGATAGGTAGTTCTCATTCATCCACTCCTTTAATTCACTAGCACATCTAAATAAAGACAACATCAGAGAAACTTAATTTGGTCTAAAAGAAAGGTATAACTGGGTGTCATCTGCATACAAGTGAAATATAACATTACTAGCCAACCCGCAGCGTAGCATACACAGCATAATTATTTATTGATGGGTGAACACTTCCTGAAAGACACAGTTGTCCAAAAGGTGTGAGTTTAAGGATACGACTGTGAGTGAATGAAAAGATGGAACTCTGGAGAGAGCAACATACAATTGTCCGTGACTGAAAACGGGATATACATGACAGAGCCCGGCCCACCAACTCTAACCCTCCTCCCGCGTCATGCTCATGTTCCCGCACGCAACACCTCACCAAACACCGTCTCAGTCGCTTTCATCTCTGCTACAGTCCACATGCACCTCTGAGCCACGTTGACTTTTCATTGTTCATTTCGGTTCCGGCTGCTTTTAGCGTATCCCATGGTCTCTGTCTTGCGTGCCATGGTCGGCTGCTTAGTGAATTATACAGGGATAACCCGGGAATAAGGACAGTTGGTGAGGTAGCAGCTGTGATAGTTTTACACTCCACTACATTGTGGTGAATGCTGGTAACAGTCAGGCGGGCAAGCCAACAAAAACACTATGCTCTTAGTATGGTATGAATCAGGTTTTTGTAGACAAAGATTTTCTCCGTTCCTGAAGAACCATCTAAGAAGAAGCATGTTTGCCGCGGATAGGAATCGCTGTATGCAGCATGTAAAACAGTTTGCGAGGGTGGACGCGGTTGTGCATATCCCATGACGCTGGAAGAGGGTTCGAGTTGGCAGGCGGGGCTCTGTCGTGTGTACCCCATGGTCTTAGAGTTGGCAGGCGGGGCTCTGTCGTGTGTACCCCATGGTCTTAGAGTTGGCAGGCGGTGCTCTGTCATGCGTACACCATGCGCACTGCCTGCTCATGCCTCGAGAGTGAGGGTGGACGCAGGAGGAGGGTTAGAGTTGGCGGGCGGGGCTCTGTCTTGTGTGTGTCTTGCTTGCCATGGTCTTAGTGAATTATACAGTATATATAGATGTTTTCTAATGATAGATCCCAGTGGAAGCATGTAAAGTGAAATCTTAAGAGTCTTAGGGCCCAGAGTCTGCGTGGCAGTTTGGATGTCAGTCCATTGTAAGATGCCATCACACATTCATCCTCACTTATACTGCACCAGTTTCGAGTTGATAACCTGCAAATTAAAGTACTCCAGGAATTCCCTCATGGACACCAGGAGAAAGAGAAAACTCCAAACAGAGAGTTCCTCAGATGGGATTCAAATTAAAAACTCTTTTCCCTTATACTGCATTGTTAATATTATTTTATGTACTGTAGCACCTTTTATCATCAACAGTACAGTGGTGCAGCCATTAGTGCTGCCTCTTCAAAATACAACATCCCAGTTTCAAATTCTGCTTATCCTTTCAAATTCTCCTTATCCCTGAACGCATTTTTCTTCAAAGTTGTTTGGCTTTCTTCCCACATTCCAAAAATGAATTAAGTGGGTCTGAGAATGTTACATTATCTTTTATAATACTAAATTTGGCTCCTTGTACTTGATGACATTTGCTCAGATAAATGTTTGCCAGTCTGCTTCTTTTCTGGAAACTCCAAAGTTAATAAGAAGCCTTCACCAGACAGGAGTGCACATCGCTTTTTGTTCTTAATTCCACACAATTCCATGACAAATGAAAGACTACTCTAGTCCATTAAGATATCTTTACAGGCATGATTCTTCTACCTGTGATCTGCTTTGGCTCTCAAACACATATGTGCGCGTATCATGCCAGGACATCACAACGGCAGCTCTAGAGATCCGCTTAAGCCCCTGACGAGTCGTTGTGAGCTGCTCCATTTTTCCCACTGCCCCATGGGAGATGATAATCAGGCAGCCCATACTCATAATCAAAAACATTTACTCTGCAGATGTGCTGGATTCAGGGCCTCTACAGATCATTTTCAAATGCCAAGCGATGAAGGCACTCCAATTGATTCATCTCTATTAGCCCTGCTTAATGCTGCATATGAGGGAGAAGGGGAGCTTATTTTCAGCTGAAGTGGCTGAGGAAATGAAAAAAAGATGTAAAGCTTACTATGGCAACATGTACTGTTACACATTGGATTTTATTTTTATTTCTACTTTTAGTATTTAGAATAACCTTCCAATATACTGTATACATTGGCATGGATGTACTGTATATATACTGTATATATATATATATATATATATGTGTGTGTGTATATATGTAAATATATATATAAATGTGTATATATATATATATATATATATATATATATATTCACGGCATTCGAAGTCTGTGTCACAATCTGATTGTATGGGTGGTTACCTACCAGGTAACGCTTGTGGTTGGCCAGCAATCTGCTAACATCCGCCACGGTGCCCTCAGTTTGTGAGGAGCAGATCATAAAATGGTTGAAATAGTTTACTGTCAAATAAATATATTGTCACAGGAGGCTGGGGGTCAGACCCAGCTGGGACGCCTGAAAGGACTGGGAGGTGCCTTATACGTCCCCTGGGCCACGAGGGGGCAACCGCCCTGGATGTTGAGGGGACCACGGGAAAGGAGCAAGGAGGCTCATGGAGCCTAGGAAACATGCACTTCCACCACACCTGGGAAGGTGGAGGAAGATCCTTCCAGTGACACCCAGAGTGCTTCCGGGTGCAAGAGCAGCACTTCCGCCACACCAGGAAGTGCTGCCGGAAGGACGTCATTAAGTACCTGGAGCACATCCGGGTGGAGATAAAAGGGGCCACCTTCCTACAATCTGGGAGCTAGAGTCGGGAGTGGGAGTAGGACGAAGCTCCCGTGAGGAGAGGAAAGGCGGCCCACGGACAGTGAAAGGCCAGAGGAAGGGTGTTGTGGTGTGGGAGCACTGTGAGTGTGCGGGACTGGTGTTTGGAGACACTTGTTTAAATAAAGCGTGTGTTTTTATGAACATTTGGTGTCCGTTTGGTTGTGTCCGGGCTGAACCTCTCACAATATATATATATATACTGTGTTGGGCTGGCACTCTGCCTGGGATTTGTTCCTGCCTTGCAGCCTGTGCTGGCTGGGATTGGCTCCAGCAGAACCTTGTGACCCTGTGTTAGGATATAGCGGGTTGGACAATGACTGACTGACTGATTAAGAGTATCAGTCATCCACCGCTTATCCAAGGTCGGGTTGCGGTGGCAGCAGCCTAAGCAGGGAAGCCTAGATCTCCCTCTCCCTGGCCACCTCCTCCAGCTCCTTTGGGAGGACCCTGAGGCGTTCCAAGGCCAGCCGGGAGATATAATCCCTCCAGCGTGTCCTGGGTCTGCCCCGTGGCCTTCTCCCAGTGGGGCATGCCCAGAACACTCCCCCCCCCACCACCCACCAGGGAGGTGTCCTGGGGCATCCTAACCAGATGCCCGAACCACCTCAACTGACTCCTCTCAATGCGGAGGAGCAGCGACTCTACTCCGAGTCTCTTCCGGATAACTGAACTCCTCACCCTATCTCTAAGGGAAAGTCCAGCCACCCTGCTGAGAAAACTAATTTCGGCCGCTTGTATCCACGATCTTGCTCTTTCAGTCACTACCAAAAGCTCGTGGCTATAGGTGAGAGTAGAAACATAGATCGACTGGTAAATCGACAGCCTCACCTTTTGGCTCAGCTCTTTCTTCACCACGACGGACCATTGCAGAGCCCACATTACTGCAGATGCCACACCAATCCGTCTGTCAACCTCCCACTCCATTCTTTCCTCACTCGTGAACAAGACCCCGAGATCCTTGATCTCCTCCACTTGAGGCAGTAATGTGTTCCCAACCCAGAGAGAGCATTCCACCCTTTTCCGGCTGAGAACCATGGCCTCGGATTTAGAGCTGCTGACTATCATCCCCGCCGCTTCGCACTCGGCTGCGAACCGCTCCAGTGAGAGCTGGAGGTCACTGTCTGATGAAGCCAACAGAACCACGTCATCCGCAAATAGCAGAGACGAGATTCTGAGGTCACCAAACAAGACCCCCTCCACTCCTTGGCTGCGCCTATATATATATTTGCTATCCTGAAGACTACTTCAGTAATCTTATTGGCATACTTCATAAAGTTGGTGGTAGACAGTTGGTGGTTTAGATTTTGTTTAGTGAAGAAATGTCTGATTGATGCTGGGACAAACTCCAGAGGAATAGAGATAGCTCGAGGGATTAAACAGCTCACTGTTAAGAAATGTGATGTAAATGACTTCACTGCAACAAAACCAACACATTGACAACTTGCCACCCTGGCATCTCTCTTTCTTCTATGAACAGTGGTGTGAAAAAGTATTCAGTTCTCTTGAAAGTCATCATAATTTTCTGTCCGCTAAAAGATTTGTACACATATTTATTCTGTCAGTATTTTTAATGTGAACTCTTACACTGTAACAATACATTTCCAAAGTCAATATAAACCATGTCCTCTAGATATTTAACTGAAGAAGAAAAACTCAAAAGTCAGTGTTTGCAAGCCCTACACATTAATACTTTGTCATGAACCTTCTTGCTTCAATAACAGCCTTCATTCTTTTTGGGTATGTAAGTCAGTCATTCTCCAACCGTAAGTGTGTCCCAGTTTTGCACATTGTTCAGGAGTGATTCTTCCCTACTCCTAATTTGTGACAGACTTTCTAGAGATCCTCTAGGTTGAAGATCAGGGCTTTGGCTTGGCCATTCCAAAACATACACCTTTCTGTTTCTGAGCCATTCCAGTGTTACTTTGGACTTAGTGTATGCTTACGGTCATTGTCATGTTCAAAGATAAATCTTCTCCCAAGCCTTAGGTTCATAGCAGACTGGAACAAGTTCTACTGCAATATTGTGTGGTATTTGTGTCCTTCCATTGTCCCTTCAACTCTGACAACATTCCCAGTCCCAGCACATGTAGCGTTTCTACATAGTATGATGCTGCCCCCACCATATTTCACCGTAGGTATGGTGTTTCTTGAAGCAGGGATCGTGTTAGTTTTATGCCACACATACCTCTTTGAAGTCTGGCCAAAAAGTTCTGTTTTGGTCTCATCTGATCATAAAACCTTCTCTCACATCTTAACTGGGTCTTTCATTCTTAGTAGCAAATGCCGTATGTGCTTTTATGTGGACCTTCTTAAGGAATGGCTTCTTTTTTGCTACATTCTGAAGTGGCCTGTTTTATGGACCATTGTTGAAATTATGGACTCCTGCACCTTCACTCCAGTTTCAGCTAAAGAGCACTGCAGACTTTGAGTTGATGGTTGGATTTTTAGTCGCCTCTCTCAACAGTCGACGTCCTGCTCTGATGTTTCGTTTTGAGGGACGGCCTTTTCTAGTAAGAGTCTGGGTGCTGTGATGAACCTTCCACTTTCTGTTGATGGATCCAACAGTCCTTAATGGGGCTTTCAAACTCTTTGATATTTTTGTAGGCTAACTAGAAAGATTACAATATGCAAGCTTTCGAGGCAACTCAGGCCCCTTCTTCAGGCAAGAAGGGGCCTGAGTTGCCTCGAAAGCTTGCATATTGTAATCTTTCTAGTTAGCCAATAAAAGGTGTCATTTTGCTTGGCTTTTCTCTACATTCATAATGGCTAACACGGTACAACACCCTAGTACTACAGATATTTTTGTAGCCATTTCCTGCTTTGTACATTCCAATGACTTTGTTTCTGACATCATTGCATCAGAATGCTCCTTTGTCTTCATTTTTGCAGTGATTGTCTAACAAAGACTATGACCTTCACAAAGGAGACTTTTATATCTAGAGAGATGCAAATGACTCACAAGTAGTACCTCATTATGTTTAATTCTAGTCAGATGACTGTGACATTTCTGTCATTTACGACTAATTTGTCATTTGTGTAAACCTGGAGTTTCCAAAGCACAGAGGTTTAAATACTTATGCAAGCATTAACTGTAGAGTTGTTCTTCTTCAGTTAAATATCTACAGAAAATGTTTTATTTTGACTTTAGAAATGTATTGTTACAGCAGAAAAGCTCACATTAAAATACTGAAAGTGGTGGAACAGGGGAGACTCCTGAGGCTTTGGAAAACATCTTGCCATCACCCCAGTCCCAAAGGTGCCACATCCTAGTGAGCTGAATGATTTCAGGTCTGTCACCCTGACATCACATGTGATGAAGACCATGGAGCGGCTGCTGCTTCACCACCTGAGGCCACAGGTCCGCCATGCCCTACAACCTCTGCAGTTCGCATACCAGGAGAAGGTGGGAGCGGAGGATGCCATCATCTACATGCTACACCGATCCTTCTCCCACTTGGACAGAGGCAGTGGTGCTGTAAGAATTATGTTTCTAGACTTCTCTAGCACCTTCAACACCATCCAACCTCTGCTCCTTAAGGACAAGCTGACAGAGATGGGAGTAGATTCATACCTGGTGGCATGGATCGTGGACTATCTTACAGACAGACCTCAGTATGTGCGTCTTGGGAACTGCAGGTCTGACATTGTGGTCAGCAGCACAGGAGCGCCGCAGGGGACTGTACTTTCTTCAGTCCTGTTCAGCCTATATACAGTACATCAGACTTCCAATACAACTCGGAGTCCTGCCACGTGCAAAAGTTCGCTGATGACACTACTATCGTGGGCTGCATCAGGAGTGGGCAGGAGGAGGAGTATAGGAACCTAATCAAGGACTGTTAAATGGTGCGACTCAAACCACCTACAACTGAACACCAGCAAAACCAAAGAGCTGGTGGTGGATTTTAGGAGGTCCAGACACCTCACAGACCCCGTGATTATTAGAGGTGACTGTGTGCAGAGGGTACAGACCTATAAATACCTGGGAGTGCAGCTGGATGATAAATTGGACTGGACTGCCAATACTGATACTCTGTGTAAGAGAGGACAGAGCCGACTATACTTCCTTAGAAGGCTGGCGTCCTTCAACATTTGCAATAAGATGCTGCAGATGTTCTATCAAACGGTTGTGGCAAGCGCCCTCTTCTATGCGGTGGTGTGCTGGGGAGGCAGCATAAAGAAGAGGGATGCCTCACGACTGAACAAACTGGTGAAGAAGGCAGGCTCTATTGTAGGCACAGAGCTAAACAGTTTCACATCTGTGGCAGAGCGATGGGCGCTAAGCAGGCTCCTGTCAATCATGGAGAATCCACTGCATCCACTAAACAGGATCATCTCCAGACAGAGGAGCAGCTTCAGCGACAGACTGCTGTCACCGTCCTGCTCCACTGACAGACTGAGGAGATCGTTCCTCCCCCACACTTGACTGTTATACCTGCCTCGCACTCTCCACCTTGCACTTTTTAACTTGCACTGTGTTTTTATCACTCTTTAATTAATATTGTTTTTATCAGTATGCTGCTGCTGGAGTTTCCCGTTGGGGATTAATAAAGTGTGTGTGTGTGTCTGTCTGTCTGTCTGTCTGTCATATCTACAGTGGTGTGAAAAACTATTTGCCCCCTTCCTGATTTCTTATTCTTTTGCATGTTTGTCACATAAAATGTTTCTGATCATCAAACACATTTAACCATTAGTCAAATATAACACAAGTAAACACAAAATGCAGTTTGTAAATGGTGGTTTTTATTATTTAGGGAGAAAAAAAAATCCAAACCTACATGGCCCTGTGTGAAAAAGTAATTGCCCCCTGAACCTAATAACTGGTTGGACCACCCTTAGCAGCAATAACTGCAATCAAGCGTTTGCGATAACTTGCAATGAGTCTATTACAGCGCTCTGGAGGAATTTTGGCCCACTCATCTTTGCAAAATTGTTGTAATTCAGCTTTATTTGAGGGTTTTCTAGCATGAACCGCCTTTTTAAGGTCATGCCATAGCATCTCAATTGGATTCAGGTCAGGACTTTGACTAGGCCACTCCAAAGTCTTCATTTTGTTTTTCTTCAGCCATTCAGAGGTGGATTTGCTGGTGTGTTTTGGGTCATTGTCCTGTTGCAGCACCCAAGATCGCTTCAGCTTGAGTTGACGAACAGATGGCCGGACATTCTCCTTCAGGATTTTTTGGTAGACAGTAGAATTCATGGTTCCATCTATCACAGCAAGCCTTCCAGGTCCTGAAGCAGCAAAACAACCCCAGACCATCACACTACCACCACCATATTTTACTGTTGGTATGATGTTCTTTTTCTGAAATGCTGTGTTCCTTTTACGCCAGATGTAACGGGACATTTGCCTTCCAAAAAGTTCAACTTTTGACTCATCAGTCCACAAGGTATTTTCCCAAAAGTCTTGGCAATCATTGAGATGTTTCTTAGCAAAATTGAGACGAGCCCTAATGTTCTTTTTGCTTAACAGTGGTTTGCGTCTTGGAAATCTGCCATGCAGGCCGTTTTTGCCCAGTCTCTTTCTTATGGTGGAGTCGTGAACACTGACCTTAATTGAGGCAAGTGAGGCCTGCAGTTCTTTAGACGTTGTCCCTGGGGTCTTTTGTGACCTCTCGGATGAGTCGTCTCTGCGCTCTTGGGGTAATTTTGGTTGGCCGGCCACTCCTGGGAAGGTTCACCACTGTTCCATGTTTTTGCCATTTGTGGATAATGGCTCTCACTGTGGTTCGCTGGAGTCCCAAAGCTTTAGAAATGGCTTTATAACCTTTACCAGACTGATAGATCTCAATTACTTCTGTTCTCATTTGTTCCTGAATTTCTTTGGATCTTGGCATGATGTCTAGCTTTTGAGGTGCTTTTGGTCTACTTCTCTGTGTCAGGCAGCTCCTATTTAAGTGATTTCTTGATTGAAACAGGTGTGGCAGTAATCAGGCCTGGGGGTGGCTACAGAAATTGAACTCAGGTGTGATACACCACAGTTAGGTTATTTTTTAACAAGGGGGCAATTACTTTTTCACACAGGGCCATGTAGGTTTGGATTTTTTTTTCTCCCTAAATAATAAAAACCATCATTTAAAAACTGCATTTTGTGTTTACTTGTGTTATATTTGACTAATGGTTAAATGTGTTTGATGATCAGAAACATTTTGTGTGACAAACATGCAAAAGAATAAGAAATCAGGAAGGGGGCAAATAGTTTTTCACACCACTCTATCTATCTATCTATCTATCTATCTATCTATCTATCTATCTATCTATCTATCTATCTATCTATCTATCTATCTATCTATCTCTTTTGTTGTGCAGAAAATTATGATCGAGGGGATTTTGCACATTCCTATGTATGTCAGTGTGAGCTGAGAGCAGCTCGGTGATGCAATGGTCTGTGCTGCAGCCTCATGGTTAGGATATCTGCTTACAGAGAAGGCTAAAGTAAGCAGCCTGGCCTAATGGCAAAGAATGCCAGTACATTCTGACCTTTGAATCACTGTATGCACCCATTTCATTTATGTAAGTGCTTTGTGGAGGTGTTCATGTTTAAAGTACTTCTGAGGTGGTCTTCTTCATCAGACTATTAGACGATCAGAAAAGAAATGGTGCAATCAAGGGGTCCTTGGCATCATGAAGTAGTGATCGTCACTGACCTTATCTTCGAAGGAGATGAGCAGTATGCACCCAAATCACTACAGTACATGAAAATCATCATATACCCTGACAGAACTATCTGCGCATTTTACTGTTTGAACCAAGCCCTCAAACATGCAGGCTTCTTTGGCATTAGTAGGATTAGCAGTATTGTCAGAGTACACTGAAATTGTTACTTGCATGACAACCAATCTGCAGTACATCTCTGTGATCACCATAATGGCTCAGTTGACCACACTGCATGAATTCAGTACTAATGAAGGTCCTGAACTGGATACAAAAGGCAGTTGAGCAGATACTTGATTTCAAGTGTTTCATAGTAGTATCCATGACTGAAAGTGCTGTTTAACCATTTAAACCCAGCCCTGTTGTTTTGGACCCACTGGCAGGACCGGTATAGTGAAGAATTAAGAAAAACTGCAGGAAATCATTTGTTTCTCCATTGTTATAATCACAGTATAGTGTTTTGCTGTTGAAATGCAATACTGCATACTCTGATACCATGTTACAAGGATGGCTGAAATGTTATATCGCAGCAACACCTACAGTTTGGCTTTCTTGAATGTCCCGATTCGATTGTGTACAATTTAACGGATGGACCTACTAAAGAGAAAGGGGTTTTAACTTTCATATGACACCACATTCCACTTTCTATATTTCAGAATTTTCTTTTTTTTGTTTTGGTGTAGGGCCTTTTTTAACTTTTGCAACTATTGGCGTTATAATTTGGATACACAGTACAATTTCTTTACCAATATATATGCTCTGACAGAGTAAGATCTGCCATTCAAAATGATCCATAGACTATTGGTCTTCAATAATGGATGTGTGTGCTATGGATACTTATGTGAAAACACTAATAATGGAGAAAAATAATCTTGTTTTTTTTTCAAGTGCGTTAAAACAGTAAACTAGACACATTACTTGTAGATATTTCAAAGGAGTGTCAATGTGTTCCTAACACATTCTCTGACATATTTATAGTGTCTGGAAGCTCATTTCAACACCTATGGAAAGAAGAATAACATTCAAAGTGCATTTTTTGTTAAAAACAAAAAGTTGCTGAAATGTGTACAGCATAACTGATTGTCCAGCTGTAAAAATGATGTACGAGAAATGTCTTACCTTTATTTTAAGGGGTAGAACATGAATATTGAGTGACTGATGATGAAGTTATAGCCAAAGGACAAAACTTAGGATAAGTTTAAAGGTTTAAATTAATAAGCATTTCCTTTGTGAAACATTTTGTATTACCTGTTTGAGGCAAAGGTGCTATGTCTCTCTGTTGTAAAAAAAAAATCTTGCGACGAGACGTGCTCTTTGGAAGAGAGACAGGGAGACACTTTCACGTCCTGTGAGACGGACAAGTCACGTCATACTTACAACCTTTGGCTGCAAGTCCTGTGATACAAATGCAGAGCAGGTTAGAGATAATGGAAGTAGGAAAATTTGAAAGTCTCAAAAAAATGATAGTAAAGATTGCATTAGTGCAAACAAATGGAAAATATTAATCGGTGAAATAACAGAACAGTAAATAGAGATTGCATAGTGTTTGAGGATGTCTGGGGGACAAGAGAGACAAGGCAGTAAAACAAAGGACAGCTGCTGTACAGGCTTTTAAACGTTTGAAGCGCTGCACGAAATACAGATCATGCGGCACAGCAGCAGCAGCAGCAAGCCAGCAGCTGATTGAGCAAAGAGGAGGTAAAAAACAACTGTTATTTGTTTCCCATTGTATCACCGTTTAACAGGGGTTTCAGAGGAGCAACCGTGTCATCTAGGGGTGCGTTCAGCCCCCCTCTTCACAACGGTGCGTAGCGCTGGCCGGGGGACGGGTAGGCGAGCGAAGTGCAGATCACGCAGCAAAACAGCAGCAGCAATCCAGCAGCTGATTGAGCAAAGAGGAGGTAAAAAAACAACTGTTATTTGTTTCCCATTGTATCACCATTTAAGAGGGGATTTCGGAGGATCGGCTATGTCTCCTTGGTGTGTGTTCAGCCTCCATCTTCACAACGGCGCATAGCACTGGCAGGTTGGGGATAGGGGTTGGCGAGCGAAACGAGCAGGGGGCGATGCCCCCTAGTATTATATAAAGACTAACTGTTGGTTTTTGTTATGCAGATTCAGTGTGGCTTTGTAACCTGTCACTTTTAAAAGAAAATGCCGTCTGAATTGTTACACCTGACTACACAGCCAGACCATTTAATATTCCAGGGAGTGAGGTTGATTTTCCTTATATGAATCATGTTTAACATCGAGACTCCTGTCCTCAGTTATTTCAACAAGCTTTCATTCCTGGTAGATTCTTAAACCATTAAGAAGGTCACCCCACAGAGTGAAATTCATGGTAGTAAAACAATAATATACATTTAAACAATAGTAAAAGTTATTAAAAACAATAAGAAAGTACTAATCAATAGCAAAATGGACAACGGTAAATATCATATAGAACAGTTGGCTCACAGTGCAAAGGCCTGTCAGGAAAAGTGAGTTCGTAAAGTGTGTAATATGTCCAGATTGCAGATGTGAGAGGGTGAAGTGTTCCAGAGTTTAGGTGCAGCCCTGGCACTAAGGTTAATAGTTGGCACATAGAAAACCAGCAGATAAAGATCACAGGGAACAAACAGGAGTGTAAAGATTGCGGAGGTCAGTGATGTAGCTGGGGGCCAAGTTACGTAATGCTTTAAATGTGAGGAGAAGAAATTTGAAGTTGATCAAAAATCCCACAGGAAGCTAATGGAGCCTAATAAGGTGAGGTCTGCTAGCTTGCTGTGTGTAACGATCCTGGTGGCAAAGTTTTGAATTAGCTGTTTTGTTCGAGATGCCAGAAAGAAGGCCATTACAGTAGTCAGTGCGAGAATTAACTAAGGCATTGACTAAAACTTAAGTGCTACGTTGTGTCAAATCAGGGCACATTCTAGAAATATTCCAGATTTTACTTTCTTTTTAATCCTTTAATCGCCATATGCAATTTCTTGTATTAGGAGTTTGTCATTTTTTGCATGCTAACTTACTCTCTAGAGAGATTTGGGGTCAGAGCGCAAGGTTAGCTATTTGTACAGCACCTCTGGAGTAATTGTAAGTTAAGAGCCTTGCTCAAGGGCTCAATGGAGTAGCATTCCTTTTTGTCACTGTTGGGATTTGAATAGGCAACCTTCAGCCCAGATCCTTTAGCCATAGAGCCACCACTACATTGAGTGCGGTTGTGTGAACAGAAAGAGCAGGCTAAAAAAAAAAAGCGCCAACCTAGTTGTTCCCATTTAATTTGACTAATGTCTTTAAAAAAAATGCTCGATGTTGAATAAAGCAAATGAAAATGTTCCAGCAGAATAGCGGTACATAATCTTCTTGGTTTTCCAAACAAAAGGGTTTTCCTAGTCCTTCTTGGTCCATCTTGCAGTTCACTAAAAATCAAAAAGTAATGCCTGCTTTTTTTGTGGTGAACCAACAGGAAGAGGCGGAGTCAGTTTCCCTTGGTGGGCGTGTTCTCAGTAATGATAGATAGATAGATACTTTATTAATCCCAAGGGGAAATTCACATACTCCAGCAGCAGCAGCATACTGATACAAAAAACAATATTAAATTAAAGATTGATAATAATGCAGGTAAAAACAGACAATAACTTTATATAATGTTAACGTTTAACCCCCCGGGTAGAATTGAAGAGTCGCATAGTTTGGGGGAAGAACGATCTTCTCAGTCTGTCAGTGGAGCAGGACAGTGACAGCAGTCTGTCGCTGAAGCTGCTCTTCTGTCTGGAGATGATACTGTTCAGTGGTTGCAGTGGATTTTCCATAATTGATAGGAGCCTGCTGAGCGCCCGTCGCTCTGCCACAAATGTCAAACTGTCCAGCTCCATGCCAACAATAGAGCCTGCCTTCCTCACCAGTTTGTCCAGGCGTGAGGCGTCTTTCTTCTTAATGCTGCCTCCCCAGCACACCACCATGTAGAAGAGGGCGCTCGCCACAACTGTCTGATAGAACATCTGCAGCATCTTATTGCAGATGTTGAAGGACGCCAGCCTTCTAAGGAAGTATAACTGGCTCTGTCCTTTCTTACACAGAGCATCAGTATTGACAGTCCAGTCTAATTTATCATCCAGCTGCACTCCCAGGTATTTATAGGTCTGCACCATCTGCACACAGTCACCTCTGATGATCATGGGGTCCATGAGGGGTCTGGACCTCCTAAAATCCACCACCAGCTCCTTGGTTACTTGGTTACTGTGGATGAAAGGAGATGCCATTTTTAGTGATCGCATCCCCACTAGGCCCGAGGTGGTATTGTGTACCTTGGATGAACCCAGAAAGTGATCCTTCATCACAACTGCATGACAAGAGTTAGTGTCATAGCCATTGTAGAGTACCTGTCTTAGGTGAGTTTGACTTTTTGATAGAGCATTTTTGTATAATGTCTCCTCATTTAATGTCCCTGCTGTCTGTATAATTCATCTTGATTGTTTTTACTCCTGTTAACATAAGGCTGCTCAGTAGACCCAACTTCTTTTAAGTAGAGTACACTTTCAGTGAATGTAGTAAAATTAGCACAGTTTATTTCTAAAGACACCCATGTATGGTTTTCTTTCTCTTCTGAGACCTGAGGGGATGGGTTCCACTCTGTGCTTGTCGTTTTCTAACAATTTGTTTTCCACTTATTTTTCTTCCTGCATAAGTAATTAAATAAATAAATAAATGACATCTTCTTGTCATTCAGAGGTGTTAACATTACAGAGACAGTGAGGCTATGAGGATTGCCAAACGATTCACATCTCTCTGCCATACCATTTAGTTACTGTAATTAGTGGGCTTCTGGGTCCGTAATTGATCTATCAGTTCAGATTTAATTAAAACAAGATCAAACTGACCAAGATGTCAGGCTCTGCGTGTTCAGTACTTTATTCACAGAAAGAGGTCTAATCACTCTTTTATCCCTCCTGCTATCCCTCTTCCTCTCCCTCTGGGGTTTGACCCAGCATCAATCAGACGTTTCCTCACTTGACGAAATCTGAATGTTTGCCACCTACTTTATGAGGTTTGCCAATCAGCTGCCCGAAGTAGTCCTTATGACAGCAAAAAAAAGAGCAATGAAAATTGGAAGGGAATACATAGCTACCAATGCATATATAAGTTGGGTATTGTAAATACTAAATACAAAAATAAAATCTGATATTCCTTATTTAGCTTAACCAGCATAAAACTGTGAAAGCCTAACCTTGTCACAATGCGCTCATCTCTAGAAAAGACTCAATAATGTTTGGCATTTGATAATCAGAAAGAGCAATGTTAGTGCTGGTGTATGATGGCTGCAGAATAGTGCAGGAGATCTGCGACATTATGATTCGATTCCCATCTGCATGTTTCCTGTTATCGTAATGCAGTATTTTATATACAACAAGATATTCAGAAAAATAATTATTAGCACTGCTTAAGTCATAATAAAAAATCTGAATTCATATAAGCCACCCTAATTTGGATTGTTCTTAAGAAATGTAATGATTTACTGCATTAGGTAGAGGTATATAATAAAGAGTAGTTGAGTCAGATATTTGAAATATTAAAATATGTACCTTAATTGAAATGTTTAAAGTCTAAATCTTCTCAGTTTTAATAGAAGTTTATAATTTTTCATCCTCTGATAGGTCCATAGAGTGTTAGATCCCTAGTAAAGGATCAACAATAACATCAAATTTGTAATCACTGACTTTGGAATAATCTGAAACAATTCTCCACATGCATATTTTAAATGTGAAATTTTTAACCTTCTGGAAGTGGCTCTTAGAGGGCCATGATCACCAGTATGGAATCAAATATCAAAAATATCATATTGATAGGGCGGCACGGTGGCGCAGTGGTAGCGCTGCTGCCTCGCAGTTAGGAGACCCGGGTTTGTTTCCCGGGTCCTCCCTGCGTAGGGTTTGCATGTTCTCCCCGTGTCTGCGTGGGTTTCCTCCGGGTGCTCCGGTTTCCTCCCACAGTCCAAAGACATGCAGGTTAGGTGCATTGGCGATCCTAAAAATTGTCCCTAGTGTGTGCTTGGTGTGTGTGCGCCCTGCGGTGGGCTGGCACCCTGCCCAGGGTTTGTTTCCTGCCTTGCGTCTTGTGTTGGCTGGGATTGGCTCCAGCAGACCCCCGTGACCCCTGTAGTTAGGATATAGCGGGTTGGATAATGGATGGATGGATCATATTGATAATCAACAACCTAGCATAAAATGTCATACTCCACATGCCTACATTACCAGTTTCAATTTTTTTTCAAACTTTTGTGAAAAAGAGTAACTTTGACCCCTCATTTCCCATTAGCGGATGAACCTCTGTGGCTGGGTGACATGGCAGTCCTTTCGATCATTTTGTCTGAAGACCACTCTTTACTCTTTATTATAAGGGTATGACTAGGATATCCCGGACATTTTTCATTCCTGCAAAACGGGAACGGCCAAGCTCGTATATATAGTGTGTAAAAGTGTAAAAATCGATCAAGAAATAACAGAGTTATAGTTGAAAATAATTAAGGTGGCGCCATTGCTGCAGCTTGCACTTCATCAGACAACAGCTTTGAACAGCAACTTGAAATTGCAATGTGTCAGTCTGTTGCATCCGCATTATCTGTGCCAAGAAACTTACCATTACAGAATGATGACAAGAAACTGGATGCATCAGTAAAAGCCGAAATGGCGGTGTTTCAGCGCAATGGCAAGCGCGGGCGTTGTTTAGAACAAGTGTATCAGTATCTGATGATTGTGCCACCTACTTCAGTGGAGGCAGAGCATGCTTTCTCAGTGGCTGGCGTACTTCTGCATGAAGGTGCGCTATCGCACGGACGATCACACGCTGGACATGTTAATAATAATAATAATTCATTACATTTATATAGCGCTTTCTCAGTATTCAACGCTCTATCCACACTGGGAGGAACCGGGAAGCGAACCCACAATCTTCCACAGTCTCCTTACTGCAAAGCAGAAGCACTATCACTGCGCCACCAGTGAGGATGTTGTGCTTTCTATGCTCTTATTACCACAACTAAAGATATATGTACTTATATGACAGCATGAACTGCTTGTAGATAAGGATAGTCTTTTATTTGTGTCAACATATTGCAGTAGTTTTATTAAAAATAAGTGTCAGTCATTCTAAAGCTGTTCATATGTGAGATGCCCGGGATTCCCGGGAATGAAATGCGGGATTCTCAAATTTCCGGGAATGGATTCCCTAGGTATAACATTTTGGACAAAATGTGGTCCAAAATAATGGCCTAAAAAATGGGTCTAGATGGCCAAAAAGTGGAGGAACTCTAAGAAACTCAATGTCTTGCATAACTAGACATCAAGACAAGTCGAACGACATATTATATGTGAGGGTTTTCCTGTACCAGTGAGTCAGAAAGTGACGGGCACAGAAAAAATATTGTCCCACATTGTTCCTTAGAAGTTAAGATATATGTATCATTATGTCTTCACTTCTATCGGTGTATTATGTATTAAGGTTTATTTATTTTATTCATTTCTTATATATAAACATCTACGCATGGAAGTGTGTGTGTCTGTCTGTCTGGCCCAGAAGTGTGAGGCTACAGCATGAAGCTGAAAGAAAGCCACTCTGTCGCCAAAGTGAAATTGCTGAGAAAAGAGAGAAACTCGCTTAGCCGCTGAAAGAGAATTGGGGAGAGCACGTCGGCAAAACAAAACCGCCGACTCTGCATTTCAGTTTTTTTCTGACTATTTCAATAGTTTCTAGGAGCCCCCCGCTTTTTACAGCACAGAATTACACAGCTAGTATTTTATATTATCTTATTGTCTGGAATCATAATAACATCTTTGTATTTCCTTGAATCTTCCTTTGCCAGTTTCTGTGTTCTGTAATCTAAACTAAAGGCAATACTTATGTCTTTTAAGAAATGTAAGCCATTGCTGTCTCTCTTTGTTTGGCACTGATCTTTATTAGTTCACGTACTTACTCACTTGAATGTGTTAATCAGCAAGTAAAACATCACCACACTCTGATAATACGATTAGTGAGTATAACAGCCTTACGACGAGTTTTCTGTCTTCCTTAGATGAAACATATATCTAGGAGTTAAAAATCATTGGTCTAATTATAAATATATTATTAGTATTCTAGAAATCCCTCTTTTCCTCTATTTCAGTTTCAATTTCAGGTTATTTTTGTATAGAATGTTTCACTGAGTGCAGGTGCAGAGCAATGTGACAAGTTCTCAGGTGTGAAGAGGACTGAGACAGGACAAGGTTAAGAGTTAGAATTTCATGGAGATTGCCATATAATTTGAAATTAAGCAACATAGGAAAGAAGGAACTGAAATAAATTGTGTAGTTCGATAATGAATGTTGAGCTTTGATCGTCTCATTTCTCACATACGGAAGGGACTGGAAGTGGAAGCTGGTCTTAGAAGGTCTGGTATTGACGTCAGTGCTCTTCTGTGAGCTCCTTATTCAGTCTATGGCTTGACGATTAAGAGAGGTTAGCAACTCCATTTCACCAAAAGCCAACCCTTGTGTCACCTCTTGGACAGAGCCTTTAACACTCTCTCATAGTTCACATGTATTACAGGCAAAATGCAAGTATGCGTTTTTCAAATTACTAAATACATGATGAATACACATAAAAACAGATTTGTTTAAGCAGATAGGAAAATAAAGTAGTCTGAAACTGATTAACTTAAATGGAACCCAGAAACACTGTTCTGTACTTTCATGATAACTGTGATGCAAGTCATAATCACCACTAGTGAATATATATAAGGCCAACATGGAGAGAACATACAGACTGCATGCCCTTCTTTATATCTGTTACACCATTGTCCCCTACATCTTAAAAAATTTTAAATACACATACACATTCACCAGAATAACACAAGTTACAGTATTAACCATCTGTTTTGGTCAATTAAAGTATCAACTTCAGCATTTCATTGTTGTCTGTGATAAGGTGATGGGTTTGATGCTTATAACTCCACAAAAATCTGTCAGAAATACATGTGTTACTACGGTAAGTGGTCTGTGGCGTAGGGCAGGTTTTTCAACAAATAATCACATCCCGGGAAGTGCAGACTCCAGTCGTGAGTGGGTATGTGTGAGCGCACTTCACTCCTGGGATGATTGAGGTGTTTGGCTGATCACACATACAAGTGTAAAGGTAAGCAGATCAGTCAGGTGTCTCCTCGATACCTCGGAGGTAGTGGCATATCACACCTGAGGAACCAGCAAGAGGGGAGGAAAGACAGAAAAAGAAAAGATAGAACACAGAAAAGAATGAAAAGTGGAAAGAAAGACGGAGGTTAAAGGGAAAAGAGCGAGATACAGGATCGGGAGAGCCTGTGAGTAAGAAGAACGGAGGCAGGTGGTCATGAGAGAGCCTCAAGGTGAGGAGCTTGGGGCTTAAGGTGGATGCTCCTGTTGAACAATGCTAAGGAGTAGGACCAAACTGATATGCAGTTTGTCCCATGGATGCCAAGGGACTGGTGGTGTGTGTGTGTGGCTCAGTACGGCGCCTCTTTGATGTGGCAGGTGTGGCAATGGGGATCCAAGCCAGGAATTGGAGGATAACTACACCCATCGGCAGGCGTCTCATTTTACTGCTAGGTCTGACCAGGAGTGGAGGAAATGCCAGGTTTTAGGAGGAAACATTGGAGCTCGTATTTTGAAGAAAGAACTGTCTAAATTTTAACCTCGTTTTTATTGGATTTATTTATTAATGACATTTTAACTTCTGCTGGATCCACACATTTCACAACTTTTATGGATAATTTATTTATTGAAGATTTTGATGCATTGCACTTTTTGAACACTGTTTTGTTTTTGTTTAATTTTATCGAAAGCACTGAGACTCTTTGCACCTACCCCTTGCTGTAAGTATGTGTCCTCATTTGCCTGGCTTATCTCAGTTCATGACTATCTACGGTTCAGGTTCAAGAGGCTCTCGAACACAACAGCGAGCATGGAGCTTACCCGGACCGTCACAGTTACCTATGAGCACAAACTTTGCAGAGAATGCCACGTGACCTCTGTGGCAGCGGCAATACACTAAAACAGCACAAAATGGCTGTATAAAAGTAAAACAAATAACAAAAATGAATAGCTCTTGAGTCATACAGAAAAATATGCAGGAGCTAAAAAATAAACCAGTAAGGCAACAACACAGTAAATCCACACTACCTGCGGATTCCATTCCCATGGATTTGCTTATCGGCTATTACAAAAGTGTAACCCATTTTACGACACCCACATTCTAGCCATGCCTAATTTAGCCATGCACAATAGAAAAAAACATCCCAAGAGGCCTATCACTCAACAGTGAAACCAAGCTCTAAAAAATCTGTCACGCCCTTAGGTGTCTCGGGCTGCATACTTGCTATACGTGTTTGTCTACCCGGTGCTAAGAGGTATGGGTAAGCCATTGAATCCTGTTCACAATGAAGACCAGGGCTTGCAATTGGTGCCTATGAACAATGAATTCCCAGTAAGTGTGGGTTATAAGCTTGCGCTCATGAAGTCCCAGTCCTTTGTACACACCACTCATTGCTGTTTTCAACTGAATAAAGAGAGAGGAAGTGAAGGAGGCATTGAAAAGAATGAAATATGGAAAGGCAACAGGCCTGGATGAAATACCAGCACAAGCGTGGATGAGTTTATGGGAAGAGAGAGATGATGTGTTGTGGGATCTAATGTAGCAGATCTATGAACAGGAAAGAATACCAGAGGAGTGGAGGAAAAGTGTGAATGTTCCTACTTACAAAGAAAAGAGAGATATGTGAAAAATATAGATGGATACATCTGATGCCACACACAATGAAAATTTGGGAAAGGGTTATAGAGAGAAAGCTAAGGGAGAGACCACCATAGGGAAGGAACAGTCTGGTTAAATGCCAAAGAGAGAAATAAATGATGCAGTCTTTACATTGAGACAGCTGACAGAGAAACATCAAGAAAAAAAGCAGAAAGGACTGCATATGGTGTTAATTGATTTGGAGAAGGCTTATGACAGAGTGCCACGTCAAGAGGTCTGGAGGTGCATGAGAGAGAAAGGTGGACCAGAGACATATGTAAGAATTGTCCAGGGTATGTGTGATTTTTTGCTGATGACATTGTGTTGTGTAGTAACAGAAAAGAGGAAGTGGAGAGGAAGTTGGAAGATAGAGGGTTGAAGATAAATAGGAAGAAGACAGAATATATGAAGTTTAACAATGGTCAAGAATGAAAGGTGAGGCTGCAGGGAGAGCTAATGGTAAGAGTGGATAAATCTAAATATCTAGGATCAGTGGTAGCCCAGGATGGAAAATTAGATAGATACAGGTAGATAGATAGATAGATACTTTATTAATCCCAAGGTGAAATTCACATACTCCAGCAGCAGCATACTGATAAAAAAAAACAATATTAAATCAAAGAGTGATAAAAATGCATGTATAACAGACAATAACTTTGTATAATGTTAACGTTTACCCCCCCAGGTGGAACTGAAGAGTCGCATAGTGTGGGGGAGGAACGATCTCCTCAGTCTGTCAGTGGAGCAGGACGGTGACAGCAGTCTGTCGCTGAAGCTGCTCCTCTGTCTGGAGAGGATACTGTTCAGTGGATGCAGTGGATTCTCCATGATTGACAGGAGCCTGCTGAGTGCCTGTCACTCTGCCACAGATGTCAAACTGTCCAGCTCCATGCCTAGAATAGAGCCTGCCTTCCTCACCAGTTTATCCAGGCGTGTGAGGCGTCCCTTCTTCTTAATGCTGCCTCCCCAGCACATCGCTGTGTAGAAGAGGGTGCTCGCCACAACCGTCTGATAGAACATCTGCAGCATCTTATTGCAGATGTTGAAGGACGCCAACCATCAGTATTGGCAGTCCAGTCCAATTTATCATCCAGCTGCACTCCCAGGTATTTATAGGTCTGCACCCTCTGCACACAGTCACCTCTGATGATCACAGGGTCCGTCAGGGGCCTGGGTAGGGCTGCACGATTAATCTTTTTTTTCTCATGATAACGATATTTATGACCCACGATCAGTTAATAAATATCGTCGCGATTTTACAGTATAAATACCAAACTGTTTTTTATGGGCTGAGTTTACGGATTGGACTGCGTCACTATGACGTTACTGCGTCTAGATTGCAAGCGCTTTCTGAAGCAGTAGAAGTCAATAGCAGCAATAACAGTCAGTCAGAATAAACATATGATGGCGGAGCAACGTGAGGAAGGTGCAGAAGTGCGATCGTTAGTTCCTAAAAAGGGGTCATACTCAGTTGTCTGGAACTATTTCGATTTCGAGGAATGTGATGTTGATCAGGTACGAGTCTTGTGCAAACTTTGCTCCTGTTCCGTCCAAATGTCCCAAGGTAACACAACAAACCTCATCAACCACCTTAAAAGCCACCACAAAGTACACTATCAAGAATTTCAATGACTGAAGGCACAAACAGCAACAACAAAAAATTACCAGCCATCCACAACACAGACAACAATATCAGGGACATTGTTCAACGCAATACCATATCTGCCTAGCTCGCAAAGACACCGGGAAATAACAGAGGCGATCACGTACCATATAGCCAAGGATATGTGTCCAATAACCACCGTGAGCAGTGAGGGGTTTAACAAAATGATCGCAACACTTGATAAAAGATATAGCATTCCCTCACGCAACCATTTTTCCAATGTTGCGCTGCCCTCGCTGTATGCGAAATGCCGAAAAGAAATAGAAAGAGAAATTCTCAGGCTCAGCCTGGAATATTTTGCTGCCACGACCGACTTATGGTCAAGCAGAACTGCGGAACCGTATTTGAGCTTGACAGTTCATTTTATTGACAGCGAGTTTAAGATGAAAAGCAAGCTTTTGCAAACTTCGTTTTTCCCACAAGACCATACAGCGGAGTTTATTGCAGTGGGCCTCAAAGAAGCGATGTCCGCTTGGGGCTTGGTGGAAGAAAGACTTGTGTGCATCACAACGGACAACGCAGCTAATATGATTAGGGCAGCATCTGTGAATAACTGGCCGAGGCTACACTGCTTTGGTCACAGACTTCATTTACCAAAGGAACAATCGTCATTATTAATCGTGATAAAAATTTTGAGCAAAATAATCGTGATAATAATTTTTTCTGTTATCGTGCAGCCCTAGGCCTGGGCCTCCTAAAATCCACCAGCTCCTTGGTTTTGTTGGTGTTGAGGTGTAAGTGGTTTGAGTCGCACCATTTAACAAAGTCCTTGATTAGGTTCCTATACTTCTCCTCCTGCCCACTCCTGATGCAGATGTAGATATAACCCATAGAGTGCAGTGGGGATGGAACAATTGGAAGAAAATATCAGAAATATTCTGTGATCGGGGAATTAAAGTTAAGGCTAAAAGTAGGGTTTTTAAGATTGTGGTAAGACCCGCAATGATGTATGAAAGTCTGAGACATGACCAGTAAAGGGAGCTCAGGAAATTAGAATGTTGAGGAGGATGTGTGAAATTACAAAGGAGGAGAGAATAAGAAAGGAGACAATCAGAGGTACAACAAATGTGGGAGAGACATCTAAGAAAGTACAGGAAAGTAGGACAAAGTGGTATGGAGACGTGATAAGGAGAGACAATGAATATGTAAGCAAATGAGCGATGAGAATGGAAATACAGGGGAAGAAAAAGAGAGAGGCCAAAGTGGAGGTGGGAGGATAAACTAAAAAAAGATCTAAAGGAAAAGAACCTGAGAGGCTAAGGATGTGCAAGACCGAGATGCTTAGAGAAGGTTTTATCAAGAACATCAACCCCACATAGAAGTGGGAAAAGATGAATAAAAAGAAAAGGAAGAATAAGTGAGGTCCTCATATTGGCCCTGCTGCAATCGTTCACAGCCTCTTGGGGAGCATCTAGAAGATGATCAAACTTGATTATTGAAGAAATAACAGTCATAACAAGGTTTCTATAGATGAACTTGTGAAAGGATCATTACTGAGTCTCAAGGAGTGTGAGTGGAGGGTTGGCACATCTACCCAACCCCGTCTTCCCCCATCAATCCTCTTCCCAAGCTGGCATTCTGCCAGAACCTAACCCCATTTTTCCCCTATGATCAATACTTAAGTATCTGCGGTTTCTGTATCCACAAGGTTTTTCAGGAATGTAATCCATGCAGATAACGAGAATTGACTATAATGATTATGACATCAGTGTTGAAACAGAAGAATCAATAATGCAAACCTTGAAAACTTTATCTCGATAAAGTGTACTGGAGTTCACTTTGGAATGTTACTGTCAAAAGAAGAGTCCTTGAAAGTAGGGGTCAAGAAGTGAGGCCTTAGGAGCGATTTAAAGTTACTACTAATGGAGTTTCCTCAACAGATTTCAACAGAGAATTTCAAAGTGCATGAGCCACAAAATATAATAATACTAACCCACAATTTGTAGTGAAACTGTTGGGACAGCGAGGACATACGTTTCCCTTGAGATTGATATGGCGTAATCAGTGTGGAGCGTTATTCTGGGGTGCTGGTGTTGACAGCCTTGTAAGTTAATAGCAGACTTTTTATTGATGATTCTGACAAGAAGCCAGTGTAGCCGAGCCAGCTGGACTAAAATACGATTGCAGCATTTGGTCTGAATCAGGACTCTAGCAGCTGCATGCGTATGTTAATTAGTTGCAGATTAAAGTCTTTTATTGAGAACTTGGCCTAATTCATTACTCATTTGCTAATTTATATAGCCTCCACAGGGATTTCAAACTTCCCACAAGTGCTTGCTTTATTTTCCAAAAATATAAAGGACAAAAGCCATGATCATAATGTTTGGTCAATAATTCTTTTTGTCACCCCTCACAGGTGTTACAGAAGCTCTTCTTTAATCTAAATTGTTATAATGCCAATCCTGGTGAGCAGACCAAGGTGTATTGTGTACCTGCACAGAAACAACTGATCCATTGTCAGTCACACCTGTGCAGGTTCACTGAAAATGAATTTGCTGTTCTAAGAGCGACTTCAGTGATGTATTAATACTCTAATGCAGGGGTGCCCAACTCCAGTCCTGGAGGGCCGCAGTGGCTGCAGGTTTTCATTCTAACCCTTTTCTTAATTAGTGGCCTGTTTTTGCTGCTAATTAGCTTCTTTTGAATTAATTGTAATTGACTTGCTCTTGAAGACTCAGACTCCTTAATGGTTTCTTTTTCCTTAATTAGCAGCCAGACAATAATGAGATACAAAATGAGCCAAAACGTGGCAAGCAAACCATCAAATAAAATCTGAAAATAAAGAAAGGTGAAGGTCTCAGGAATGCTGATCTGCTCTTAGAAAAGAGAAAACTCACAATTTCAGAAATGTCTGATATTGCACAATGAGAGCAGCAACAAGCCATGGAATAAAAGAACGGGTTTAATTAACGACAAGACTCTGCGCCTAATTAAGCAACTGCTTGGAGTGAAATTGGTTGGAGTTGGAGGCCCTGACTTAGTTGGTCCTCTGTTGGCTCCCTCACTTCACATTTCACTTCTGTTTGGATGCCATTTAAGTAAAGAAATGAAGCAATTCAGAGGTATGATGAAGAAATTCAGGGAAACATTTCTTAAAAACCAAGTCAGATAAAATTAATTCAAAAGAAGTTAATTAAGCAGCAAAAAAGATCACTAATTAAGAAAAGGGTTAGAATGAAAACCTGCAGCCACTGCGGCCCTCTAGGACTGGAGTTGGGCACCCCTGCTCTGAGGTTTACAGCAATGGCATAGGTATACATTAAAAACTGTTTTGATTATTTCATGTGATCTTATATATGTTTGGGTACTGAATCAAAAAATGAAAACCATTTTTCTATGTTGTGAATCATTTGTTCTGAAAAAACATTTTTTAGCTGTCAATTATAGTTTTTTTTTGTTTTCAACATTTTATTTTAACAATAATTTGTTTGAATTTATTATTTTCTAATATGAAGCAAAAGTTATTTTATTCAATAGCTAACCACAGTACCTATAAAAGAATAATTTAAAAATATTTATCTCTTGCTTACATGTACCTTCAGCACCTTTCCTTGGTATCCTTGTGTGTCTGAAATACTCTTCATCGGCAGCCCCTCTCTTTAGTGCCCTCCAGTAAAGCCTGCTTATTTTCAAGGTGTCTTTCTCACCTCCTGTCTGGTCTTATAACTTCCATCTCTGAAGGCAACTTTCTCTCAGCGTGCCTCCTATGCCTTTTCTCCTCCTCGTGTGTCTCACACTCGCACTTCCTCTTTTGATCGTGTCACAAAAGCCAGACTGACCCATCAGATTGTTCTGAGGGACTGGGCACACAAAACTAAGTGTTTTATTATGTAATAGATAAATTCAGAACATAGCTGGAATTTGTAATGGTTCAAAATAATAATCTAGCATATCAGATGCTACTACTTACAGGGCTTGATTCTTCCCCATTAAGTTTAAGAAAAGACAGCTCTCCTCTTTTAGAGCACTTCCTACGAACAATGCTACAGCGTTAAATAGATCTGATCTGAGGGGTGTGTGTTTATTTATTTATTTACTTAAAGAGCTTCTGTAAAAAGCCGAATTACCCCCTCGGGACATTGATTGAAACTTCAGTTCTACGTTGTATCAAAGCAGGGTGAATTCTTCCAATATTTCAAATGTGGCATAGTGTGGGCATGCAAGCCAAGCAGAAAGAGCATTCAAAATAAAAAATAAAATATTGGGGACCAAGCCACTCATCCCTGTTTAATTCAAGTAAAGTCTTTAAAGTTAAAAAAAACAATATATATGGCAGATGAAAAAGTTCCAACACAATAACGGCACAGCCTCTTCTTCTTGGCTTTCCAAACAAAGGATTTTCCCAGTCCTCCTTAGTTTATTGGAGCTTAGTTCTCATCCTGCAGTTCACCCAGATCAACAAGTGATGCCCGTTCTTGCCCCAGGGTGGTATCATGCACCTTGGATGTACTTAAAAGATGATCCCCTAATGTGCATGTGTGACAAGAGCTCATGTTATAGCCATTGTAATGGACCTGGCTTGGCTGAGTTTGACTTTTTGATTAAGCATTTTTGTAGATTTTTATCATTTCCCATTATAAATTATCTATATCTATCTATCTATCTATCTATCTATCTATCTATCTATCTATCTATCTATCTATCTATCTATCTATCTATCTATCTATCTATCTATCTATCTATCGTGAGAATTTATACAAATAACAATACCAAAGTAAAACATTCACATATTTACAAGAGACATTAAAGACATAACACCCTGTCCCACCACCTACAGTATATTGTGCAAAGCTGTATTTAGAATCCTTTAAAGCAGGGGTGGGCAATGTCAGTCCTGGAGGGCCGCAGTGGCTGCAGGTTTTCGTTCCAACCCAGTTGCTTAATTGGAAACTGCTCCTTGCCAGTCTCAAACCATACTTCATTTTATGGCTTGTTAGTCTGCAATGTTAGGTTCTTATATCGTAGATTTTTTTCCTTTCCAATGATATCATCCAAATGACTTGAAACCTAAAATGGAAAATTTTCAGTCTGTCACATTTTTCTCTTAAGTTTTTTATTAAACCAAATAGTGCATGATGAATCCCCACGGGTGTAAATGGAAACAAGTCAGATGGAGAACTGCTGGCTCCTTTGTCATTTGCATCTTATTGCTAGTAAGGAGCCATTAAACACAGAGAATGTAGCTGTTTAAGACTGAAATAAGCAATTAAGGGTGGTGAACCTTAACAAGTGAGACCACTGAAATGAAGCATCAAAATGTCACTTGAGCAATAGGTGCTTCATCAGCAACAATCACCGTCTCTTTAAGAAACTGGGCTAGAACAAAAACCTGCAACCACTGCATCCTTCCAAGACTGACACTGTCCAACCTTCCATTAAAGAGTCTTGAGCATACTCAAATATGGATGGAAAAGGGCACACATGTTATGGCTCAATGGCTTAATCCTACCATGGAGTATACATGCTACAGCAATCATTCCTCATCCTTCTGACAAATGAAAGTAGTCCTCAGTAGGAAAAGTTAGTGTAAAATATAGTATGTCCTTATGGGCTTCAACCTTCAAATACTGATTCTCTGTGCAAGAGCGGACAGAGATGTTCTATCAGATGGTTGTGGTAAGCGCTCTCTTCTATGCGGTGGTGTGCTGGGGAGGCAGCATAAAGAAGAAGGACACCTCACGCCTGGACAAACTGGTGAGGAAGGCAGGCTCTATTGTAGGCATGGAGCTGAACAGTTTGACATCCGTGGCAGAGCGACGGGCGCTGAGCAGGCTCCTGTCAGTCATGGAGAATCCACTGAACAGGATCATCTCCAGACAGAGGAGCAGCTTCAGCGACAGACTGCTGTCTGTCACCATCCTGCTCCACTGACAGACTGAGGAGATCGTTCCTCCCCCACACTATGCGACTTTTTAATTCCACCCGGGGGGGGGGGGGGGGGGTAAACGTTAACATTATACAAAGTTATTGTCTGTTTTTACCTGCATTGTTATCACTCTTTAATATTGTTTTTTATCAATATGCTGCTGCTAGAGTATGTGAATTTCCCCTTAGGATTAATAAAGTTATCTATCTATCTATCTATCTATCTATCTATCTATCTATCTATCTATCTATCTATCTATCTATCTATCTATCTATCTATCTATCTATCTATCTATCTTAAAAGTTTCAGCTCTTTAATCTTCTTTCTCTCAATTCAAAGAAATTGTACGTCCTTTCTTTTATTTTTCTGTAAATACCACCAATGTGCTGTATCAGCGCGTGCTCCTAATCTCTGTAAATCTGCCTCTTGGAGTAGACTGACCTTTTCTGTTTTACATTCTTTTGTTATAAGAGCATTATGACAAGAATATAAATGTCAACATATGGAATACGTACATGTAGTTGTACATTTATTTTTTTGGCTGACACATTTATTCAAAGTGACTTACAACATTTGAGATACAGTTAGTTACATTTTTTTTTCCCCCCAATTGGAGCCCAGGCAGGTGAAGTGACCTGCTCAGGGTCACACAGTGTGAGTAGCGAGATTTGAACCCACAACCTCAAGGTTTGAAATCCAAGTCCTTAACCACTACGCCACACTGCCTGCCAGGTTCTGTTACATATTGGACAGAGTGACGAGTCCTAGCAGCAGGTGGCAGCATGTGAAGCTGTTAGAGACGTCTGGCCTAACCCACCCACTTCACTGGAGTGTAGCAAACATCCCTCATTGTGATCAGTGCCCTTGTAAAAGATCAGTGGAACATTTCCATTTTGTGGTGTAGTGTTAATTCATATTTGACCTCTGAAGGTTGTATGAGTAGTCCGGATATTTTCTGCTATATTTATTTGAAGTTTGTAGTAAAAAAAAACAACAACAAAGAAAGAGAAGGAATGGCAGGCAGGGAAAAAAGCTACAGCCTTGTGCCAAAATCGTCATCAGACCTCGCTTGGTGAGTCAGATAAAGTTCTGCCTGTGACTGCTCCATATTAAGCTTGGTTTAATGAAGCAGCTTGTCAAAGTCCTGTCAAAAGATGGCACATTTTTTATGTATTTGTGCCAAAAGTTTTGAGGTTATTCTGAGGATAAATGACATTTGTTGCATTTTCCTGGACCTGATATTAGAAAACTGATTTTGGTTGCAGAATTTGATGGTGCAGTGAATGACACGGAATGAGAAAGTTGGGTATCCTTCAGAGAAGTAATATGTTAAGTTTCTAGGTAATGAATGAAGATCCAAATTATAAAGAAATTGAGAAAATTTTATTAGTTTAAAGTTTAAGGACTTCAGCTGCTACATGAGCCACAAAGTTCACCATTTTGGAGCTTTTCCCTGAAAATCGTGAAACGGTAAGTGAAGAGAAGGCTGAAGGATTCCATCAGGAACTCAGTGACAAGAAAAGAAGGTACCAGGGATGTTGGGATGTCAGTATGATGACGGGCTCCTGCTGGATGATTGATAGGGAAACACCAGAAAATGAAGAATTGACAAAAACTAGAGAAGTCATATGTAAGTCGTGAAATGTATTGTTGGTATTTTAGTTTTACATATGTTAAAAAATATTATTGGACTAAGTATTTTCAAAATAAATTTCATATTAAATTAAATTAAGGAGACCTGGGTTCGCTTCCCGGGTCCTCCCTGCGTGGAGTTTGCATGTTCTCCCCGTGTCTGTATGGTTTTCCTCCCACTGTCCAAAGACATGCAGGTTAGGTGCATTGGCGATCCTAAATTGTCCCTAGTGTGTGCTTGGTGTGTGGGTGTGTGTGTGTGTGCCCGCCCTGCGATGGGCTGGTGCCCTGCCTGGGGTTTGTTTCCTGCCTTGTGCCTTGTGCTGGCTGGGATTGGCTGAAACTGACCCTGTAGTTAGGATATAGCGGGTTGGATGACGGCAGGACAGGACAGTATTGTATACATTAATAAATTGTGCAATTTGTTACATTTTAATCAAATTTCTTTTCAATGTTGTACTTAAAAGTAACGTGATGGAAGCAGTCTCGATTTATTTTTATTTTGTGTCAATGAATGCAAATTAAAAGCGTTTCAAAATCATCTTCTTCTTTCGGCTGCTCCCGTTAGGGGTTGCCACAGCTGATCATCTTCTTCCATATCTTTCATTCCTCTGAATCTTGTTCTCTTACACCCATCACCTGCATGTCCTCTCTCAGCACATCCACAAACCTTCTCTTAGGCCTTCCTCTTTTCCTCTTCCCTGGCAGCTCTATCCTTAACATCCTTCTCCCAATATACCCAGCATCTCTCCTCTGCACATATCCAAACCAACGCAATCTCGCCTCTCTGACTTTGTCTCCCAACCGTCCAAGTTGAGCTGACCCTCTAATGTCCTCATTTCTAATCCTGTCCATCCTCGTCACACCCAATGCAAATCTTAGCATCTTTAACTCTGCCACCTCCTGCTCTTTCTCCTGCTTTCTGGTCAGTGCCACCGTCTCTAACCCATATAACATAGCTGGTCTCACTACCGCACTGTAGACCTTCCCTTTCACTCTCGCTGATACCCGTCTGTCACAAATCACTCCTGACACTCTTCTCCACCCACTCCACCCTGCCTGCACTCTCTTCTTTACTTCTCTTCCACCATCCCCATTACTCTGTACTGTTGATCCCAACTATTTGAACTCATCCACCTTCACCATCTCTACTCCCTGCATCCTCACCATTCTGCTGACCTTCCTCTCATTCACACACATGTATTCTGTCTTGTTCCTACTCACCTGCTTCAACCTGCTCCCTACTATCGCTACAGATCACAATGTCATCAGCAAACATCACAGTCCACGCGGACTCCTGTGTAATGTCATCTGTCAACCTGTCCATCACCATTGCAAATAAGAAAGGGCTCAGAGCCGATCCGTGATGTAATTCCACCTCCGTCACTCCTACCGCAGACCTCACCACTGTCACACTTCACTCGTACATATCCTGTACAACTCTTACGTACTTCTCTGCCACTCCCGACATCCTCATACAATACCTCAGCTCCTCTCTCCTCACCCTGTCATATGCTTTCTCCAGGTCTACAAAGACGCAATGCAACTCCTTCTGGCCTTCTCTATACTTCTCCATCATCATCCTCAGAGCAAACATTGCATCTGTGGTGCTCTTTCTTGGCACGAAACCATACTGCTGCTCACTAATCATCACCTCACTTCTTAACCGAGCTTCCACTATTCTTTCCCATAACTTTGTGCTGTTTCAAAATGAAAACATTTTTCATGAATTTAGTTTTGAGACCTGTGTTATGATTAATTTCACACTTTGCTAAACCCACAGAGTGAGAATCTACTAGAAAGCAGGGTGTCTAATCTACAAATCAGCGTCTCATTGAGAGACAGAGAGTGGTGAAAAGTGGGAGCTGCTGTTGTCTTCCAGATGCTAGAATGAGGGTCTCAAATGCTCTGGGAGGGCACAGGGACAGTAGTGTTTTTAATCTGATATTGTCTTTTCTATTATGTACTTGTCGATTTATTTACAGTAGCTAGACAATGTGCTGTAATGGCTAAAGCATTACTCTTTAAACTTGCAGTATGCCTGTTTATTTCCCACCTCTGTATTATTGTGCGACCCTAAATGTAATTAAGGCAAAGATAACGGTACTGTCAGCCAAATGTACAAAGTAAAATATTAAGGGAATGGACTCTTGTTTTACTCTACCTTTTCTTCAAAAATAAAAGTTTTTCCGTATTATTACTCTCCTACAACTGAAGAAATTGATAAGTGTCAGAAAAAGTCCTGAAGGCCTTCTACCACACGACCATTGAAAGCTTCCTGGTGAGACCTCGTGGTGCTGCAGAGAGCTGTGGGCTCAGCTGAGTGCATCTTGGGGATATCACTACCATCCCTACTAAACAAGTATACAAAAAAGTGCACCACAAAGGTATCCAGGATGGAGAAGTGCCCTCTCACCCTTTCTACAGCCAGTTTAAGTGGTTAAGATCTGGCAGGTTATAAAATCAAGAACCGAAAAATTAAGAAAGAGCTTCAATTCCCAGGTGATAAAAATAACACATGGTCAGCTTGTCAGGCATTCCTCAAAAGTATAAAAATAGTCATCTACTATTTATAATTTTAACTACTATTTTTCTGCGGTGGGCTGGCACCCTGCCTGGGGCTTGTTCCTGCCTTGCACCCTGTGCTGGCTGGGATTGGCTCCAGCAGACTCCCATGGCCCTGTGTCAGGATATAGCAGGTTGGATAATGACTGACTGACTGACTGACTGACTGACTGACTGACTGACTGAATGGCTACTATTTTTTAACAATTATTTAAAACAGTTGTTATACTTCTGCCTTCATCTTTTTAAATTTTATATCTATTTTTAATGTTTACATTATAATTGAATTGCACAGGACAGGGGGCTCACTGAGCTGCCTTTCACTGCATACCCCTGTGTGTGTATATCTGCTCTCTATATATAAAATCCTAAGCCTAAAAGTGCCGTTTTTATGTCACTTTTTTGTCACACTTTAAATCGGGCTTATTTTAAAACCTACATACTGTATATATGTTTGCATCATTCTTTTCAGAATTTTTCGAACTTTAATGTGATGTTGTTAGATTTTCAGATTCTTATTCTGTTTTTAAATTAGAAACTAAAAAAATATCAAGAACTCGCGTCCTGCGAGATAAGACTGTGCCAAGAGATTTAACCATGCCCAGGGTCAGAAATAAAAGACAAAGAGTAGGACAGCTGCTGTACAAGCTTTTAAATGTTCAAAGCGCTGCATGAGATGAAGATCGCATGGCACGGCAGCAGCAGCAAGCCATCAGCTGATCGATTTGTTTCCCATTTTATCACGTCGTCTCCTTGGGGTGCGTTCAGTCTCCCTCTTCACAATGCGAGCGGCAGAGACACGAAGAACCCCCTAGTGTGACAAATAAATAAAACCTTGAATCTCTTGGATATTGTGATTTCTAGACACAGTACAATAAGAGTCTTACTAACATGACACCTATTGTTATGACAGCACAACAATACTAACAGCAGACGGTATATCCACTGTAAGGACACACATCAGGGCTGGTCACGCAGAGTTCAGTACAAGTAGCCTTATGACTGACTTGAGGATAAAGGCCGTCCCTGAATCCAGTGGATAAAAATCTTAATGTGCGCTCAGGTTGGTAAGTAATGATAAGTTCAAATAAGTAAGCAGGGCCACCGGTCATTTAAGGGTTTATATGTTGATAAAAAGAGGATTTTGAAATCTGCCCTAAACTTAACCAGGAGCGAGTATAAGGACTTAGGAACTGTAGTGATGTGTTTGTCCTTTGTTGTGCTTGTAATTTTTCTTTTCTTCCAGCAGCATTTTGAATTAACTGTAAGCTGAATAAAGAACAATTTGAGCAGCCAGTGAACACCACATTGCAATAGTCAGTGTGCCTACCTTTTAATACTAATGTCTTTTTGGTGAAGCTGTATTGTCTGCAGGTTTGGGCCTAGCAAACTTGAATCTGATTGTACCACTAAGGCATTGTTTTTTGTTGGATTATTGCAGCTTTTCAAGTGTAAAAGTAAGATTTAGGGCACCTTTTGGCCAACCCCGTATAATTCTGAACAATCAATATAAAGAAAACGCATGTTATAACGCCAAATCGAGTCGTCCCGACTTCTATCTTAGGTAGACTGATTAGGATAGCGACTCTTCTGCATTTAAGGTATTCTGGGAGGAAGAGCTGGGTCCAGGTGAACAAATCCCAAAAGGTGATGTTAAATGGAAAGGTGTCAATCATCATTTCAGCATAAAAAGAAGATAGGCCATTAGTGCACAGTGCCACCTTCTGTCTCGGTGGAGTATTACTGTCACCTAAGTCTTCAAGCTGTTTCCCAAACACACAAGCGTGACACAAGGAATAGTAAGAAAAAGCTACTTGGCTTGACCTGGGAGGAAACTAATGAAATCCTGCGGCCAATGTAACTGGTCAGAATGGGAATGCAGTCTTTAATACTAGTCGCAACATTTTAGTCTTCTTTTTAATGTCCACAGGGTGTCTCTTCAAAAGAACTTGAAATCTTGTAAAAGAACAAAGTGAGCTACAGTGATGGGGCCCTGATGATATATAAAGTAGGTTTAAAAAGGGTTAAATTGGAAGGGCCTTGCTTTTAATATCTGCATGGCCCTGCAACCATTTGTCAGGACTGCATGCTATAAAGATGACTAAGGATTACACAATAATGTAAAGGGGGGCGCATTCAGGGGCTATGCTTGAAATCTTTGTTTTACATTTACATTTTTAAAAAGTCCCAAATTAATGAGGCTGCAAATATGTGTACTTCAACACAATTTTGAATATTAATGAGACATAATTAGTGAAGCTGGCAGTAATGTCCACATGAAATATTAATGCATACATTTATTTGTTTATTTATTTAGTTTTAGATGAATGCTTAGAAATACTTTTTTTTTAAAAAAAGCATATGATTAAAAACAGTTTACACCAGTATGAGGAGAGGCTACCTAGCCATGAATCCTGGAGACCTTTGAATTTAGAATTGGTGTAATTTTTGAAGATCTTCAGGGATAGAAAGCAATAATCTGTGGCCATCAAAACTTTTAATATATATGCCCTCATTCAGTTAACCCTTAACTACTCACACTGTTTCTCATCTCAGAGGTACTCGCACGGTGTACTTTATGCACCAGTGTTAAAATGGCTATTTCCATGCACGCTGTGAGTTTGTAATACAAAATATTGCAATAATTTTAAATTGTGCATGTTTTTAATGTAATTTAATACCATATTACTGAATAGTATGGCACAGTCTAGGACTATCTAAAAATAAACCTGATCCACTTCTCCAGTGCTCATTCGTCACCGGTCACACTTTCATCCACTGCAGGATTTGCACATGTATCATATTTCATTTCAATTATTGAATGTTCTTTGCAAAGTCATTACAAGATGAATATCTCCTTGTTGTCATAGATAGATAGATAGATAGATAGATACTTTATTAATCCCAATGGGAAATTCACATACATACATACAATTCATACATACCGTATTCGCGTTTAAGTTCTCCCACGGATAAGTCGGGGCTTGATTTTACCATATAATTTCCAGTATATTGTCAGTCGTATAAGTCGAATGTGGAAAACTCACGCTATTGGTCCAAGAGATTACGATATGCTAACGCCCACCTGAGACAGTAACCACAGAGCACACTGCCTTTTTTTTCTATGTATTGTGCCTGCGTGAGCACACGGTAATACCTGAACTATTCTGAAGCGACGTTTGTACTGTTTTGTGATTTTTGTATCTCATACCCTCATACACCTTTATCGTAAGAGCATCCCTTATCTACGATGGAGCGTTCGATCAGAAGGAAATATGAAGCTGGTTTAAAATTAAAAGTCGCTGAAGTGGCGAAAGAAATTGGTAACTGCACTGCTGCAAGTGTCGTATTTTTGAATGGGCGTATAAGTCGGGATCTGATTTTATGATTGCTTTCTCAGGTTTCAAGACCCGACTTATATGCTGTCACAAACTCCACAAAGAGCCATAGCAAGGTTTGGGGCAGCCACCCATATATATTTGGTTTCCTGGCTGTAAATTGAGATTTAAATGATAGCACTGCTGTGCACAAAACCGAGTCCAAAACAGAACTGAGTGAATAGGGAAAAGGTGGAGGCTTTTAAAGGGGAAGACAGGAAGTGAGGTCAAAGGGGCCGGGTTCATGAAGGTCTTCTTCAATAGGCTCGGACCCGGAAGTGACGTCAAGAGGGCCAGGTGGAATCTCCCGTGAATGGTCTGCAGGAAAGGGAGAAAAGGAGTCAGTGCACTCCGCCACATCCCGGTCTGATTCGGAATTGCCCTTACTCAATCCCTTTAACTGCCTCCCATGCGCACGTGTGTGACAGCAAGTATATGCGGTAATTAAGTATCGGTGCGGTGTACCAAATGCACAATACAGAACTTGCATCTCTGTATCCACTCATAAAACTGGCTGAGTGCACACTGGAGGGAAACCACTGCGACACTGGACTTGTGGTGAATCAGGCTGAGGATGGATGGTGGCTGCTGCCGGTAGGTCCAAGTAAAAGGACGTTGGTCAAAAATAACTGAGATTGGTGTACAAAAGACACCAGCGCGAAAAGTTAAGGGTTATACACACACTGCCTTGCACTGTACCTTTTTATAGTGCTTATTTTGAATTTAATTACTAAAATCCAACTAATTAATGCACACCTATTAATAAAAACATTTTTATAATGTATGTGTATATAATTAAGCATCATTTTTTTCATTTCTGAAGCGTTTTATTTCATTGATAGATAGATAGATACTTTATTAATCCTAGATAGATAGATAGAGAGATAGATAGATAGATAGATAGATAGATAGATAGATAGATAGATAGATAGATAGATATGTGAATGGCACTATATAATAGATAGGTAGATATGTGAATGGCACTATATGGTAGATAGATAGATATGTGAATGGCACTATATAATAGATAGATAGATAGATAGATAGATAGATAGATAGATAGATAGATAGATAGATAGATAGATAGATAGATAGATAGATACTTTATTAATCCCAAGGGAAAAGCCAAGCAAAATGACACCTTTTATTGGCTAACTAAAAAGATTACAATATGCAAGCTTTCGAGGCAACTCAGGCCCCTTCTTCAGGCAAAGATGTAATACATCTATTATGTAATACATGTATTACATATTGCCTGAAGAAGGGGCCTGAGTTGCCTCAAAAGCTTGCATATTGTAATCTTTTTAGTTAGCCAATAAAAGGTGTCATTTTGCTTGGCTTTTCTCTACATTCATAATGGCTAACACAGTACAACACCCTAGTACTACTTAATCCCAAGGGGAAATTCACATACTCTAGCAGCAGCATACTGATACCAAAAAAAACAAAAAAAAAAAAAACAATATTAAATTAAAGAGTAATAAAAACGTATGTAAAAACAGACAATAACTTTGAATAATGTTAAAGTTTACCCCCCCGGGTGGAATTGAAGAGTCGCATAGTGTGGGAGAGGAACGATCTCCTCAGTCTGTCAGTGGAGCAGGATGGTGACAGCAGTCTGTCGCTGAAGCTGCTCCTTTGTCTGGAGATGATACTGTTCAGTGGATGCAGTGGATTCTCCATAATTGATAGGAGCCTGCTCAGCGCCCATCGCTCTTCCATGTATGTCAAACTGTCCAGCTCCATGCCTACAATACAGCCTGCCTTCCTCACCAGCTTGTCCAGGCGTGAGGCGTCCCTCTTCTTAATGCTGCCTCCCCAGCACACCACCGCGTAGAAGAGGGCACTCGCCACAACCATCTGATAGAACATCTGCAGCATCTTATTGCAGATGTTGAAGGACGCCAGTCTTCTAAGGAAGTATAGTCGTCTCTGTCCTTTCTTACACAGAGCATCAGTATTGACAGTCCAGTCCAATTTATCATCCAGCTGCACTCCCAGATATTTATAGGTCTGTACCCTCTGCACACAGTCACCTCTGATGATCATGGGGTCCTGGAGGGGCCTGGGCCTCCTAAAATCCACCACCAGCTCCTTGGTTTTGCTGGTGTTAAGGTGTAGGTGGTTTGATTCGCACCATTTAACAAAGTCCTTGATTAGGTCCCTATACTCCTCCTCCTGCCCATTCCTGATGCAGCCCACGATAGCAGTGTCGTCAGTGAACTTTTGCATGTGGCAGGACTCCGAATTGTATTGAAAGCCCGATGTATATAGGTTGAACAGGACTGGAGAAAGTACAGTCCCCTGCAGCACTCCTGTGTTGCTGACCACAATGTCAGACCTGCAGTTCCCGAGACGCACATACTGAGGTCTGCTATGCTTACTCTTACTGGGATATTTTGGAGTTTCCAGCCATCTTTCTGCACAGACAGTGCTCAGGATTTGTCCACAGGACTCTGAGTCTGTGCCTTTTAACTCATCATTAATTCTAAATGTACAGCATACAACATGCGGTTGAGTTATTCATACTGACTACATTTAGGAATATTAATAAGTGTTGGAGCAGGTAGCAGTGCCCTTCATAATGTTTGTGATAAAAACAAAATTTTCCTTGATTTCCCCCTCTGCTCCACATGATGAAATTACAAATCAGACAATTCAGATGTGATTAAAGTATACATTGCAGACTGTCTTTTGAGGAGATTTAGTTCTTCATCATGTATCCCTCAATTGCAATGACTGCTTGAAGTCTGCTATTCATGGATTTCAGCAGGTGCTGAGGATTTTCTCTGCTGATGCCTTGCCAAGCACCTAATGCAGCCATCTTCAGCTCCTGCCTGTTTCGGGGGTCTTGTCCCCTTAATTTTTCTCTTCAGCATATTTGGCCATTCGAGAATTTTCCATTTTTTAGCTTTGAGAAGCTCCTGTATGGCCTGTTTGGCTCATTATCTTGGTGTAGGATGAAGTGCTGTCCACTGAGTTTGGAGACGTTTACTGGAACTTGAGCAGATGAGATGTTTCTACACACCTCGGAATTCATTGTGCTGTCAGCAGTTCCATCATCAATGAAGAGAAGTGTGCCAGGACCTGTGGCAGCCATACATGACCAAGCCATAACACCCCCTCGGCCATGTTTAACAGATGAGGTGGTCTGCTTTGGATCTTGGGCAGTTCCTTTTCATCTCGACCCTTTGCTCTTGCCATCACTCTGATCAGATTCATCTTTGTCTCATCTGTCCATAAGACCTTTTCTCAGAATTCTGTAGGCTCTTTAAGTCCTTTTTTCACAAACTGTAATCTGGCCGTCCTGTCTTTGTGGCTAACTAGTGGTCTCCATCTTGCATTGTGTCCTCTGTGTTTCTGTTCATGAGTCTTCTGCTGATAGTTGTCTCTAACACGTCCACATCTGCTCCCTGAAGACTGTGTATGATCTGTCAGACAGATATTTGGGGCTTTTTCTTTACCATAGTGAGGATTTTCCTGAAATCATCGGTGGAGGTCTTCCTTGGCCTACCAGTCCCTTTGCACTTGCTGAGATCACCAGTGTGTTCTTTCTTCTTCATGATATTCCAGACTGTTGATTTTGGTCATCCTAATGTTTTACTGATGTCTCTAATGGTTTTATTCTTGTTTTTCATAATGGCTTCTTTGACTTGTCCTCATGTTGAACAGTGGCAACTACAGACTCCAAAGGGTAGAAGCAGGCTGAGGTATCTACTGAAGCAGTGAAACCCACCTGAGTAATCGCAGACATTATGGTGCCCTAAAATGGGGGAACCTAGTAGAAAAAGTGTGGTGTGACAGAAATGTATGCATGTCCCCTTAAAAATGAAGTGCAAGTTGCACTTTAATCACATTGGAATTGTATGATTTGTAATTTTAAACTGTGGAGTAGTGGGGTAAATCAAGGGAAAATGGTTCTTTGTCTAAAACATAATGTTGGGCACTGTTAATATGTGTAGGAGCAGGCAGCACAACAATGAAATAATCAGTACCATGGCCTCACTAAGCCAATGTCTGGGGAGTTTGTACATTCCCTTAACATCTGTGTCGATTTTTATCTCTGAACTTCAGTTTTCTTCCCAAATCTCTAAAGACGTAGGCTAGGTTAGCAGTCAACTCTAAACCGGCCATGTGTATTTCTGGGAGTGTGCCCTGTGAAGCACTGCTGTAATGTTCAAGACTTGCTTCTGCCTTTGGCTGAATGTTGCCAGAGTGGATTCTGGCCACCCAAGTCTCTAAATTAGAGTCCACAATTCTAAAAATGTTATTCTACTACTCAGATGGCCAGTGGTTCTTGTTTCGAGCCATGTGTGACATTTGTCAGAAGGTGAAAAAAGTCCAAGAGGTGAACTTTCATTATATTTGTGCTAGTTTTGTTACTCAAGTTAGTTATATTATAGGTCTTTGTGTAGCATAAGATTGTTTCTGGAGATTGAAAATTAATGTGCTGCATCCATAGTACTGTATTTTGTAGCATAGCTGGGCTGAGCCCTCCTGAGTAAACTTTATATTTTACAACTTTCAGCTTCATGATTGAGGCAGTTACAAGGTTCATATGATTCAGCGAGATCAGGTGGCAAGCTAGCAGCCTGACAAATGCAAGCAGGTCCTTGAAGGTGGGTGCCTTGTCTGGCATAACTCAGAAGATGGTGATAAGTGAATAAGAGTAGAGTTTAATTTTTGGAAGAAAACTAGCAGTAGATGTCCAAAATAGTTGCTCCCATATTCACAACAAACCTTATTATCCTAGTGGTCTGTAAACTATCATGTTGATATATATATACAGTCATATGAAAAAGTTTGGCAACCCCTCTCAGCCTACATAATAATTGACTCTCCTTTCAACAAAAAAGATACCAGTGGTATGTCTTTCATTTCCTAGGAACATCTGAGTACCACGGTGTTTTCCGAACAAAGATTTTTAGTGACGCAGTATTTAGTTGTATGAAATTAAATCAAATGTGAAAAACTGGCTGTGCACAAATGTGGGTCCCCTTGTCATTTTTCTGATTTGAATGCCTGTCACTGCTCAATGCTGATTACTTACAACACCAAATTGGTTGGATGAGCTCGTTAAGCCTTGAACTTCATAGACAGGGGTGTCGAATCATGAGACATAAAGGTATTTAAGGTGGTCAATTGCAAGTTGTACTTTGACTCTCCTCTGAAGAGTGACAGTATGGGATCCTCAAAGCAACTCTCAAAAGATCTGAAAACCAAGATTGTTCTGTCTCGTGGTTTAGGGGAAGGCTATAAAAAGCCATCTCAGAGGTTTAAACTGTCAGTTTCAACTGTAAGGAATGGAATCAGGAAATGGAAGGCCACAGGCACAGTTGCTGTTAAACCCAGCAGATCTGGCAGGCCAAGACAAATACAGGAGCGGCATATGGGCAGGATTGTGAGAATGGTTACAGACAACCCACAGATCACCTCCAAAGACCTGCAAGAACATCTTGTTGCAGATGGTGTATCTGTACATCGTTCTACAATTCAGTGCAATTTGCACAAAGAACATCTGTATGGCAGGGTGATGAGAAAGAAGCCCTTTCTGCACTCACGCCACAAACAGAGTCGCTTGTTGTATGCAAATGCTCATTTAGACAAGCCAGATTCATTTTGGAACAAAGTGCTTTGGACTGATGAGACAAAAATTGAGTTATTTGGTCCTACCAAAAAGCGCTTTGCATGGCGGAAGAAGAACACCGCATTCTAAGACAAACACCTGCTACCTACTGTCACATTTGGTGGAGGTTCCATCATGCTGTGGGGCTGTGTGGCTAGTTCAGGGACTGGGGCCCTTGTTAAAGTCGAGGGTTGGATGAATTCAACCCAATATCAACAAATTCTTCAGGATAATGTTCAAGCATCAGTCACAAAGTTGAAGTTACGCAGGGGTTGGATATTCCAACAAGACAATGATCCAAAACACAGTTCAAAATCTACAAAGGCATTCATGCAGAGGGAGAAGTACAATGTTCTGGAATGGTCGTCACAGTCCACTGACTTGAATATCATCGAAAATCTATGGGATGATTTGAAGCAGGCTGTCAATGCTCGGCAGCCATTAAATTGAACTGAACTGGAGAGATTTTGTATGGAAGAATAGACAGAAATACCTCCATCCAGAATCCAGACACTCATCAAAGGCTATAGGAGGACAGCGTCTAGAGGCTGTTAGATTTACAAAAGGAGGCTCAACTAAGTATTGATGTCATATCTCTATTGAGGTGCCCAAATTTATGCACCTGTCTAATTTTCTTATGATGCATATTGCACATTTTCTGTTAATCCAATAAACTTAATGTCACAGCTGAAATACTACTGTTTCCATAAGGTATGTCATATATTAAAAGGAAGTTGTTACTTTGAAAGCTCAGCCAATGATAAACAAAAATCCAAAGAATTAAGAGGAGTTACCAGACTTTTTCATATGACTTTATTTATATATTTTTTTTACATTTAATAATCATTCTTTACATTTATATAGCACCGTTATCACTACTCAAAGCGCTTTAGTGAGTGGGGAGCCACTTCAATCACCACTAATGTGTAGCACCCACCTGCATGATATGGCAGCAGCCGTTTTTGCGCCAGTACGCTCACCACACATTAGCTGTTAGGTGGTGAACGGATGAGAAAGATAAACAGTTATTGACGGGGAATGATTAGGGGGGCAGAATGACTATGCCAGGGTGGGCAATTTAGCCTGGACATTGGGATACACCCTACTCTTTACAAAGGATGCCCAGGGATTTTTAACGAGTCAGGACATTGATTTTACATCTAATCCAATGGCCGGTTCCATTTTAGCAGCCCACTGTTCCCATCACTGCACTGGGGCATTTGGATCCACATTCAGACTACAGGGTATGCGCCCCTGCTGGCCTCAGCAACACCTCTTCTAGTAGCCACCCAAGCATTCCCTATATGCTCTCCCATCCATGTACTGTCCAGGCCTGAACAGACTTAGCTTCAGGTTGGTTACCTGTTCTGAAGTACATGTAATTTTTTTACAGCAACTTACAAGAGAAGTCACCATATTCAATAAAGCATCAGTCTGGGGGACAAGATGATAAAACTGATCACCCTAAGTACAAAATGCAAGTGAGTTACACTGCTGAGGTTACAAAAAACTAACAACTAATATCAATTAGACAAAAACTGACCAGTCAGATGCTTCTTAAGCATCTACTATACTTAACATATTATGTTAATATTTCAGTTAAGAGAGCAATTTGCTTTTAATCAATTCCTAGTGGTGACATATAATCAAAGTGTCACCTAATCCTCACCAATTCCTAAGCAGTAGATTTTTGTGCTGTAACTATAAGAACATTAGAACAATCTAGATGAGAACAGGTCATTTAGCCAACAAACGTCACGCATCCTATCCACTTAAATCTTCTAAAAAACATCAAGTTGAGTTTTGAAGGTCCCTGAAGTCCTACTGTCTACCACACTACATGGTCACTTATTCCATGTGTCTATGGTTCTCTGTGTGAAGAACAACTTTGTAATGTTTTTGTGATATTTACCCTTAACAGGTTTCCAACTGTGTCCCTGTGTTCTTGATGAACTCATTTTAATGTTCCACTGATTAATTCGCTTTCTAATTTTAAGTACTTGAGCCATATCATCTCTTAATCTCCTTTTGCTTAAACTGTAAAGGCTTATCTCTTTAAATTTTTTCTCATAGCTCATCCTCTGTAGTCCAGTGCTGCTATGTCCTTTTTGTAGCCTGGAGACCCAAACAACACACATGACTCCAGATGAGGCCTCACCAGTGTGTTATAAAGCTTGAGCAGAGCCTCCTGTGACTTGTACTCCACACATCAAGGCGCTATATAAACTGACATTCTGTTAGCATTCTTAATGGCTTCTGAACACTGGCTGAAAGTTGATAGCTTAGAGTCCACTACGACTCCTAAATCCTTCTCATAAGGTGTGCTTTTGATTTTCAGACCTCCTATTGTGTATTCAAACCTAACATTTTTACTTCCTACATGTAATTCTTTACATTTACTGACATTACATAAGTCCCTCTGTAAAGATTCAATGGATTTGAGATTATCTGACAATCTGCATATTTTGTTATCTTCTGCAAACTTAATTGACTTGTTACTTATTCCCATCCAAATCATTTATATATATTTAGAAATAGCAACAGCCCTAGCATTGCCACCTGCTGGTCACCACTCTTAACATCAGCTAATTCTGATGAGGTGTAATTCTGCACCTGTGTCTGAGCCAATTCTGCTCCCATCAACACACCACACCCTGAACTCCCACTTTTTTTAGTTTCTCATGTGGCGCCTTATCAAATGCTTTCTGTTCACATAGCCTACTTTTTCTTGCCACTTTATACTTTTGGAGTATACTTAAATGTAATTTTTAAAAAATTGCTTTTTTCAGGGATCATCATGTATAATTTATTAACATGAATGATTTACTCCATTGGGTTGGCACCCTGCCCAGGATTGGTTCCTGCCTTGTGCCCTGTGGTGGCTGGGATTGGCTCCGGCAGACCCCCGTGACCCTGTGTTCGGATTCAGCGGGTTGGAAAATGGATGGATGGATGGATTTACTCCATTATTGTTCCTTTTATTGATATTTTTTCTATGTACGCTCAGGGCACACACACACTGTGACTTCATAGCAGAGTGCATACAAACAGGTTACTTTAGAGGGCACCACCAGTTGTTAAAAAACAAAAAAAAGCCAGAATTAACGTATATAAATTATGCAGCCTTTGTAATATGGATGAACCTTTAGGTACTGATAGTTTAGGTCTTAAAATATGGGTTCAAGTTAGGCCTCATGGGTGCTTTAGACTGAGCAGCACCTCACTAGACTTGTACTTCAGTCATCAAGCTAGAAACCCAGGATCCCTCAGCCTTTACATGACTCTGTGAATCTTTGTTTGTTTTTGGTGATGATTCTGTCAGCAGATCGTCTGCTAATTTAAGGAGAATCTGGAGGAGATATTGAGTTAGCTAAACCAGTGAGCTTGATAGACTGAATGGTCTCCTCTCGTTTGTCAAACTTCTTACTTTCTTAGACTTTTCTTACATTAGCATTACTCGGAGTGAGCACCTTCTGTACCAAAGTCAAAGCGAACTTTATTGTCATCACAACCGTATACAAGTATACAGATATTACGAAATTGTGAAGCTCAGGGTCCATAGTGTAACAACATGAACTGCAAATAAAAAATGTAAATTAATTTAAAATTAAAATTAAGATTTAAAATTAAAACACAAACAAGACAAGACATTGTGCAAAGACAAGACAAAGAAGCAGCAGCAATATTGACGTGTAGTTAGCAATATGAACATTGATGCAATATATGGTATTATGCAATCTAGATACATAAATATAGTCAATAAATAAATAATAGATATAGATAATACAGAAATGATCAGTTTATGATAATAGTTGTTTAAGACGTGTAAACAATGACAGGTCAGAATTTTTCACAGCAGGAGGATATCAAAGAATGTCAAAGTGCAGTGTGCCAAATACTTAAAGGTCAGTTGGAGATTTTCAGTTCTTTTTTACATGCACACTCGTCTTTGCAGGAAAGTGGCTCGCATGTATAAAAGTTCTGTTTTTAGAGGTGGTTGAGGCCATGTGGAAGATCCCAGGGGGAGTCTAACAGCTTGGGGGTAAAAACTCTCCTGCAGCCTGGCAGATCTGGCTCTGATGCTGCAGTATCTTCTCTTGGAGGGGTGTAAGGGGTCCTGCACAATGCTGCATGCCTTGCAGATACTGCGTTTGTAAAATATGTCCTGTAGTGAAGGGAGAGGCACCCCAATAATGTCCTCTGCTGTCTTCACTATCCTTTGCAGGCACTTGCGGTCGGATATGTTGCAGTTGCCGTACCAGACCGTGGTGCAGCTGGTCAGAACACTCTCAATGGTGCCTCTGTAGAACATGGTGAGGATGCAAGGGGGAAGACTTGCTCGCTTCAGCCACCTCAGGAAGTGTAGTCTCTGCTAGGCTTTCTTGATTAGTGATGAGGTGTTGTGCGTCCACGTAAGTTCCTTAGTTATCAGCACACCGAGGAACTTGGTACTCCTAACAGTCTCCACATCTAAACCGTTGATGTTAAGTGAGATATGGGCAGGATGTGCTTTTCTGAAGTCCACAATTATCTGTTTTGTCTTGTCGACATTGAGAGATAGATTGTTGTCTTCAGACCATGCGAACAGCCATTCCACCTCATCTCTGTATGCTGTTTAATCATTCCTGCTTATCAGTCCCAGCACCGTCGTATCATCTGCAAACTTGATGATGTGTTTGGTGGTGTTGTTGTTGTTGTTGCTGTATGACGTGATCTTTTAATATACTGATCCTTACTGATGCTTGATGGGTAATTGATGCTTGTGCCTCTTTAACTTTCACCAGAGCAGTACCCTGTTGCCTGAAAAATAAATTCAGTTATTTTGGAGCAGTTGTTGTTCTGCTCGTATATAACAACTTGATTTCCACTGAGTGTGGATGTCCCCACACTCAGATCCCTCCAGTCAGGGAGAGTTTTTACTTCATTTCATTTCCTTATTATCGTTATCCAAGGTGACTTACAACATTTATGATACAATTGGTTGCATTTCTTTTGGTTTTCCAATTGGAACACAGGCAGGTCAAGTGACTTGCTCAGGGTCACACAGTGGTGTCAGTAGTGGGATCTGATCCCACAACCTGAGGGTTTGAAGTCCAAAGCCTTAAAACAAGAGTTAACAATAAAAAGTCTGGATTTCAACATTAAAAAAATTGGATTGCTGCCCTTCAAGGAAAGATCTACTACACATCTTCACTAGCAAATTGTCTGAGTCAGTCTCAATTTATTGCTTTAATTTTATTCATAAACTGTTATGTCTCAGTCAGGGTTCCTCCCCTGAATGGAGTCCAAAATGTTGTTTTATGTCCTTTTTGTTTTTTGTTGAGCCACCTATTTATGTTAATGTTACTCTTGTTAATTATCTGCTTTATTTGCTTTGCCTGTGTTGTGTTCCATGTGTTTTGTGGGTGGTCCTGCAAGAGGTGGGGCCACTGCCAGAAACTGCATTCCACCCTATAAATCTTGGATGGTCACCCTCCATTCCTGGAAGTTCATTGTGAATGTGCTCCGGAGTTAGTGAGTTCTTATGCCTTTTGTTATGCTTTTTCTGGATTTTGACCATTTTTTGTTCTTTTTTCACTTTGCTTCTAAATATCTGTATCGTGGCTTGTTTACTTTAATGTTATAGAAAATTCCATTTTGGCTTTTGTACTCCACATAGCTTTCTTTTGTGTTGCTGGGCAATTTGTGGAAATAACCCCTTTTGATTTTATAAAGATTCTATAAGGCCATTTTTTGTGTCTTGTGTGGAAGAAATCCCCAAGGAAGACAGGAGTCATTAATCAAATAAGTCTTTATTCAGGCCCCGGTGAGTACATGGATTCATGCGTTGCAAGGCAGCAGAGCAAAGTTCCTCTTTTCAGTCGGCTTTTTTAGATTTTCTCTCTCCCCCTTCCCCTTACTTATAAAAAAAAAGCATAATATCGTTTACCTAAGCATTTAATTTTTTTACTCAAATGGGCCACCTGTTTCTGTTTTGTATATGTGTCAGATAGACCCTAAAGAAGAAACGGTAATCTTTCGTGTCTAACAGATGCGTTTCTAAAGAGGAAATTGTCCTAGGTCAGCTTACTGCACTCTGTCTTATGACAGACACCTGTATGAATAACCTGCCGTTATAACAAAACAGCTTTCTCGCCTTTTAACCCTTAGCAGCTTGTATGCAGTTCATTTTTCTTTCACACTAGCCAGGTGTTTTTGATGGGATTTCCCCCTCTACTGCGTAATTTAATGAAGTGCTTTTGAAACTTATTGGGAATCTCTGGTGCTTTGAACTGCCAGTTTAGGTAACAACTGAACCCATATTCTTTGTTTTCCCTCTGTTTTAGTCTGCATGAAGCTCCCTAATTCAGCCGACTTTTCCTAAGTCATTTTATAACTGAATTCACTTCGCAACAGATGTAAAAGGCCACAGTTTTGTTCACATATGCGATGGTTAGAATTGTATTGACTAATGTTGTGACTTTTGTGCCTCCGTTTTGTTTTTCTACTGTGTATTCATATGACTGTGTCGCGCATTTGCACCTCTCTCGTTTGTTACTCTCTGTATTATCCTGCCAGCTCGTCCTTGTAAATCATACCACTGTCTCAGTGGGGACACTCTCAGTTGAGCAAGTAAATAAATCAGCTAATGCAATCAAAAATAACAAGTTGATTTTTTTTTATTTTACAAAAGCTTCTAGAACTATGGACCTTTCGGTGCTTTGATGTAATTTCATGGGAATGTGTGGTTTGCTAATCAAACCTGATCCCTTCATTTCTTCTGCACATCTGCCTCCCAAAGGAATCTGCCTTTATTTTATTTATTTATTTATTTATTTGTACTGTTTTGGCAGTTTTCTTTTTAATCATGGTTATGTTTTTAAAAATATTGCTCATCAGTGTCACTAACCTACATAAGCAAATTGGGATCACATAAATAAACAAAAGAAATATTACAAAAAAATAGGAAACGTCTGTTTAGTTCATCAGACATATCTGTCCCCCGTATTCAGGCAATTATTAAAAATGAAGAGGGCCTTAAATTACATTACTTGGTAGTTTTTTCCAGATTCCCTTAACTCATTGTGTGTTGTGTCAGAAGTCAAGTAAAATGACACCTTTTATTGGTTAATTAAAATAGATTACAATATGCAAGCTTTCGAAGGAACTCAGGCCCCTTCTTCAGGCAAGATGTCTCGAAAGCTTGCATATTACTTGACTTCTCACTACATAATGGCTAACAGTGTACAACACCCTAGTACTGATTGTGTGTATCTACCTTAAATGTACTTTGCTAACTTTTTTCAATATTCTTGTACATGAATTGTATTATTTAACTGAACAATATCAGATGAGTTTTCTTTAGGAAATAAAAGGCCATTTGGCCCTATTAGTTCACCAGATGATGTTCAGTTAAATTGGCCTCTGTTAGCCAGTGATATTCTCATAACGAAAACGAGAACTAGAACTAAAAATATTGTTTTTCGTTTTACAATAACGAGAACTAAAATTAAGACAAACAGAGAAACTAAAACTAAATAAAAATAAAAGATAGTGATATGTGAACAAACTAAAAGGAGAACGAAAATTGAGTAAAAATGAAAAAAACAGCAATAGCATTTTCGTTCAGTCGTGCAGCAGGGCTGTTTGTAGGTCGCCCTGAGCCTTCAGTTACGTTGCGTTGTTCACTATGCGGTGATCCTGTAACTTGGGCCTAATAGAGTCACGTGGCGCAACTTCTGTAAAGGAGCATGTTTTGCTTGTTGAGCACATTTGGCTCGTCAGGTTGAAGCAGTAAACACACATGGTTGACAATGATGAGTTTTGCACAGATGTTTGCGGGTAGAAATACTTTAATTACAGCGCAGATGATAAAAGCAAATGTAGCGTGTGAAAAGAAGAAAAGAGCCTCAGAGTTTCAGTGCAGGACCAGCTGGATCAGTACTTAGTGGAAGTCAAAGACTGCACTTCAGGGACATATGGTCAGGGGCCATCATGAAAAGTAAAAACAAACTAATAATGATAACATAAAATAAATTCGTCCACTGGTCTGTGCTATTAATTTGTTTTCTGTATGATTCCAATAATTTTGGTAATTTTTTAGTCAAAATTGCTGAATTGGTGGATTTCCTGTTCAAATACAGGGCACAAACGTGAGGTGCAGCAGCAACAAGCCTCACCTCGGACTGCGCTCTCCCTCACACACTGGGTTGATGTATGCAATTGGTGCATGCCTGTTGATGTCTCCCTGTGTGTTGCCAATATAATGTTTGCAGACACTTTTATTATACACCCTGACTTTCCACAGTCTGGCTAATATCTTTAATGAATGTGTGTGACATATTTAGTCTTGCTGATCGGACATAAAACCGCAGTGAAAAGGCACAAGGTGAGGCAGACAGTACTGTGCTGCACTGAAGGGGGTGCATGTGAGCCCAACAGACGCTGCTGTTCTTCTACTCAGAGGCTCTGGGCGCCAATAAGTTAGCGATATCAGAAAGTCAAGTGCACTGCAGTGGTCTGTTAATTTTTATTTTTTGTTACGACTGACTGCCAAAATGGAAGGTTAATATGTTTTAAAACTAAAGGAAAATAAAGAGGACTTTTACAAGAAAGTGACAGAGATTTTCGTGGAGAAGGATATGCACATGGACTTCATTTACAAATAAAGGTAACACCATAAACAGTTTTCAATTTTATAAAAAGTGGGATCAGACTAAGAAAAAAAACAATCCAATATTTAAAACTAAATTTTGACTTTAAAATATCTTTTGTTTTTCATGTTATCCTTTGGTGAATAGTCTGTATTGAAATTGATTAAAGCATCAGAATTAAAAGCTTTTTAATACAACTAAATATTTCAATTAAGGTCAAAATTAAAATCGTGTCTTTTGTTCACCACTCTATACTTTCATTTGTATTGAATTGAGTATGAATTGAGGAATTGCAACGGCAAATTAAGAACACATGGAGGATGAGGAGCAAATGCGCTCTCTCGCCGCTAAAAATGTAACGTTCTTTCTTAGCCAAATATGAACCTTACCTGTGTGTGTAAAGAATGCTGATGAGATATGAAACATAACCAGTAGTCAATGTGTATGCTGCCAATTTAATAGTGAATAAGCTACTCTTTTGGGTTCATATATTTGTAACTCTGACTCTGAAGGAGTCCGTACCTCACCAGCCATGAACCTCACCGCACGTCACTGCTTTAGTACTGGCAGCAGAAATCATCAACATACACTCTGCTGGTGCCAGTGGATAGGACCTCATCAGCGCACATGCATTACAGACATTCATCGAGCGAATATTTTCACTGTGTGGCTATCTGTGCAATGAACATCGTTGCAACATGAACAAATCTCTCGAAATGCATGCTTGTTTAAAGCTTAACAGCAACGTGCTTGCACAGACCGGTTTCTTGGGTTGAAACATTTGATCTGGCTGACTGTAGTCCTTAGGCCACTTAGTCTGTTTGATCACTGACAGTCAAGTTGTGTTTAACGGCATTATGAACTATGAGTTTATTTTGCTGACTGAAACATAACTTGCATTGAAATATGTGAAGGCCAGCATTTGTGGTCTTGCAACAGAAAAAAAAAACACAATTGTACTAATATTATGTAAAAAGACCAGAACTAAATAAAATAAAAACTAAAATTTTAAACACAGAACTAAATAAAAATAAAAATTTTTGACTCCACTGAAAACTAGAATGAAAAAAAAAAAAATTTTATAAAATAAAATAAAAACTAAAACTACAATTAATATCAGAACTGAAATATCACTGCTGTTAGCTACAGTATAGTGCAGATTTTCCAAACTTCTGGAAGTGGCAAACACTTTCTTAAAATTTTATACCCAAGAAAAAGAGCTTTTGGTAAAAGCTTAATTGCGAGACTCGAGATTCAGTCAAGACCGATGACACAGGATAGAGGAACAGGTTGGCATGTGGTCTGATGAACTTTCTTCACTGACTCTAGGTTAGATGGATGATATGAAATGGCATTGACATCTTTTTGAATAATCGATACATTGAGTGAGATATCAGTTGACTGCATTGGTTGATAATAGATGTCTTCAGCAAGAAATGATCAGAAGGACTTGAAGTTCTGCACATCAGTCAACCCCAAGGGTTCACCTCCTAATGGGAAGCAAGGGGTCAAAATTAGTCCTTTTCACAAAACTATAAAAAAGTTGTGATCCATAATATTGGAATGCAGAGTATCGAGGCTTCAGATCACAAATATGATATTTTAGATATCTGTGTCCTGACTCATCAGGAAAACAGGAGAACTGATTTTGTGAGTAAACTGGGAGAAGCCGATTAAAGGCAAAACAAAAGAAAATAAAAATAAACCGTAGCCACCATAACCCAGACGAGAGGCAAAATCAAGGTCAAATAACAGGCAATAAGTTGAAACCAGGCAATACAAGAAGAGAAAACACACAATAGATCAAAATTAAATTAAGGATTTTATTCACAGATCGGATAAGGTTTGATGGGAAAGGCTGACCTTTTATGCAGGTTGTTGATTAAGTCAAGATCATGACCCCAGAGACCCCTAGAAACAAGGGACGCGACACCAACAACAGCACACAAAATGGCTTCTCTTAAAGAAAAATGCTTGCGAAGCATCAGTTTTTTCAGCCTAAATCATGACAATCGGATTCTTTACCGGTGATCCTGGCCCTCTTAAAAGCCTCTTCCAGAAAGCTAGAAATGAGAAATTTCAGAAATAAGCATTTGGGATATCATTTTAGACTGGATTGGTTAGGGTTGTGATACAAAGAATCCAAACTGCTGCATTGTATGTTCTCCACTGGCGAGGCTGTGGTTTGAGTAGGACAATGTTTTTTAACTTTCAAATTTAGAAAGTAATTAACTCTTTTAGGGCTAATTTTTTTTTTGTTTCTTTTCTCCCAGGGTTGAATATTTTTCCAAAAACTAACATTTTTTAAAAAAGAACACAAAGCAATTGTTTAACATATCAAATCAACAAAAAATATTTACTTTTGACAAATGTTACTGTCTTGCATGTTGTATGAGCCTGCATACTCTATGATTTCACATACATATCACATACATTTTACACAGCAAAGTCCTGCAAAGTCTGATCTCGCTCAAAGCAGCCAATTTCAGTCATTGCCACATTGCACTCCTTACAATATGTGTTGCTTTTGTGCCTGTTTTTCAATTGTCTGTTGCTGCACTTTCCCACACATATTGTTAGTGTGTACTGTAGAGAGACAAGTCACCCATTTGCCATCGTGCCATGCCACTGCCACCAAGTTTTCTGCCTGCATGAAAACCGTATTGTCACCTCTTTTCATCTTCTGAAACTTTATGAACTTTATGTATGGCATTATAGCCTGGCTCACCCCATGGGATTTGCTTCTGTTTATTACAGAAGTGAATAAAACTTTGCAGCAGCACATACCTATCACCACGCTGCATAACCTGTCCAAAGCCACTAGGGGACAAAACACGTTTGGACCAATGCTCCCTGAAGTTATATCACTAGTTCTGTCCCATCTCTATTTGTAATGCCACAGCGCGCTTCATCTCGTCTTTTGTTGTGGGTTTCCACTTTGAAAAACGAGAATGCGATGTAAACGCAGCCCGCGATTCAAAAAAATTCTCTGCCTACCTGTTTGTCTCGTCTGACAGTAGCTGAAAAGCAGCATCAGGAGAGAGCAGCCTGAAGTACAGCAGCTGGTGATCTGTCGTGTCCAACAGCAAGCCATGCCGTCTTGTAAACTCCGGTAGCCAGATCGGCTCTCAACGGATCAATGTCTGTGTATTTATCCCATGCGAACCTTGCCGTAGATGCATCGGCTGCGCGAAGGCACTCAACTGGCAGCAGATCCGCTGGCGCGGCATCGGCTGGTGTCTGATCAGCTGATGCCGGCTTCTTACTCTCTTGCTCGATCTCCTGATCACTACCAATAAAATCCGATTCTGAAAAATCAAGAGTCCGACTCCGCGATAATGCACAAAACATCGTCTGCTGAGTGTTTTCTTTTCTGCACTCGCTTCGTCTACCTTTTCACATGTCGATGCCATCTTGCCATTGTTTACATTTCACAACTCACGCACACGCAAGGTTTAGTGGCCGAGTCAACGAGTCTAGCATTCCTCCAAGCACAGAGGGAATGCCTATGATGTGACAGTGAGATTTGTCGCCATTAACAGCTGATTGTCGCCCTCTATCGCTGGATGTCGACTTTTGTCGACATTCGCCTTCAACCCCTACTGTCGACAAAAGTCGACATCCGCCCTAAAAGAGTTAAATAAACTTAATTTTCACTTTTGTTTCTAAATTGCGTTCATCACTTCATATTTTTTTTTTGCCCGCGTCCTCCTGACTCACCTATATGAGAAAACCTTCACATACGAGACACTGTCTCGTCTTGATATCTAGTTATGCAAGATGTTCATCTTTTTGAGGTTCTACTATATTTTTATACCTCTTCAACCTGAAAAACACTCGTTTTTAGACCATTTCTTTTGGATTATGTTTTGTACAGGAAATTATACCCTTATGATAAAGAGTAAACCAATAGGCGTCTTCAGCAAATATGATCAGAAGGACTTGAGGTTGTGCAGACCACATCAACCAACCCCAAGGTTCACCCCCTAGTGGGATACTGTTTTGTCTTGGTAGAATAACATTTTACTCTACTTTCCCCTATTGTATTATTAATATGTAGCCTTTGTCAGAATGTCTCAGATCTCACAGACTTACCACTGTTTATAAGGTACAGTGATCCCTCGCTATATCGCGCTTCGTCTTTCGCGGCTTCACTCCATCGCGGATTTTAAATGTAAGCATATGTGAATATATATCACGGATTTTTCACTGCTTCGCGGATGTCTGTGGTCTACAGTACGTATGCTTCCTTGGTTGATTTGCCCATTTGAATTCAAACAAGGGACGCATTTGAATTCAAACAAGGGACGCTATTGGCGGATGGCTGAGAAGCTACCCAATCAGAGCCTTCAGTTAAGTTCCTGTGTGCTGCTGATTGGCTCAGCGATGGAGTGCTGCATTAACCAGGAAGTCTAATCTCACTCATTCAGCATTAACGCATGTTACTGCTACTGCTGCAGGAGCCGTGTCCAAGTGCCAACAGAAGATGCAAATGATTGCAGAAAAGGTAAAAGTTTTGGATATGTTGAAGGAAGGAAACAGCTACACCGCTGCAGGACACCATTACAGCATCAATGAGTCCACAATTCTTTTTATTTAAAAAGGAGGAAAAGCATATAAGATCTACGACCACAGTGTCCTTTAACCAGGGTGCAAAATGAGTTGCAAGTGGACGTGATAAGGCAGTAGTCTGGATGGAATCTGCTTTAGGGATTTGGATTGAAGAGTGATGGAAGAAGTACAACGGCGGTGCTAAACAGTCACCTGAAGAGGCTCCTTTAGAAGAGCTGTAACGCTATCCTTTGTTGTGCAGTAAAATTAAACTCATCGTTATCGGACAAGTCGTCGTGTCATTGTTGGTGAGTAACCATAATTAATTATTTACGTGCAGTGCTTATTACATGTACATAGTTTAGTGTCACTGTACACACATTTTACTGTATACAATTTTTCTTGCATTGTATGTATTTATTGCTGGTTTCCTGTCTGTCGTAATGGCTGTAACATATGTGATATCGGAGACGCTCGATATCTTTAAAATAATATTTAGGTTTTACTGTATGTAAACTGTGTTTACATACATAATTTCAACGAATCTTACCTAATATCTAAGAGAATACAAAGGGTTTATGCTGTATAATTGTGCGTGAAATGTTTATAATAGTGTGAGAGAGTTTATAAGGGCTTATAATATATAAAAATAACCATATAAACATATGGTTTCTACTTCGCGGATTTTCTTATTTCGCGGGTGGCTCTGGAACGCAACCCCCGCGATGGAGGAGGGATTACTGTATTATAGTATATAACTTCTCCCCACCTTCCCTTCTACATCTATAACCTCAGGCAAATTAGGTGTAGTAAACGACGAGCAGGAGTTAAATTACAATTTAAACAATGTATTATTGATAATATTCATAAACAATAACAATATGCAAAGTACATTTGAATATTGGAAACCATACAATCTGATAAATAGTGATGTGTAGTTTCAAGCGGCACACAGACTTGATAGTTACTTAAAAATGTCTCTAGTTAAGGCATCACTGGTGGTCAGCTTTCTTCAGGACAGGCCACATGCCTGTCTCAATATGGCTGCCGAGCTGTGATCTTCATTGTTTTGTCCTTTTCAGTTCATGCATCAGTTTGGTAAGAGAGAGAGAGTGAGGGAGTGAGCAAATTTATAGATTTTCTGTCCAACCCCTACAGCCAATAGGGCGTCATAGTATTTAAAGGCTTCTGATACAAGCCAATTCCAAACAGCCGTACTTCAGACCAATGGGGTGATAGAACATCTTAACACCTGCTCCCAAAACCATATGTTAAGGTAAAGCTTGGCAGTTAGGCAGCCTGGCTTTCCTGCAGGGGGTTGAGAGAGAGACTTTAGCAGAGAAACATTTGTTTCAAGCACTTCCCTCAACTCTGTCATAAAATTCACTTTCCTGACTTAGTTTTGCCTAAGTTACAAATAAAGACATACAAGATATTTATCAACTTGTATGCAAACTATCACATCACAACACTCCACCTCGATAAATATTTTGTACAATGTCTTTATAATTAAGCAGTCTTAATTGTTTGCAGAGTCTGTTGCATAACTTGTGCTTTGATTTGCAGTATTTGCTCTCCCAGTGTTAAGTTGTGTGTGACCATTTGTCCATTACATATCTTCTTTATTTCAAAGACAATCTGGAGAACTTGAATGTGCTCCTGATGACTTGTGTCTGCTATGGCTTACTTCAACTGTTTTTTAGCATTCTGCAGTCCTCATATGTCATCAGATCTAGTGGTTCAGAATGAGACAAGTCCACACCTTCCACTAACTGAACCCATTGCAATTTAAGTCCATTATGTGAATTCTTTTCTTAATCTGTGCTGATTTTGTGTCTAACTGATAATTAGACCCCTGTCCCAAACTATTCATTTAAGCATATGCGGCTGTACTATTAACTTCAAAATTTGAAAGGTAACATACCACAGGTGCCAGTACAACCACTTCTGCCCAAGTGAGAGCACATGTGTCACTACATAAACTGTCACTTCCCCCAACTCTGTCGTAAAATTCACTTTCCTGAAGATCTGCCGCTTACATATGGGGAAGCGGCTGTACAATTTAAACAGATTGTTATTTTCATGGGAATTGTTACATATGCATAATAGAACTAACTATTTTACATTACAGCGAGTAATTAACCATATTAAAAAATAGTAAAACATAATAAATTGAAAGAAAATCATGTTTCATGTTGCTTTAGTGCTATTCATTGCGTTATATGTTGTGGCAGACGGCTGGGTGCCACTCCCAGCCGGGACGCCCAGCAAGACAGGAGGAGGGTTCATGCCTCCTCCAGAACACGAGAGGGCAACCGCCCTGGTTTCATTAGGGGCCACGGGTGCAGAGCTTGGAAGCCCCACCCTGTAGGGGCCTGTGGTCTCCGCCAGGGGACGCCCCCATGCCTGAAGAACCCGGAACCCCAACACTTCCGCCACACCAGGAAGTGCTGGGGGGAAGAAGACTGGGAACACCCGGAGGGCTTCCGGGAACACAGCCGGCACTTCCGCCACACAGGGGAGTGTCTAGGGAGTATCGGGGATCACCTGGAGCCCATCCGGGTAATTATAAAAGGGGCTGCCTCCCTGCAGAGGAGGACTGGAGTCGGGTGAGGAGTGGACAAGGTTTTGGAGGCAGGAGAGAGGAGGCGGCCTGAGAGCAGGTAGAGAGAGTGAGAGCCTGGACTTTGGGGGAGATTGGTGCTGGAGGCACTGGGTTTGCGCACTTTATTGGACTTTAAATCATGTTTAATAAACGTGTGGTGGACTGTACAATGGTGTCCGTCTGTCTGTGTCCGGGCAGCGTATCACAACGTTTTCATTCTGTTTGGCTTTGAAATTAACACGCAAATACTTTTCAAATGTACACTTTTACTGTAAAACTTCAGTAAAAACAATTTTTTGAATTACCTTTTCGTCAATATCGCATTGAATTTTGATTCTGTGTTTGGACTTACATTGTGACAATGCAACATATAACTTGCCGTGAGTGAATATCGTTTCTTTGTCTCTAATAAATGGAGTGGTGGCTCTGAGGCTAGGAATCTGCACTGGCAATCGGAAGGTTGCCGGTTCGAATCCTGTAAATGCCAATAGGGACTCTGCTCTGTTGGGCCCTTGAACAAGGCACTTAGCCTGCAATTGCTGAGTGCTTTGAGTAGTGAGAAAAGCACTATATAAATGCAAAGAATTATTATTATTAATAAATAAACCGACTTTTTTGAATGTTTGTCCCTTTTAATTTGTTAATTGTCATATATGATATATCTTTCTTTCAACAGTAATTTGGCCTGTGTTAACAGTTATAGATATTCTATGGGATGTTGTAAGTTGATGTTTTCATCTTACGCACCATCACCACCAACTTTTTCGGCATAGTCTATTGATACACATTTAACCAATTTGCTGTGTAACCGATCGACAATTTTCACGTTAATTCTTTTGACTTCATCGTTTCTCAGTGCTAGGATTGTCCATGTACTCATTTCTTCTGTTAATAACCCTTCAGGATGAAATTCTTCAGTAAGATTTGAGCATAATACATTAACAGGAATGATGCTGACTGACTTCAGAGAGAGTGTAACGAAGGCTGGTCTCAGAGAGTGTTTGAAGATGCTGGTTAAAATGTGTGAGAGCTGGTCAGCACACTCATTCGGCACCTTCCCAGGTATCCTTTTCGGGACCAGTTTACTGACTTGAAGATTCATCTCACTTGATGCTCCTGTAAAGTAAATGTCTGGGTGCTACAGTGTAAGAGGGTCCAAGAGAATGAGATTGGGTGTTCTGTCTCAAAGCATGCAAAGAAGCAGTTCAGCTCCTCTTCTAGTGAAGCCCCCAAGGTCTGCAGGTGTTGTAACGCAGCCCCTGTAGTTTAGTGATGTCTTGTATTCCCTGCCACACATGCCAAGAGTCATTTTCTGAGAGATGGGCCGCTAGCCTCTTTTTATAGATCACCTTTTATCCCTCTCTTTAACTCGGCTCTAGCAGCACTATACAGAGCACTGTCTCCTGACCTGAAAGCGGAGTTGCGGTCTTTGATGAGGGACCTGACCTTGCTGGTCAACCAGGATTTCTGGTTTAGGGAAGACACAGATACACTTCACTACAGTGACATTATAGCACAGTACTTGATATAGGACAGAGTTGACTCTGTGTAGTCAGTTCATTTTTAGTGCTCAAATACCTCGCAATCAGTGTTTGCAAAACAGTCCTGTAGCCAAGAGAGTGCATTCTCAGGCCGGGTTTTAACAGACTTTATGTGTGGCTTCGTTTTTCTCCTAAGAGAGGTGTATGCAGAAATGAGGAGCAGAGAGAGGTGATCTGACTGGCCTAAGGTAACATTTTCTATAAATGTAACTAGCTTGTACTATATCTTCTTATCCAGATTTTTTATATATATTAAAATGAGCAGCAGCAGCCCCTGCCCACATCCCAGAGGGGCATTGCTTTTGAAATCAATTTATTCTGAATGAGTGCCTCACACTGTAACCCTTTGCTTCCGGGTTTTAAGCTAGTTTTTTTTTTTGTTTTTTTTTTGTTTTGTTTTTTTATTTCATCTTATGCAATTTCTTGTATTAGGAATTTGTTAGTTTTCACATACCCTTTGGGGTCAGAGCGCAGGGTCAGCCATTGTACAGCGCCCCTGGAGCAATTGAAGGTTAAGGGCCTTGCTCAAGGGCCCAGCAGAGTAAGATCTCTTTTGGCAGTGACAGGGATTCGAACCGGCAACCATCAGGATACCAATGCAGATCGTTAGCCTCAGAGCCACCATCCATGAGAAAAGTGCTATATAAATGTAAAGAATATATTACTATTATTATGTCCGCATCGAGAGGAGTCAGATGAGGTGGCTTGGGCATCTGATCAGGATGCCTCCTGGACGCCTCCCTGGTGAGGTGTTCCGGGCACGTCCAAGCAGGAGGAGGCCCCGGGGAAGACCCAGAACACGCTGGAGGGACTATGTCTCCCGGCTGGCCTGGGAACGCCTTGGGATTCTCCCGGAAGAGCTAGAAGAAGTGGCCGGGGAGAGGGAAGTCTGGGTATCTCTGCTCAAGCTGCTGACCCCGCGACCCGACCTCGGATAAGCGGAAGAGGATGGATGGATGGATTATTATTATGTGGATCCAGAATCTTGGACTCTCACTTGATTTAGTCTGATGGCAAGCCTCCTGTATAGGATCTTAATGAAAGATTTCTGAAAATCAAGTTATATCATATCATTGCAACTCTCTTATGAAATGCTTTTATCACTTCCTCATAGTCTTGCTGAATGACTTTCTCATTTTTCTGATCCCAGGCTGACTGTTCACCATTATAGCTGTTCTTCCCATTTGATACTTCATCTTTCCATATCAGTTGTTTTTCTTAATTTACGTAATGATGCACATTAAGCGTAATGTTCTACATTTACTTGGATCAGCCTGATCGCCCTTTCTTCTTATGGGATTAATAAAGTATCTATCTATCTATCTATCTATCTATCTATAGTATGCTAACGTGGCTGTCCATTTCTCTGTCCAGGATTTTAAATCACCTGTAGCTCGCAAACCGTTTGAACTGTTGACCTGAAATTTGGTACACATATACTACGTGACTTCTACTGTCCGCTTTCGTGTGATGATTTTTATAACTCTTTTTATTTTTATTTTATTTTATTGTAGAATCAACTCTTAGCAGCTCGTAGCAGGGTGTCTGTGTGGCTCATGCATACAGCGCTGTTCTTAATCCCTACCACCTTCACCGTCACTTCTCCTACCTCATCATATCTTAAATAATTCTTGAGGCAGATTGAACACTTAAGTGTCAGCTTAAGTGAAAAATTAAGAAAAGGTATTGCAGCACATTCGCACCCCTCACTGGAGCGGTTCGCAGCCGAGTGTGAAGCGGCGGGGATAAGAGTCAGCACCTCTAAATCCGAGGCCATGGTTCTCAGCTGGAAAAGGGTGGAATGCTCTCTCCGGGTTGGGAACACAGAACTGCCTCAAGTGGAGGAATTCAAGTATCTTGGGGTCTTGTTCACGAGTGAGGGAAGAATGAAGCGGGAGGTTGACGGATGGAACGGTGCGGGATCTGCAGTAATGCAGGCTCTGCAACGGTCCGTCGTGGTGAAGAGAGAGCTGAGCCAAAAGGCGAGGCTGTCGATTTACCAGTCGATCTATGCTCCTATCCTCGCCTATAGCCACGAGCTTTGGGTAGTGACCAAAAGAGCAAGATCGTGGATACAAGCGGACGAAATGTGTTTTCTCCGCAGGGTAGCTGGACTTTCTCTTAGGGGTAGGGTGAGGAGTTCAGTTATCTGGGAGAGACTCGGAGTAGAGTCGCTGCTCCTCCGCATTGAGAGGAGTCAGTTGAGGTGGTTCGGGCATCTGGTTAGGATGCCCCCTGGACGCCTCCCTGGGGGGGGGGGGGTGTTACGGGCATGTCCCTAAGGGAGAAGGCCACAGGGAAGACCCAGGACACGCTGGAGGGATTATATCTCCCGGCTGGCATGGGAACACCTCGGGGTCCTCCCAGAGGAGCTGGAGGAGGTGGCCGGGGAGAGGGAGGTCTGGGCTTCCCTGCTTAGACTGCTGCCCCCGCGACCCGACCTTGGATAAGCAGTGGATAATGGATGGATGGATGGATGGAACAAGAGCGTTGTTTGGGGTGTCAAATGGGGCGACTACCACAGGCCCCACGCCTAAGGGGGCGCTGCTTTTGAGGTCCACGTGTCCCATTCAAGTGGATTTGTCAAGATATATTCTCCAGTAGAGATCAGCCATGTCTTAAGACAGGATCGCCAGAGCACGAAGCCTACCTATAGAAAAAGACATTGCATCCAGATTAGACTGTGAAGATGTCATCAACAACTTTTCCAATCGGAAGGCAAGAAAAGTGGATTTTCGTCTCTGAACCCGGAAACCGGTAAGAGATTTCATGATGATACCTCTATGTTAATTTCACACTTCCTGTCATTTTTTATTTGTAGGCCATAAACATGTCTGAATATTAATGCACAAAAACATGTATTGCTAATGATAACCGACATCAACGTGAGTTATGACTATGACATCCTGCATATCGATACTCATAGTATACTTGCAATTTGGGTACTTTCCTAGAAGAGGCCCTGCTAATTTTCGCATGACACTACATGTCATTTCACACTGTCATGGTATTGTCATGAATTATGAATTGCATTTTTTTAGTAGATTATATCGTTATATTTTTATAGTCTGCGTGTTATCTTGCAAACATTTAGCTGAATACAATAATGGGAAAATCTGGTGTATGTTGACATTATTTTTATTAAATTCATGTGCAAGTTTATACAGTCCACACATACCGGTAACAGCGTTTGACGTAACCGGCCCCATGTGGGGTTGGTCAGCCCTAGGCCCCGTACACCCCTAAGGCCGCCTCTGATCTACAACATAATAAAGTGTGCAGGAAGTGAAGGGGTCTGAAAACTTTCTAAATCCACTGTATACAGTTAGGTCATAAATATTTGGACAGAGACAACCTTTTTCTAATTTTGGTTCTGTACATTACCACAATGAATTTTAAATGAAACAACTCAGATGCAGTTGAAGTGCAGACTTCAGCTTTAATTCAGTGGGGTGAACAAAACGATTGCATAAAAATGTGAGGCAACTAAAGCATTTTTTTAACACAATCCCTTCATTTCAGGGGCTCAAAAGTAATTGGACAATTGACTCAAAGGCTATTTCATGGTCAGGTGTGGTCAAGTCCGTCGTTATGTCATTATCAATTAAGCAGATAAAAGGCCTGGAGTTGATTTGAGGTGTGGTGCTTGCATGTGGAAGATTTTGCTGTGAACAGTCAACATGCAGTCAAAGGAGCTCTCCATGCAGGTGAAAGAAGCCATCCTTAAGCTGTGAAAACAGAAAAAAACATCCGAGAAATTCCTACAATATTACGAGTGGCAAAATCTACAGTTTGGTACATCCTGAGAAAGAAAGCAAGCACTGGTGAGCTCAGCAACACAAAAAGACCTGGACGTCCACGGAAGACAACAGTGGTGGATGATCGCAGAATCATTTCCATGGTGAAGAGAAACCCCTTCACAACAGCCAACCAAGTGAACAACACTCTCCAGGGGGTAGGCGTATCGCTATCCAAGTCTACCATAAAGAGAAGACTGCATGAAAGTAAATACAGAGGGTGCACTGCAAGGTGCAAGCCACTCATAAGCCTCAAGAATAGAAAGGCTAGATTGGACTTTGCTAAAGAACATCTAAAAAAGCCAGCACAGTTCTGGAAAAACATTCTTTGGACAGATGAAACCAAGATCAACCTCTACCAGAATGATGGCAAGAAAAAAAAGTATGGAGAAGGCGTGGAACAGCTCATTATCCAAAGCATACCACATCATCTGTAAAACACGGTGGAGGCAGTGTGATGGCTTGGGCGTGCATGGCTGCCAGTGACACTGGGACACTAGTGTTTATTGATGATGTGACACAGGACAGAAGCAGCCGAATGAATTCTGAGGTGTTCAGAGACATACTGTCTGCTCAAATCCAGCTAAATGCAATCAAATTGATTGGGCGGCGTTTCATGATACAGATGGACAATGACCCAAAACATACAGCCAAAGCAACCCAGGAGTTTATTAAAGCAAAGAAGTGGAACATTCTTGAATGGCCAAGTCAGTCACCTGATCTTAACCCAATTGAGCAGGCATTTCACTTGTTGAAGACTAAACTTCAGACAGAAAGGTTCACAAACAAACAGCAACTGAAAGCCGCTGCAGTAAAGGCCTGGCAGAGCATTCAAAAGGAGGAAACCCAGCATCTGGTGATATCCATGAGTTCAAGACTTCAGGCTGTCATTGCCAGCAAAGGGTTTTTAACCAAGTATTAGAAATGAACATTTTATTTCCAGTTATTTAATTTGTCCAGTTACTTTTGAGCCCCTGAAATGAAGGGACTGTGTTAATAAAATGCTTTAGTTGCCTCACATTTTTATGCAATCGTTTTGTTCACCCCACTGAATTAAAGCTGAAAGTCTGCACTTCAACTGCATCTGAGTTGTTTCATTTAAAATTCATTGTGGTAATGTACAGAACAAAATTAGAAAAAAGTTGTCTCTGTCCAAATAATTATGGACCTAACTGTATACTGCAATAATGAGTGAATGGCTACCAAAATATGAAGGGTTTGCCAAGAGCAGGGGTAACTTGAACATGGCATAAACCAGCATTTTTCAACCTTTAAGTATTTGAGACCCGAGTTTTCATAACAGTTTTAATCGCGCCCCCCCTAACGTTTTTTTGCAACCCTAATAAAATTTATTCTTATATTTTTTGCTGCCGATACACCGCTACAAGTTTAAAATTTTCCTACAAATAGCGAAATTACGCCACATATGGCAACATTCACGCCCCCTTTTTTGTTACTTCCCTAGTGGGGCGCACCCCACAGTTTGAGAACCACTGGCATAAACCATGGTACCGTTCTACAGTAGACTTCTTAAGGGGCATGAGTGGTACAGTGACAATGAGAGAACAGCTTTGCACAGGTCATTATGTGTTGTTAAGTGTAAATTGATGGGCAAAAATACAAATATATGCATTTAAAATTGAAATGGTAGTTTACAGACCCACCTTGAGAGGATCTGCCTGGACGAATGGCATAAACTGTCCAAATCCAAATGTGCTAAGCTTGTAGAGACTTCGCTAAGAAGACTTCATCTCAAATTGATGCCAAATGGGCTTCTATAAAGCATTCAGTTAGGGTCTGAATACTTGTGTAACTGAGAGATTTCAGTTTTTGATTTTAATACATTTGCAAACCTTTCTGAAAACATTTTTTCACTTTGTCATTATGAGTTATTGAGTGTAGACTGGTGGGCAAAAATGGCAAATTTATCAAATTGTTCAATTGAAAATTAAATGCAGAAAGTAAAGGGGTCTGAATTCTTACTAAATCCACTGTACATAGAAGTGTTGACTACTGAGTTATTGAGGTTTGCTTGTCCCAGTGTCTGACTAGTTCTTATAAGCTATGTGGTTCATTCACTGAAAACATCACTTATTTTATTGTAGACGTCAAGAGGGCCTTTCTAGAGAGTGTGAAAGATTATAAAAGATGAGACTAGTGGAGGAGTCATTTTTTGAATCCAAGAACCAAACTTATTTCTTTCCATAACTGCTGTTGCACTCCATCTTCAAAATGTTTAAAAGAAAACAGTCTTAGGTTGTGAAAGGATGTAAAGGACAGGGTTTACCCCTGACATGATGGCAGTTCTTCTTGCTGAGGGTGACATTAACCTAATGGCAGATAATTAAGGAGAAAGTGATGTATTGGTCTGAAGGAAAACTAAACAAATGTCGGTGAACGATGAAGCTAAAGAAGCCCTGAATTAGGATAAGAAAAGACAGAATCAATACATTCAGTTAATTCAATTAACCAAATGCCAGGAGAGGGAATTTGCTGCTGGCACATTTTGTGGATATTTTCTAACACGCGCTGGATTTGCTCTCCAAGTAGAGGAGAAGTCATTGCCTGATTATTGGCTCCCAGTAGCGTTCTTACGCATCACTGATTTTTCTTTCTTTCTTTCCTTCTAGTCAGTATTGACAGTAATAGACCTCAGTGAGCAGTTAATATTTAGGTAATTTATCAATGTTATCTTAAAAAATCTACACGCTGCTTGCTCATTCGGAACAGTTTTTTGTTTTCTCATTTGTGCAGAAAGAAGTCTAACCAGAATGTTCCCCTCAGCTTATGCAGCCTTACAACAAGCTTATGATGTACATGTTGTTATAAAGAAAGTGAAAGAAGATGAATTGTCTCACGTGCCAGCCTGTGTGTTTCTCTTTGATTTTTGAAGTCAAAGTATGCATAGGTCGGCAGTAGCCTATAAGGTATAAGTTGTTGTGCAGTAGCTTCTTCTAAATCTGTGTGAGGAGCATTGACATGGATGAAAAGCAAAGATGTGTGTTCTGATAGTGGCATTATAGTAGAAATTATAAAAAAAGTAAGGAACAAATGTAAATATCCTTCTAAATCATTCTAAGCCCTCAAGCTGCATAGCCTTAGAAACGCTGTCCAGTATCAATTCCGGGGGAGTTTTCTCACCCTGCACATCCTTAACTGATGTAAGCAGATGTCCGCTTCAAATTTCCTTTGCTAAGTGCCATCTCTCCTGTTTTAATTTATTAGCTAAACTAATAAATGAAATTATCAATCCAACAGGTTGTAATAATCCTTTTTTTTAATGTGGGGTTGACATCACCTCTGATTTTTTGTTTTAACCAAGCGATTTGTTTGAGCTCAATTTCCACTTCACGAACCGTCACATCAATCTAAGGAAAGGGACCAGGCCAACAACAATGCACAATTACAGTCTGTCAAAGATCCAGAGGAAATCATATACAATCTCACACAATATCATATTAGGACTTATACTGATGGCGGTGTTTGAGGGTGAGCACCAGTTGGCTGACATATACGTTGACTTTCTGCAAAGTGAAGGATAGTGGTAATGAAAAAAACATTGTTCCCTGTTACTTTAAATTAACGACATAATAGGCCTCATTCACACTAATGTGTTTTCATTTAAAAACACATACATTGGTCTACGTTTTCATCTTTCACTCACACTACCCCATCACTTTCTACTCCTGAAAAATGCAGTTTTAAAAATGCTTTCCAGAGCTGTATATTTCTGAATATGGTGTTAATGGGCGTAAACATGGTTTTCCAAAAATGATTCTCTAATTGCACTCTGATTGGTTTGTGATGGTCTTGTAGCTCTTCCCTAATTGGATCCTGCTCATTATGATGCCTCATTCCCTGACCGGTCATCCTTCACAGAAGAAAGACATTTTCCAACATAGCAGGATTGGAATAGTTGCTTTCCTTGGTGTTTGTTGTGCTGCTTACCTGTGTACATCTAAATTGCATTCTGTAAAGTTTGAATGCCACATTCATGTGTAAAACGCAAATTTCTTACCGGTTGCTGCAGATTTGCAATAAAACCTGTGGCCACAGGCATACCTGTGAAGTGAACAATTCAGATCCCCATTGAAAATCAGATTGTAAATAACTGAGTTGACAGATTTTAATCAATGTTTAATACTTAAACTTAATCTGTTCAGTACAGACGAGCACATATTGCAGCAAAATGAATAACAAGGCACTTCAGGAAGAGGATGGGTGTAGCATGGAGCTGAGCTCACAGTGTTACATGACTAAGTGAGACATGAACGTATCTATCTATCTATCTATCTATCTATCTATCTATCTATCTATCTATCTATCTATCTATCTATCTATCTATCTATCTATCTATCTATCTATCTATCTATCATATAGTGCCTTATCTATCTATATATTATATAGTGCCTTATCTATCTATATATTATATAGTGCCTTTCATATCCTATCTATCTATCTATCTATCTATCTATCTATCTATCTATCTATCTATCTATCTATCTATCTATCTATCTATCTATCTATCTATCTATCTATCATATAGTGCCTTATCTATCTATATATTATATAGTGCCTTATCTATCTATATATTATATAGTGCCTTTCATATCCTATCTATCTATCTATCTATCTATCTATCTATCTATCTATCTATCTATCTATCTATCTATCTATCTATCTATCTATCTATCTATCATATAGTGCCTTATCTATCTATATATTATATAGTGCCTTATCTATCTATATATTATATAGTGCCTTTCATATCCTATCTATCTATCTATCTATCTATATATTATATAGTGCCTTATCTATCTATATATTATATAGTGCCTTTCATATCCTATCTATCTATCTATCTATCTATCTATCTATCTATCTATCTATCTATCTATCTATCTATCTATCTATCTATCTATCTATCTATCTATCTATCTATCATATAGTGCCTTATCTATCTATATATTATATAGTGCCTTTCATATCCTATCTATCTATCTATCTATCTATCTATCTATCTATCTATCTATCTATCTATCTATCTATCTATCTATCTATCTATCTATCTATCTATCTATCTATCATATAGTGCCTTATCTATCTATCTATCTATCTATCTATCTATCTATCTATCTATCTATCTATCTATCTATCTATCTATCTATCTATCTATCGAGTCAGTTTTACAGATATTGTTTGGTACTATACTTTTGTGCACACACTGATAGTTTTGAAAGTGCATAAAGCTCACAAGAATCTGATTTGTCAAGTTCAGGTTGGTCCAACTTCAGATTGTGACATCAATCCAACATGGCGACATACATGGCTAGCTTTAGTGAAAGCTGTGTTATTATACTGTTCATTAGCACTTCTGTTTTTTGTGTCTCTTTAGATCAGTCGTACACATAGTACTGTCCAAGTTCTATTTGTGGACCTGTTGTTACAGTGTTTGGATGTGCAAAGTACCACGTAATGCGTTGTGATTAAGTGCTATTTTTCCTGGACGCTTCCATATTGGTTTACTGAATGTTTTACTGGAATGAGGTCAACTTGGATGTGACATCATTCCCACCTCTGACTTCCGAGGTAAATGTCATGTCATTTTCTAACCTGGTTAATCCAGAACAGAGTTGTGGTCAGGGGTTTCTGGAGCCTATCACAGATAGCACTGGATGCAAGACAGAAACAAACCTTGGATAAGGCGCCAGCCCACACACCAAGCACCCACTAGGGCCAATGTAGCATCTGCAGTTCATCTTACCTGCATGTGGGACTGTGGGTGGAAACAGGAGCACTTGGAGAAAACCCACACAGACATGGGGAGAACAGGCAAACTCCACACAGGGAGGAACCGAGATGCTAAATCAGGTCTCCTTACTGCGATGCAGCAGACCTACCACTGTGCCACTTATCAGTACAGTTCTCACCTGACTTTAAAATTAGTTATTGACCAATGGCGTTCTTTGAATGTAAAATTGAAGAGGGATTTATGTGTTGGAGATAAAGAGAGAACAAGAGAGATCAGCTACTAAAACAGCAGTACCTCCTCTACTTAAATCCATTGGCCCGGGTAGTTGGCCGTTGGCAGGATTGTGGCCTGGATCTGCTGAGCTGTTGAGCGTAAGCCCAAACGATATTGTCTCTAACCCAAAGTGAGAAAAACTTGGTGGTGTGAATGTGAAGGTAGTGAATGCAACAGAGAAAATTTCATTGGAGCCACATAGAAGGAGCTGTGGAACATCGCAGTAGCACTGGACGACAAATGAGGAAATAGACAACTGTAGTAAACCAGGCATGACGGAGCCAACAAAAGATGCTTTGTTTCCTGCCACCTCCAGCATTGACACAATTTCAGTCGATAATGACATAAAAAGTCAAACAAAATGAAAATCTGTTTGTTTGCTTACTGTCACACAGTACATCCACGAAAGGACAGTTTTAAAAAATAACATCAAATCAGCACTGAAAGCAGAAAAAGAAATGAAAATTTATAAATGTCCAATTTTTGTTCAGTGGATAAAGTGCTAAATTGTAGTGTACAAAAGTAATCCACATGATTTATGATAGCAGTGATGACGACGCAAAATTAGGAAGATGTGTAAATTAACACACACAAAAAAAAAAATCAACTAATGGCTCGCTTAAAAAGTCTCCATCCTTTGAGTCCCAAGTTGGGATTGACATGTTCAGGCTGCACGTGGACACACACGAGCAAAGGTATGGAGACGGCCTGACCAAGCAAGCTGGTAACAGGCTAGCAGCACCAGGCCCCAAAGTACATTTCACGTACTCCAAAAAGAAATATTTTTCTTGATAAGAAATTGCATTGAGCATATTATGGTAAAAGTGAAAAATGTTTATTAGGGCCTTGGATTGATTTGAAGCTCATGTAATGTAGCATTACATTACGCTTCTTTTGTTCCTGTAATATGGAGGACTATTATCCAACATTATAGTGGAAAAAAAATCAAATGACTGATAGCGCATGCTTTTGTGAATCGACGGGGTGATGGGATTTATCAATCCTCGGATGAAATATGTGGAGTTTTCTGTAATGAGAACACAGAGATGGTGTCTTTGGTTTCAGATTTTTTGAGATGCTTTAACGCATTACTTTCGAATGGGAGTGTGCCAGTCAAACAAACACATCTTATCACTTGAAGTTCTAAGCATTAGCCACAGGGGCATATCTGATGCTAGAAAGCCGAATTAGAATCCGCTTAAACATCAACAGGGAAAAAAAAAATAGGAATTAATCTTTCTTGTCTCCATCTGCTGCTGTTAATAACCCTCACAGGCCAGAAATTGGCTTGTCTCAACACCGGTCACGGTTGTCAACAAACAGATAACAGGTGCCATTTAGTTTTAATGTATGTCCTTGCTGCCAGTCTTTTAGGCTGTAATTGTTAATCGGGTGACAGACCTTCTAGACGTGCTACAGACGCTAGCTGGCACCTGGCCTTGGCTAAACTTGGTAAACTTTCACTTCTATTCTCCTTACTGTATGTTTAGCCTTGAGCTCTGGTATTTTTTTTCCTTAAATCTCACTTAGGGTAATATTGCCATTATTTCCCACAAAGTGAAAATTTACATATGGCAGTTACCCTCCCTATTATAATCATTTGTATACTAGACAAAGAGCTCGTTTCGACAACGTAAGATGAAATGGGCACGAGTTTGTGTCAGCAGTGTATGAAGAACAAATGATAAGTAACGAAGAAGTTGTTTTGTAATGATTGTAGTCCGCTTTACTCATTACTGTACATCTTTGTACTGTTAGTTGATGAATTTTCCAGGCCTATAGTATAATATTGAATGACGAATGTTCCAGTACAATATGGAATAGTAATAAGTATGAGCACCACAAACCTGATATAGGTGTATTGAATGAATGTGTAATTGAATCAGAATGCTTAATTAGGCCTCGAGCTGTAGTCGAAATCGTCTTTCAGGCCTCTAGAGTTTTAATCGAAGTCGCCTTTCTTTTTGAATATTTGCGGCCATAAATCCGCCGCCTGCTGCGATGTTGGGGTTGGATGTCGGTCTCGTAAGGTTTTTCGGGCAGCTGCACAGAAGGCGAATGCGCATTCGGCTTCGGACGGACATGAGTGAGTGAGTGAGGAGGCAGGCAAATTATGTATTAAGATTATCATTTCTCTCTATCATATGAAAAAATCCTGGGACGAGACAAGACTTTTTTAGCCTGGGACAAGACGTGACTTTTTCAGAGAGATAATTTCATGTCCTGCGAGACGAGACTTTGTGCCAAGAGATTTAACCACGCCCGGGGCCGGAAATAAAAGACAAAGAGTAGATGACAAAGTAGAACGTTGTAAAGAATTCAAAAAAGGCGATACACGTTGTAGCAGTAGAGGCTCTTATCAACCTCTTGAACCCTCAGGTACCACTCCAAACACCAGGTAAAAGTCCAAGACTTCTTTATTTTGTAATTATCACATGCACGAAGCACCCTCCACTCCACACTATTCATAAAATAAATCAATTCTCACTAATCACAATACTCTCTCCTCCGCTCCCAGACACTTAGCCACCCTACCTCCCAGCTCAGCTCAATGTCTGGGCTTTCCCAGAGTCCTTTTATACCCCCTGACCCGGAGGTGTTCCTGTTCCATAACCCACAAGTCCTTATTACTTCCGGGCCAGGGTAAAAGTCCTTTTCTTCAACCCAGAAGCACGTCGTTTCTTCTTGTCATGTGATCATGACGCACTTCCGGGTTATAGGGCACGTAAGAGTCCACGAGCCTCCCTACAGCGACTCCCAGTGGTCCCCAAGGTATCCAGCAGGGCTGTGCATAGAAACTACAAATTCCATGAGGCCCTGCTGGAATTCGGGGCACGTCCATGCTGTCAGGAGAGCTCCTGGGGGTGAGGGCCGGAATATGTAGCCGGCCATCCATCACAACATGCAGAACAGGTTAGAAATAACGAAAGCACTAAAATTCGAAAGTCTCAGAAAACTGATAATAAAGATCAAATTAGCGCTAACAAATGGAAATTATTACTTCGTGAAATAACGGAACAGCGAAAAGAGATTGAATATATATGGACATAGGTGATATGACAGAAGTATGTAGATATGGTTTGGCATTAAACTTTAAGTCGGAGACTTGTAGATCGTCTAATTCGTGTTGCCATCAGGGAAAAGTAGTGTTTCTTCCCAATGAAGAGGCGTATCCATGAAAATTAAAAGATTTGTTGTTTGGTGAAACGGCAGAGACGTGAAGTGGCTGGCGCGTAGTGTAGGCTGGGGGTTTTGCGAGCGAAGCGAGCAGGGGACAAAGCCCCTAGTACTTTTTAATATTTGGAGTCTTAAGAACCTAATTTATGAAATGCTTGCAGATAGCTATAGGTGAGCAAATTCCAGTAGAAACTGTAATGGACTGGTGGTTATGACTGGTTAGTTCACATACAACAGTAAATCAAAGAGTAAAGACAGACAGAAAACAGATAGAATATGATGCAATACAACATGCTAAGTGATGCCTTATGGGTAGTTCGAACACGCTCAGCTTCCTGCCATTAGTCTATTTGAAGGTAAGGTGAAATGAACATGGACACTCTGCTGCAGGATTGAACCACTGTTGAACAATTAGCCGTAGTGAGATTTCTTTTGGGTAGAGGGAGTGAAATTCACCAGAGGATTTTGGCGCAGCCCAGAAGTGAAAACAGTAGGACTCAATGCAGAGATCTTGTATGTTTAGAAGGGTTTAAAGTAGGAAGAACAAGTGTAACTGGTGAACGCGTAAGCTCACATTGACATGGTGAATGCCATCATGAGGGAAGAGCGATGACTTGCGTTATCAATATTTGCTGCACATTTGGACATCAGATGTGGATCTGCACGTGCCATAGTGCATGATGACTTGGGGCGCCATTAGCTTACTGATCTGCACAAGCCAACATCCTTTGGTGACTATCAGCAGGTTTCACTCCCCCTGCACAAAGAAATCTTCCTACGGTACACCGTTCAACAATAGTGCAATCCTGCAACGGAGCATCCATGTTCATTTAGCCTTGGCTTCAGCTAGACTAATGGCAGAGCACTAAGTTTCCAACTGTGTCCCCGTGTTCTTGATGAACTCATTTTAAAGTCACCATCTCGATCCACTGGACTAATTCCATTCATAATTTTAAACACTTCAATCAGGTCATCTCTTAATCTTCTTTTGCTTAAACTGTAAAGGCTCAGCTCTTTTAATCTTTCCTCATAATTCAACCCCTGTAGCCCTGAATCAGCCTAGTTGCCCTTCTCTAGACCTTTTCTTGTGCTGCTATGTCCTTTTTGTAGTCTGGAGATCAAAACTGCAAAAAGGACTCCAGATGAGGCCTCACCAGTGTGTTATAAAGCTTGAGCAGAACCTCCTGGGACTTGTACTCCACACATCAGGTCTCCTCTTCATCTCCTTTTGCTTAAACAAAGAAGGTTCAGCTCTTTTAATCTTTCCTCATAATTCACCTGACTTCCCATTGTGTATTCAAACCTCACATTTTGACTTCCTACATTTAATACTTTACATTTACTGACATTAAATTTCATCCTCTGTAGCCCTGGAGTCAGCCTAGTTGCTCTTCTCTTGTGCTTCTTTGTCCTTTTTGTAGCCTGGAGACCATAACTGCACACAGGACTCCAGATGAGGCCTCACCAGTGTGTTATAAAGCTTGAGCAGAACCTCCTGTGACTTGAACTCCACACATCAAGGCGCTATATAACCTGACATTGTGTGAGCCTTCTTAATGGCTTCTGAACACTGTCTGGAATCCGATAACTTAGAGTTCACTACAACTCCTAAATCCTTCTCATGAGGTGGACTCTTGATTTTCAGACCTGCCATTGTGTATTCCCCACAGTCCAAAGACATGCAGGTTAGGTGCATTGGCGATCCTAAAATTGTCCCTAGTGTGTGCTTGGTGTGTGTGTGTGTGTGTGTGCCCTGTGGTGGACTGGCGTCCTGCCCGGGGTTTGTTTCCTGCCTTGCCCCCTGTGTTGGCTGGGATTGGCTCCATTGTGTATTCAAACCTCACATTTTTACTTCCTATGTATAATTCTTTACATTTACTGACATTAAATTTCATCTGCCACAAATCTACCCAATCCTGTATGCTATCCAAGTCCTTCTGTAATAATATAACTTCAAATTATCTGCCAATCCACCTGTCTTGGTATCATCTGCAAACTTCACCATCTTGTTCCTTATATTCCTATTTAAATCATTTATATTTATTAAAAATAGCAGCAGCCCCAGCACTGACCCTTGCTGGTCACCACTGTTAACATCGGCCAATTCTGATGAGGTTCCTCGCACCATCACCCTCTGCTTCCTGTGTCTGAGTCCATTCTGCACCCATCTAAAAACATCACCCTGAACTGCCACTTCTTTTTGTTTGATGCCCAACCTCTCATGTGGCACCTTACCAAATGTTTTCTGAATGTCATTATAAATAATATCATATGCTCCACTTTGATTGTATCTTTTTGTTGCCTCCTCATAGTACTAGGGTGATGTACCATGTTAGCCATTATGAATGTAGAGAGAAGTCTAGCAAAATGACTCCTTTTATTGGCTAACTAAAAAGATTACAATATGCAAGGTGTCATTTTGCTAGACTTTTCTCTTGCCTCCTCATAGAATTCCAGCATGTTAGTAAAACATGACCTCCGTCTTCTGAACCCCATGCTGACTGGTCAGTTAAACTCCTGTCCTTGCCATGTGTTGCTCAATCTTAACCTTTAATAATTCCTTCCATTAATTTTCCTGTGATGCACGTTAAGCTTACTGGCCTATAGTTGCTTGGATCTGCCCGGTCACCCTTTTTATGTAATGGGATGATATATGCCATTTTCCAGTCCTTCGGAATCTCTCCAGTGCGCAGTGACTTCCTAAAAATATGTGTCAAGGGTTTATATCTGCACTCGCTAGCCTCCTTAAGAACTCAAGGGTAAATATTATCTGGTCCTGGGGATTTGTTTGATTTCAGCTTATTTAGAATTTCCCATTGGGATTAATAAAGTATCTATCTATCTATCTATCTATCTATCTATCTATCTATCTATCTATCTATCTATCTATCTATCTATCTATCTATCTATCTATCTATCTATCTATCTATCTATCTATCTATCTATCTATCTATCTGATTATATAGTGCCTTTCATATCTATCTATCTGATTATATAGTGCCTTTCATATCTATCTATCTGATTATATAGTGCCTTTCATATCTATCTATCTATCTATCTATCTATCTATCTATCTATCTATCTATCTATCTATCTATCTATCTATCTATCTATCTATCTATCTATCTATCTATCTATCTAATCTGAGCAGTACTTCTCCCTCTACAATTTCCAAATCCCTCAGTACCTCCTTAGTGGTCCCTGTTACCTCTGGGAGGTCATCCACTTCCTCACTTGTGAAACCCTTAGAAAAATGTAAGTTTATGGCATCAGCTATTTCACTGTCTGTATCTTTTAATTCCCCTTTACTATTTCTGATGCACTTCACCTCCTCCTTGGCTGTTCTTTTACTACTAAAATACTGAAAGAATCTCTTAGGGTCTTCTTTCACCTTATCTGCTATATTCCTCTCCAACTTCCTTCTTAATGGTTGCCCTCATGCTTATCATTCGCTCTATGATTCACTTTGCAGTCATTAGCCTTATTAAGCAGTTTTTTCTTTTGCAACTTCTTTTTTAAATCTCAGGGCATCTGATTGGTCAGATCTTGGGTCTGGTTTGACTTCTACTGCCAATGACACTAAGAGGATTGATATGCAAATGTATGCAGCAATATGCATAGCATCTGCCTAACTTAATTGTATAAGAAATTAATTACCAGTATGTCAAAAGATTTTTCAGGAAAATGTTGAGATGCCAGTATTGGGGTTACATACAGGATAGTCTTTGGAAATATGGGATTTCTGACCACCTTATATAAATATTTAATGGGATGGTTGTACAGTTTATCATGATTCTTATTAATAGATTTAGGTAACTTGGTTCAAATGCCGGCTTATTCACTGTTTGAAACGAGTGTGTACATTCTCTCTATGTGTATGTGGATTTTCTATGGGTTCTGTGGGTACTTGGAGCATCCCACACACACGTGCTCAGTCGACATGCAGTTCTAAATTGCCATACTGTAGGTAGGTGTAGCTGTATACAAGAATGTGCCCCATGATGCACGGATGTCCCATCCCTGGTTGAACTCTGCCTTGCTCCAACAGTTGAGGGTGCAAACTTCGTTTCCCATGTCTGTAATATTATAACATATTCTGCAACTGGCTATGTAAAATAATGTTCCATGAATAAAACCAAAAACATCCAAAATGCATGAGACTGTATTACATTTATTTTATACAGGGAATGTAAAGTACAATGAAAATGACACAACCACAATGTGCTGCTCCATAGAGTTTTTCCATTCTAGGAGTTCTCCCACCCACTTAACGGCGTACATAGGCACTCCCATTCTTGCCTGCTTTGTGCTGCCCTCTTGTGGCTGTGCGAGAGACTATTGGCTTCATCACTACATAAGTTTCATGATCTTTTTGCTGTCACCTATCTGCCATGAATTGTTGTTTTTGCCAGCCTCACATGGCCCCATATTATAAAGTTAGGCAATCTTAACGCCTGCTGGATTGTCTTCCCTCTAACATTCTGCTGAAACATCGGTCATTTCCTTATGGGTGACACTTTTTCATTTGCTCTGGTGACAATGGAGGCTTCATTTCCAAGTCATTAAACATGGTATGGTCTACCATGCCCTAGTGATCTGTGCAAATATGCTCTCTCATTGTCACTGTGCCACACACGTTCCCTAAGAAGTCTCCTGCAGAACGTTACCATGGTTTATGCCATCTTCAAATTACCCTTGCTCTTGGCAACCCATTATTGCAGTATATGCAGTGGATTTAGAAAGCATTCAGACCCCTTCACTTCCTGTACACTTTATTGTGGTGTGCATTTAGCTTTAAATGAATACATTTGGACTTTTTCCCATCATGCTACACTCAATGACAAAGTGAAACGATGTTTACAGGAAGGTTTGTAAATTAATTGGAACGGAAATCTCTCATTGTACGTGCAGTATGTAATGTGGCGGATAGCCGGTTCCCATTCCCAGCAGGGATGCCCCTTCTGCATCTGTTCCAGGGAAGCAACCATGGGCAGCTCATTACCTCCCCCGGGACGCTTGGTGGCAGCCTCCCTGGCGGACAGTGATTCTCCAACCTCTCGCATGGCTCCATGGGAGATGGAGTCCTCCACAGCCTGGTTGGGGACTCGGATGGCCGCTAGGGGGGAGCTGCATGGAGTCAGCAGCCCAGCTGGACGTATCTTCAGCCCCACCCGGAAGGGCAATTAGGACCAGGTGGTCAAGCACCTGGAACGCTTCCGGGTGGGATATAAAAAGGGCCAGCCACCACCACTTGAGGAGCCAGAGTTGGGAGGAAGGAGACGAAGCTTGAGGAGGAGTGGTGGTAAAAGGGAGAAACTGTTGGTGTTGTCGTAATTTTGCCTGTGGACTGTGTATTGCCTGTGGGTCACGGGGAAGACGTGTGCCCACGAGTGAAGAAAAATAAAAGTCTTGTTTGTTTATACATGCCTCTGTGTCCATCTGTGTCGGGTCGGGCACCTACAGTATATAGCGCCTTTGTTACAGTATTCAAACCCTTAATTTATGTAGAAGTCCCTTTGGTACCAACTACAGCTTTAAGTCTTCTTGGTAAGTCTTTACCAACTTTGCACTCCCGAATTTGTCTCATTCTTTCTGGCGTATCCTCTCAAGCTGTAGTGTATGTAATCTGCCATCTTCAGGTCTCTCCTCATATGTTCTATGGGAGGTAAGTCTGGGCTTTGGGTCATTGCTGTGCTGAAAGGTGAACCATCACTCCAGTCTGAGGTTCATGTGCATGCTGGAGCAGGGTTTTCCCAGAGTCCTCTCTCTCTTTGGCTGCATTCATCTTTCTCTCAATTCTGATCAGTCACCCTGTCCCTGCCACTTGCTTCACAGTGCTGAGCTTATTAGGCGTGTGATGAGCAGTGCCTGGTCTTGTAATGCTTGACATTCTGCCCAAAGCGTTCAATTTTTGTCACCTCAGGCCAGAGAATCTTTTCTCGTCATCCTCTTAGAGTCCAATTGTTATAGTACATGCATTTTACTCAACAGTGACTCTACCGTAAACACCTGATTGATGGAATGCTTCTGAGATGGTCATTTCCAACAGGTTCTCCCATCATCATTTGAAGATTTCTGAAGCTCTGTTAGAGTGACCTTGTGGATATTGGCCCACCCCCCTGACCACAGTCCATTTTGCTTGGTTTCTCACAATGGCTGGATGACCAATTTTAGGTAAAGCCCTGATGGTTCCAGACTCCTTCTTTTTCACAATTATTGAGGCCACTGTGCTCCTGGGAACACTCAAAACTTTAAAAATGGCTTGATCCCTTTGCCCTGATCTGTGCCTCACCACAATTTGACTGTGGAGGTATACGGAGAGTTCCAGCGCTTGGGTTTTGTCCTGACATGCATTGCAAATTATGGACCCTCCATACACAGGTACATGTGTGCTTTTCTAAATGATGTCCAATCAGTTCATTTTACCAAAGGTGGACTCCAATCAAGTTCTAGAAACATCTCAAGGAAAATTAAAGTAAACAAGAATACACCTGAGCACAATCTGGAGTGCCACATCAAAGGGTCTGAATACTTCTGGGAATGAGAAATTTTGATTCATTGTTTTAAAACTTTTACAAACTTATCTGAAAACATGTTTTCCCTTTATCATTATGGGTTATTATTGATGGGCAAAAATGGAAAATGTAACCATTAAAAATAAAATCTACAACACGTGTAAGTTTGAAGAAAGTGATGGGGTCTGAATAGTTTTCAGATTCACTGTATACTGCACATATACAAACACAAACAGTGTTATGGAGTGATAAGTAAGGGAGCGAAGGGTTCAGCCCTGTGGCTTTTGCAGGCTGGCCAATCGGAACTTTTGCTTTCTCCTACATTAAATCCTAAATGGTCGCACACTTTAAAAGCATCCTCTTCAAAACTCACAAAAACAATAAACCCTGAACTCTCCTGTCTCCCTCCAGGTAACCTTCTTCTCCATTCTGATTTTTTTTGCCATCTTCCTCAGGTTTCCTGCTCAGCAGTGGGGACTGAACTCACAGAAGCTCATTTTATTTTTCTTTGAGTTTTGTGTTTTATTTTAATGCATCTTAATAAAAGGTTGAATGTCCATCTGCCTTTCTGTGTCTCTGTCCGTTTGCTGTGTTTTTGTCATTCCAACAGATAGAATAGAATAGAATAGAATGCCTTTTATTGTCACTATACACATGTACAATGAGATTAAAAGCAGCTCCTTCAGTGAAGACATATATGTAGAACACAACAAGTAAATAAACAAATGGTGCAAAAAGTTGCAAAAAAAGTTCTGCGACGCTATATACAAATGGAAAGAATAATAGCTAAATCATGTTATTGCACATTATTTAAATACTGGAAAGAATAAATAACTATTGCACTATTGGGTTATTGCACATAATTATTGCATGATCATGTGCAGTGAGTAGTGGATGTTGAACCCTGAGAGTAATGATATTGTACAGTATACAGATACTACACAGTTATTATTCAGTACCATTTAGATATTGGATATTGCACAGTTGATGGATAGAAGGAAGTCCAGAGGTTGGGGGGTTAGACTGTGTAGTCAGTGCATGTGTGAGTTTAGAATGGTTATGGCTTTTGGGAAAAAAACTGTTCTTGAGTCTGTCCTTGTTGTGATGCACCTGTAGCGCCTCCCTGAGGGCAGCAGGTCAAACAGATCAGAGCCAGGGTGGGAGTTGTCCTTGATGATGTTTGTTGCTCTGCTGAGGCAGCGGGAGGTGTAAATGTCCATCAAGGAGGGGAGAGGGCAGCCGATGATCTTCTGTGCTGCCTTTACTACTCACTGAAGCCTCTCCCTGTCTGCCACGGCGCAGCTGCCGTACCATACTGTGATACAATACGTCAGCAGGCTCTCGATGGATGAGCGGTAGAAGGTCAGTAGCAGGTTGGAGTCCAGGTTGTGCTTTCTGAAGACCCTCGGGAAGAGTAACCGCTGCTGAGCCTTCTTGATGACTGCTGTGATGTTGTCTGTCCAGGAGATGTCAGCGGAGATAAGGACGCCAAGAAACCGGAAAGTATGGACCCTCTCCATACACTCGCCGTTGATGTAAAGGGGGGCTAGGTTGGTGCTGTGCCTCTTGAAGTCGGCAATGATCTCCTTGGTTTTCCTGGTTTTTTGGATGGCACATCACAAACATTACCACTGCTTTTACAAATCCCATAGCAAATCACATACCTTTCAATCCATCGAGAGTGTGCTCACGTACAGGCTGTGTGTGTGGTACAGCAACTGCACTTCCTCAGAAACTAAAGCACAGGGTCATCAGGACAGCAGAGAGAACAATTGGTTGTACCCTTCCCACTCTGGAACAAATCTACACCTCCCGATGCCACAATAAAAAAAAAAAAGACATTTTACAGGATTCATCACATCCCAGTCATTGCCTCTTCCAGCTTTTGCCTTCGGGCATGAGATACAGAGCAATGAAAACCAGGAGAAACCGCCTTAAAAACAGTTTTTATCCAAAAGCAATCATGGCCCTGAACTCAGAATAAAACTGCTCCGTATCATTCTCCCAATGTGCAATATAGACCTTAAATCAACAAGTGCAATTTGTATATTTTGTAAAGTACTTTTATTACTATTCAGTTTGTTATTTTTTCTCTTCTTATCTTTTTAACTCTTATGCCTCACACTGAGTCGACTGCGCCTTCAATTTCGTTTTTCCTTTGTAAAAGTGACAATGACAATAAAGATCTATCTATCTATCTATCTATCTATCTATCTATCTATCTATCTATCTATCTATCTATCTATCTATCTATCTATCTATCTATCTATCTATCTATCTATCTATCTATCTATCTATCTATCTATCTATCTATCTATCTCATATGTATTGAATTGGTGATTCCAAGAGATGGCGCATCACAAACATTACCACTGCTTTTACAAATCCCCTATCAAATAACATAAAGCAGAGACAAATGCATTGCATTGGTCATTCCAACAATTTGTTACATTACAAATATTTTTAGTCATAAACGCACTGTATTTGTCATTCCAACGGATGGCACATCACAAACATTACCACTGCTTTTACAAATACAGCACCAAATAGCATATAGTAGAGACAAATGCATTGCATTGGTCATTCCAAGAGATGGCGCATCACAAACATTACCACTGCTTTTACAAATCCCCTATCAAATAACATAAAGCAGAGACAAATGCATTGCATTGGTCATTCCAACAATTTGTTACATTACAAATATTTTTAGTCATAAACGCACTGTATTTGTCATTCCAACGGATGGCACATCACAAACATTACCACTGCTTTTACAAATACAGCACCAAATAGCATATAGTAGAGACAAATGCATTGCATTGGTCATTCCAAGAGATGGCGCATCACAAACATTACCACTGCTTTTACAAATGTGTACCAAATAGTATATAGCAGAGACAAATGCATTACATTGGTCATTCCAACAGATGGTACATCACAAACATTTTTAGTCATAAACGCACTGTATTTGTCATTCCAACATATGGCGCATCACAGACATTACCACTGCTTTTACAAATGCCGTACCAAATAACATATAGCGGAGACAAATGTATTGCATTGGTCATTCCAAGAGATGGCACATCACAAACATTATCACTGCTTTTACAAATCCCGTATCAAATAGCATATTAGTATATAGCAGAGACAAACGCATTGCATTGGTCATTCCAACAGATGGTGCATCACAAACATTTTAAACCATAAATTCGCTGTTTATGTCATTCCAACAGATGGTGCATCACAAACATTACCACTGCTTTTACAAATTCCGTACCAAATAGCATATACCAGAGACAAATGCATTGCATTGGTCATTCCAACAGATGTTACATTACAAATATTTTTAGTCATAAACGCACTGTATTTGTCATTCCAACGGATGGCACATCACAAACATTACCACTGCTTTTACAAATACAGCACCAAATAGCATATAGTAGAGACAAATGCATTGCATTGGTCACTCCAACATATGGCACATAACAAACATTTTCAGCAATAAAATGCACTGCATTTGTCATTCCAACAGATGGCACATCACAAACGTTACCACTGCTTTCATGAATTGCATAACAAATGGCCTGTAATGGAGGCAAATGCATTGCATGATGCACTGCAAGTGCTAACACTGATGTCTACGTTGATTACTTAGATTTTAACCCATCTTAGATGGGTAGCACAGCTAGTTTTATTTTTAATGCTGTGTACTGCACTCTGAGCTTATCAATATGGAGTGCATTATAAAAAAGTAAAACGCTAGTCTACAATATTTGATAAAAGCTAAAGCATCTCTTCATTCTTCCACATTTGAAATGTCTCCCTCGGTTTGATTTATTCTATTCCGTTTGACTTTATAAGAATAGGTGGACTTCAGATAAATCCACACATTAAAAATCAAATAATAAAGCAGAGCAGCTGCACTGCGACCCCAGATGCCTGCATAGAAAGTGAACCCATCCCATTCCCAGACTTCGTTTTCATCCACTCTGCGCCATCAGTACTTTATTCTGCAGTTGCCACATACTAACTGCTTAAATAAGAGTTCAGACTGTTTGACAAGATGGACGGCATTATTTGGTTATTACTGGCTTCATTAGTGTCTGTGATATCTGTAATAATCTCCTAGATTATTTCTCCACCACCTAACGTTTCTGTTTTGTTCTTTTATTTTTTTCTCTATAATACAAAACTGATCACAGAAATCAATTCCTAGAGTATTTACTGTGACATTTTGTGAGGATCTCTTGTGTCAAGAACAAAGGGTCATCATCTTAAACAGAACAGATAGTTCCAGTGCTTGAAAATGCAATCTGCAATGTCCTAAAATGAATGAGAAATAACTTTAAGATATCCTGAGGTAATTACTCAATCTATTTCAACGCACATTTCGAATATCTCAAAGTAACTCTGCATTTCACGATGTGTCAGTTTCATTTCTTGATGAGTTCTCATTCATTTCAGCCTCTCTGCAATTTGTTCAGAGAGATATAAAAAAGAAATTTCAATTTTCATGGTCCACTTCAATTTTTACCACAATGGTTTTGACATTTTTTCAATGCAACAGGGAGATTTTAATGTGCTAGAGGTCATTTCAAAATTTCCTAAAAGGATGACCTATCCAAGTCTCAGATCCAAGGCAGGAATCGGTCCTGGAATGAGTCTCTGTCCATAGCAGCACATACACACAGACACACACACTAATTTCATCTTGGTCAGTTTAGGGTATGGATGGAAAAACCTTCTATGAACACGAGGAAGATGCACAAATTCCACAAAAGCAGTGAATGAGCTTGGGTTTGAAATCAGTCTCCTTAAACTGTGAGACAGTAGGGCCAATCAGAGCATCACCATAGCAGTAAATTACAAATATCTTAAAATGAATGGGGGGGTATAGTATGTGAGGGCTTCATCATATTTTTGATAGTAAGTCTAAAGGCACAGCTAGCCATGCCTGTGAAGATCACGTATCCTCAAACTTAAGCATACAGTTGGGCATCAAACTAAAAGAAGTGGGAGTTCAGGGTGTGATGTGTGTTGATGGGCGCAGAATTGGCTCAGACACAGGAAGCAGAGGGTGATGGTGTGAGGAACCTCATCAGATTCAGGGGATGTTAAGAGTGGTGTCCGGCAGGGGTCAGTGCTAGGGCTGCTGCTATTTCTAAATATATATTAATGATTTGTATGGGAATACAAGTAACAGGCTGGTTAAGTTTGCAGATGATGCTAAGCTAGGTGGCTTAGCAGATAATCTCAGATCCGCTGAGTCATTTCAGAGGAACTTGCATAGCACACAGGCTTGGGCAGATTTGTGGCAGATGAAATTTAATGTCAGTAAATGTAAAGAATTACACATAGGAAGTAAAACTGTGAGGTTTGAATACACAATGGGCGGCCTGAAAATCGAGAGTCCACCTTATGAGAAGGATTTAGGAGTCGTAGTGGACTCTAAGTTATCGACTTCCTGACAGTGTTCAGAAGCCATTTAGAAGGATGTCAGGTTATATGTCATGTTGTTTTATGTCAGGTTGATGTGTGGAGTACAAGTCACAGGAGGTTCTGCTCAAGCTTTATAACACACTGGTGAGGCCTCATCTGGAGTTCTGTGTGCAGTTTTGGTCTCCAGGCCACAAAAAGGACATAGCAGCACTAGAAAAAGTCCAGAGAAGAGCAACAAGGCTGATTCAGGTCTACAGGGGATGAGTTATGAGGAAAGATTAAAAGAGCTGAGCCTTTACAGTTTAAGCAAAAGGAGATTAAGAGTTGACATGATTGAAGTGTTTCAAATTATGAAGGGAATTAATCCAGTGGATTGCAACGTTGAAATGAGTTCATCAAGAACACGGGGACACCGTTGGAAACTTCTTAAGGGTAAATTTCACACAAACATTAGGAAGTTTTTCTTTACAGTGAGAAACGCAAACACTTGGAATTAAAGGCCAAGTAGTGTGGCAGACAGTAGGACTTCAGGGAGCTTCAAAACTCGACTTGATGTCGTTTTGGAGGAATTAAGTGGATGGGAGTGGTGAGCTTTGTTGGGCTGAATGGCCTGTTCTCGTCCAGATTGTTCTAATATTCTAACCAAGAACACCTGTCATCTAGCAGTCTTAACCAAGGACCAGTGAGTCTGAGTAAAAACAGACATAAGATGGTAAGGTTTCAATAATATGTGTGTTCATTACAAAATTCTAATTGTCCATTCAAAAGTCTTCACATATATTTAAGGATATCAGTGCTGGCATGGTTCCTTATCTATGGAGTGCGCAATGCAATGCATCATTTAAAATTCTTAATAAAATCAGAAAACAAATTTTGAAAAAGGAAATAATCAGGTTGCATCAATTGTTTTAGATCTTAGATTAGAGCAGATAGCTCTTTATTTGTCACCAGGGAGAAATTTGGCTTTTTATAGAAGCTCATTAAACAAATTAATACACACAAATTAATACATACACTGATTGACAGGCCTAAAAAAATATCTGAATCACAAATTGATGTTAATTATATTTTGTCCATGAATACTTATTAAATAATTCCAAATAGTCTGTCCGCTTCCTTTCATAGCTTTTCCGATGGCTGTGCTGCTTCCAGACATGTATTTTCGTATTAAAGCATTTAACCAATCACATTTCAGCAATCATTTGTTGCCAGGCAGGGTCAAAGTCAAAGAAGTCTGCCAGGAGGTCTTCACAATCCGTTCTGTAGGCCCTCTAACACAAAATAGATGTCGATTAAACTGTTGCTTCAACCAATCAGATTTTGAGTTGGTTTCACTAGGGCCCTCTAGCAGGCGTATGGCAACGTCACCATATTCAGACCCGTTGATTGGATAGGATGGTGTAATATAAAAATCTGAATGAGAGCATGGGGCAGCTGTACACATTGGTATGCTTGGCGGTGAGCATTCCCGTGTCCACTGCTTCTGTCGAGCAGACATTTTCAGCCCTAAAGCGAATTAAAACTTATGCCAGAAATACGACAGGGCAGGTTTGACTTTCAGCATTAGCTTCGATGGCGATAGAAAGGGACTTCGTGATGGAACTGAAGCGCACGGATAATCTGTACGACAGAGTAATTGAACTGTTTTTGAGGAAAGAGAGGAGGATGGATTTTGTTTACAAATAATCCAAATTTTTGGTGAGTAAAATGTTGCAATTTTCCTAAATGATATTGCAAGTTTATGAGTTATTATTGATGTTTTTTATGTGTGTCACGGCTGTAGCTGCAGTAGAAAGGAACTTGTTCACCCCTGGTTTGTCTATTCAATAAAGGCATTTATTGTGGCTATAAGAGATATCTATCTGCGATGCAATGGCTCTTTATACTGTATTTCTGCATATTAAGTTGGTTTTTATAACCATAAATTAGTTTTTGAGGGGCGGGTTGATTCAGACGGAGCACTACTGAAGGCCTAGGTGTGAAATGCACAGTCCGCCACTGAGATATACAAACACCAGAATGACTAAAAAGGAAGAAAATTAAAAAAGAAAGAAATCTTCTGACTTGTTAGTCCCAGTCCCAATGAGGCATTATGTAGGCGTATTGCTGTTGATATGCAGGAGCCCCCATAGTGTTTCTTGACATACATCTGCTAAATAATTCATTGCCTGACAGTCCTCAGTGTTCGTTTGTCAGAGAGAGGATATGCAGCATTGTTCATAATGGCACTCAGTTTTGTTATCATTCTCTTCTTCACTATGACCTCCAGGGGGTCCAGAGTGAGCCCTATAACTGAGCCTGCCCTTTTAAGTTTAAGTTTAAAGTTTATTGTCATGTGCATAGTAAGAAAACACGTTTCCCTGTACAATGAAATTCTTTCTTTGCTGTCCACACCAAATGACAAAACCAATGTATAAAGATAAACATAAATAATAAGTAGCAGATAGATAATAAGCAATAGAGGCAGCATAAAGTATTAAACCAGAATAGAAGTATAAAATGTAATTGTGCAGGTAGGTGTGTGATGGACAAATCAAATACAGTTGTGTGAGGCAGTTAGAATGAGATGCACCATGGTGGTTATAAACTCCAGTCAGTTATTTAGGAGTCTAATGGCCGTGGGAAAGAAAGAGTTCTTTAGCCTGGAAGTCCTGCATTTCATACTGAGGGTAGAAGTGTGAACAGTTCGTGTTTGGGTGGGTCCCTGAGGATCAAGGCAGTTCTCCTGCGGACCCTGAAGTTATAGATACTCTGCAGAGAGGGCAGTGGGGTCCTGGTGATCTTCTCAGCAGTCTTCACCACTCTCTGCAGGTGTTTGAGGTCCATAGCAGTAGTGTTGCCGTACCACACGGTGATGCAGCTGGTCAAGATGCTCTCAACAATGCAGCTGTAAAAGTTGCCGAGGATCTTAGTTGACATACCAAACTTCCTCAGCCTCCTCAGACAGTACAGCTGCTGAACCCACTTGACCAGCTGTGTGGTGTTAAGTGTCCAAGTGAGGTCCTCACTGATGTAGACGCCCAGGTATTTAATGCTGCTCACCCTTTCCACTTCAAGACCTCAGATGAACAGTGCCCGGTGAGGTCTCCTCTCCTTCCTCATGTCCACTATCATCTCCTTCGTCTTGTCTGTATTGAGGGTGAGGTTTTTGTCCTCAAACTATGATGCCAGACTGTCTACCTCCCTCCTGTAGTCCGCCTCATCCCCACCAGTGATACGTCCTATCACTGTGGTGTCGTCTGTGAACTTTAGGATGATGTTATCTTTGTGGGAGGCGACACAGTTGTGGGTGAACAGGGTGTAGAGGATGGGGCTGAGGACACATCCCTCTGGGGTGCCCGTGTTTGTGATAATGGTGGCTGAAATCCTATTAGCAATCCTGACAGACTGGGGCCTGCCAGTCAGAAAGTCTAGAAGCCAGTCACAGAGGGTGGGGTGTAGGCCAAGTGCAGACAGTTTATGGGGGATAACCATGTTAAAGGTGGAGCTGTAGTCAACAAAGAGCATCCTGATGTAGGAGTATTTGTTCTCCAGATGGGAGAGGGAATAATATAATGTGGCCGCAATGGCATCTGAGGTGGACCTGTTGGGCTGGTAGGCGTACTGCAGGGGGTCCAGAGTGTCCGGTATGCTGCTCTGAATGTGGGCCAGCACCACTCTCTCAAAACACTTCATGATGATTAGAGTGAGTGGAGTTTGTTGATTAAGTGGACCTCTCTTGAAGTGATGTTACCAGCCAAGCACACCATGGTGTAGAAAATCACAGAGTTATAGAAGATGTAAAGAATGACACTTCTCACATTAAAGGAACGCAGTCTCCTAATGAAAAAGAGCCTGCTCTGCCCTTTCTTCTATAGTTCCTCTGTATTCTGAGACCAGTCTAACCAGTCATTCATGTGGACCCCCTCATACTTGTAGGAGTGGACGACCTCTACATCCTCTCCCTTGGTAGTGACTGGACACTGAGACTCTTTGGTGTGGTGAAAGTCAATAACCTGATATTTAGTTTTGCTGATGATATACACAGACAATTCTATTTGCACCAAGAAACAAACTTCTCCACCTGATTCCTCTCCTCTGTCTTATCCCCCTTATCGATATACCCCATGAGCACAGAATCATCTTCTGCAGCATTCTTCAATTAAAAAAAAAAGAAAGCAACTCTATTGCTTTTCTAAAAATAACTAAAAACATCCACTTCTGCTCCATTCTCCATAGTGTCAGATCAGAGGCTTGCAAATGGACTCTACACTCCGCTGTAAATCAAATAGAAGCAACTAATTGGGCTACAATTTAGCGTGCTGTGAGATAAGAAAAACAGAAACAAACAAAAGAAGGATTGGAGCATCAGGGATGACCCCATTTAATGTTTAAGTTCAAAATGGTGTCACAGGAGGCTGGGGGACAGACCCAGCTGGGACGCCTGGAAGGACCGGGAGGTGGCGTATTCGTCCTCCGGGCCACAAGGGGGCAACCGCCCTGGATCGGGAGAGGACCACGGGAGAAGAGCAGGGAGGCCAGGGGTGCCCCAAGCCTCAGGGAGCCCGGGAAATGTGTACTTTCACCACACCCAAGAAAATGGAGAATGATCCTGTCAGGGACGCCAGGAGTGCTTCCGGGTGCAAGAGCAGCACTTCCGCCACACCAGGAAGTGCTGCCAAAAGAACATCAAGCACATCCGGGTGAGAATAAAAGGGGCCACCTCCCTCCAATCAGGGAGCTGGAGTCGGGAGTGGGATCAGGACGAAGCTCCCATGGAGAAAGGAAAGGCGGCCCACGGACAGAGAGAGAGAAGCCCGGAGGAAAGGTGATTGGTGCGAGGAGCACAGTGTGCTGTGCGGGACAGTGTTGTGTTTATTGGAAGGAGAAAAATAAACGTGTGATTTGTATAAAAATGTGGTCTCCGACTGGTGGTGTCCGGGCATGTCTCACAATGGAAAACGTGCAAAAGAAGGATACGTCAACATTGATGTGTTAGGTGCTAGTAGGCAGTCGTAGCATTCCGAGGCTATACTAAAGATTCCCACAAAGGTTTCTGGGAAATGTAGTGTTTGCCTTTGTCTCAGTGAGAACAAAAGTGATTTGGAAGTGCTTCCATCCAGATTGGAATTGTACTGGAAGTGCTCATTAGATTAACCTTTTAAGGGCCTCTGCTGCCCCAGTCAGATGAGCTTGGAGTTGGCAGAGGAGATGAGGCAGCGGCCCTTCTGGTGAGAAGAAACAGGAGGCCAGTAGATCGCAGGAAAGGAAGGCAGGGCGATAAAAACAGCTACTGTACATAAGGTTTGGCAATTCTTTGTTAGTCTGAGGTATTTAGTAAAACCCAAGGGACTTAGTGTTTATGATTTGTGCCCTTGGTTCTGTTATTTTGATCTTTCAATGTTTTTTTCTCCCTTGTATTCTTCTTTTGCGTCATTGAAAAGTCTTCTTATCCTTCCATTTGACTGTACTGGTTGCATAGTCCACCCAGTATTACTCACAGCATTTCCACGTATGGTGTTTTCCTGCCTTCCTCTTGCTCTCTTCCCATTAATTTTACCCACACTTTGCTACAAGTTTCGATGGCTTCAGCTCTGATGATGTGTCCCAAATATTTTAATTGTTTTCTTCTAACAGCCACATCTCACAGCTTTCTGGCCTACCTTCCATTGTTTTCGCTCACAGTGAATGTTTCATAAGCGTATTTTAAGACAGACCAAGCACCACACATTAGAATGTTCATCTTTGTTTTCATTGGTATAGCTTGGTTTATAATTATGCCTTTTAACTGCACAAAAGCTGTTTTCGCTATCGCAGTCCTTCTCTTGATTTCCTAACCACTTCTTCCATTTCGTGTTAACATGCCACCTACTTGTGATCTACTTGCTTGACATTTTCTAACTTTAGAAGGATGTGAAGGATGGGGCTGCCAGGCAAGAGGAAAAGAGGAAAGCCTAAGAGAAGCTTTTTGGATGTGGTGAGAGAAGACATGCAGGTGATGGGGGTAGCAGAGCAAGATGCAGAGGACATGAAGATATGGAAGAAGATGATCCGCTGTGGCAACCCCTAACGGGAGCAGCCGAAAGAAGAAGGAGAAGGAGGTAGGGTTGGAGCTGTCACGAAGAGGAAAAGAGGAAGGCCTAAGAGGAGGGTCATGGATATGGTGAGAGAGGACATACAGGTGGTGTGGGTAGCAGAGCAAGATGCAGAGGACAGAAAGCTATGGAAAAAGATGATCTGCTGTGTCAACCCCTAATGGGAGCAGCCAAAAGAAGAAGATTGTAAACTGGCAATCTGGCACTATTTTGTCTTCTGTAAACACCTTACTAACTGTCTTCTCTTCTTGGAATTACATTTTAGTCCCTTCTGCTCACTTTCTTTTACTCCCACATCTAACATTTCCTGTGGTTCTTCACTTTCAGCAAAAAATGCAGTATCATCTTTAGATTTCAGCCAATACCCAGCAAAGCCCATTTGGAGCTCTAGACTGGGTTGATGGATGTCTCCCTTCGATGTCTATAGTGGGTAGTCTGGATTATTAGACTTCAATGGCCTGTGATGGTTCCCTCTCAGTGCCTGGACCGTGTGCCTTTTCAATGGCACCCCTTTGTGGACACACTGTGGACTTAAAGGAGCATGCGCCCCTTGGTGTACAGAGTGTGTGCACTTTTACTTTCATAAATGGCACCCAGTGGGTAATGAAGCCCACTCAGTATTATTAGAGCTTGATGACCAGGTGGGAGGGGATCTTCCTCGGTGTTCGACACACGCACGCACTTTCAAAAACACAACTGGTGCTACTTTGTGTACATGAATTCACAAATGGCTCTCCTCATGATGGTGCCCTAGACAGTCTCCTATGTCACCTAATAAATTGACTGACTCTGAGTACAGCTCAGCATTTAACACATGTAGCGTGTGGCCGGGGCCCTTGTCTGGCCGAGACACCTCCACACTGGGAAGACCGGAGGAACCAGCATGGGCAGAGTGTTACCTCCCCCGGGATGCTAGATGGCAACCCCCCTGAGTCGCAGCGGTGCCTCGGACTCCCGCAGAGCTCCATGGAAGTTGGAGTTTGGTGCAGCCCTGTTGGGATCATCAGGAGCTGCAAGCCCTTGTGGGCCATTCTTCTGTCACACCCAGAAGTGCTGTCGGAAATAAATCATCAAGCACCTGGAGCACTTCCGAGCGTGTTATAAAAGGAGCCAGCAGCCACTACTCCGGGAGGACGAAGCTGGCCAGAGGGAGAGTGGAATAGAACAAGAAAAGTATTGTGTTTGTACTGTGTTGTGGGACTGTGTTGTGCCTGTGGGAATGGGGGAGGCGTTTCCCACAGGCGAAGAAAAAGAAAATGAAACATTTATTTGTTTTATCAGTGTGCCTCCTGCATCTGTCTGAGCATTGATATAGCGCCTTTTTTTATGTTCTTTATTTCGCCTTATACAATTTCTTGTATTAGGAATTTGTTAGTTTTCGCATACCCCTTGTGGTCAGAGTGCAGGGTCAGCCATTGTACAGCGCCCCTGGAGCAATTACAGGTTAAGGGTCTTGCTCAAGGGCCCAGCAGAGTTGTATCTCTTTTGGCAGTGACGGGGATTTGAACCGGCAACCTTCTGGATACCAGCGCAGATCCTTAGCCTCAGAACCACAACTCCGTCCTTTTGTCACACACTATAATTTCCTCTAAGCTTGACATCTACTGTATGTCAGAGCTTTGTGTCTGAATGACTCTCTGTGCAGCTGGATCCTGAACTTTCTGTCAGATCGGTGCCAAGTGATTAGATTGGGTGGCTTTACTTCCCCTGTAGTCTGTCTCAACATAGGAGCCCCCCCCCAGATATATGTATTAAGTCCTCTCCTATACTCCCTCTACACTTGTGACTGTATGACTAGGCACAGGTCTAACATTATTTTGAAATTTTCTGGTGACACAACAGGAGTGGGTCTCATTTTTAAATATAGACCGGAAATCAGAACCTTGACTCACAGGTGCCAAAGACTAAGGAGGTAATAATGGGCTTCAGAAAGCAAGGAGGCAGACAAGCAGTAGGATGTGGAAAGCAGCCCGGACACAGACAGGCGGACATCGTTGTAAGCACCCAGCACACATTTATTATACAACTATTATGTACAGTGCAGCACAAAACCTCCAAACTCCCCCAAAAGTCCAGGCCTCACAATGCCTCTTCTTGCTTCAGGCCGCCTCTACTCCTCTCCACCAAGACTTTGTCCTCTGCACTCCCGACTCCAGCCATCGAATGGAGGGAGGCGGCCCCTTTTATAATCACCCGGATATGCTCCAGGTGCCTCCCGATAATCTTCCACTGGCACTCCCCAGTGTGGCGGAAGTACCGGCAGAGCACCCGGACTCCGGGTGTCCCTGGTCGTCTTCCCCCCAGCACTTCCGGGTGTGGCGGAAGTTCTAAGGACCAGGGTTCTCCAGGCATTGGGGCGCCCCCTGGCGGTGACCACGAGCCCCTCTAGGATTGAGCTTCCGAGCTCAGTTCCTGTGGTCCCTAAAGCCACCAGGGAGGTCGCCCCCTCTTGGTCTGGAGGAGGCATAATCACTCCTTCTGTCCTTTCGGGCATCCCGGCTGGGTGCCACCCCCAGCCACTTGCCACAAGGATTACTGTGGAGAAAGTGAGCAGTTGTAAGTTCCTTGGTGTACATCTCACAGAAGACCTCTCATGAATGTCTCACACCAAAAAAGTGGCAAAGAAGGCACAACAACAACTTTGTTTTTATTGTAATCAAGCAGCTGAAGAGGGTTGGCATGAGCCCTCGCACCCTCAGATATTTATCTCCCGCACCATTGAATGCATCCTAACTGGGAATGTTACAGTCTGGTATGGGAACTGGACTGCCTTCAGCCACAAAGCTCTGCAGAGGGAAATGCGTTCTGCCCAACAAATCGTTGTGGTGACGTCCCCACCCTACAAGACGTATATGTTAGATGGTGTACAAGAAACACCAGGAAAAGTATCAATGAGCCCTGTCATCCAAGTCATGAACTGCTCTCACTATTACCTTCAGGTGTACGATACCATAGCATCAGGTCCAGGACCAGCTTCGATTTGGCTTCTTCCATCGAGCTATTATGATGCTGAACTTTGAGTGTTACTGACTCTTATCAGTATCATGTCTCATAACAACAACAACATTTATTTCTAGAGCACGTTTTCAAACAAAAGATGTAGCTCAAGGTGCTTTACAAGATGAAGAAAGAAAAAATATAAAAATTAGGCAATACACAGGGGTGGGGGTTGATTTGTTTCAAAATTTTTTATTGTAAAACTTGAGTTATGTGTATGGAATGTTATTTGATTTTAATAAAATCAATAAAATTAAAAATAAAATTAGGCAATACTGATTAACAAAGAATAAAGTATGGTCCTTTGGCCAGAGATGACAGAAAAAAACAAAAAAAACTCAAGAGGGCTGGTGAAAAAAAACAAAATCTGAAGGGGTTCAGGGAACACGAGACCACCCATCCCCTCTAGGCACTCTACCTCACATAAATGACCTCAATCAGTCCTCATGGTTTTCAGGCTTCACGTGGAAGAATTAGATGTTGATGGTCATGTGGACACCTGGCCTTCAGTCCATAAATGTAGGGACAGCACGGTGTCCTGATCAGGTGGTGGTGGCGCAGATCGCCATCACAGAAAACCGGAAAAAGGAACAGAAGAGAAAGTAGGTGTTAGTATGGATTGTGGAGCCATGAAAAAAATTGATAATTAAATGCATATACAGAATATCAGGCTTACATTAAAATGAAGCCTATGAGAGAGCCATGTTACAATAACGAGTTTTTAGCAGTGCTTTGAAGTGCTCCACCGTATCAGCCTGGCAAATTTTTAAGTTTTAATTCTATTTTTAATTTATTTATTGCACGTCATGTTGTTACACTGTGGACCCTGAGCTTTGCAATTTCGTCTATCTGTATACTTGTATATGGTTGAGATGCCAATAAAGTTCACTTTGACTTTGACTTTGAATTTCTATCGGTAAGCTATTCCAGATTTTAGGTGCACAACAGTAGAAGGCCGCCTTATCACTTCTTTTAAGTTTTGCTGTTGAATTATAAGCAGACCTTCATTTGAAGATCTAAGGTTATGATTTGGGGTGTAAGGTGAAAGACATTCTGAAATATAAGATGGAGTGAGATAATTTAAGGCTTTGGAAACCATCAGCAGTATTTTAAAGTCAATTCTAAATGGCACAGGTAACCAGTGTAGTGACATCAGAACTGGTGTGATGTGCTCAAATTTTCTTTTCCTAGTTAAGATTCTGGCAGCTCCATTCTACACTCGTTGTAATCTATTGATATCTTTTTTGGGTCGTCCTGAGAGGAGTGCGATACAGTAATCTATCTGATTAAAAACAAAAGTGTGAACTAATTTTTCAGCTATAAGAGGTCTAACTTTTGCTAAATTTCGTAAGTGAAAGAATGCTGTCCTAGTAATCTGATTAATATGTGATTCAAAATTCAGGTCAGAGTCAATAGTTACCCCTAAATTCTTTACCTTTGTCTTGACTTTTAAGCCTAATGGATCAAGTTTATTTCTAATACCCTCATTATATCCATTAACGCACACATCCACATTGATGATAGTTCATTTGCACGCTTAATTGCAGCACATCCTCTTGTGTTGTTAGTACGCATTTTATAGAGCAGGAATTTAAGTATGTCTAAGTGTTGACTTATGTAATGTGTTAAACTCTTTTGCCCAGTTTCTAATTGTTGAATTCATATTTAAATGTATTTATTATACAGTATGTATATTGTGTTAATATTGGTCTGCTACTCTGGGCCTTGCACACAAGTTTTTCACTCACTTATACATTCATGTTAAGTGATGTAAATATAAAATGACTTGAAATGACATACCACATAAGTAACATGGTGCAGAAATATTAATTAAAAAGGAGAAAATAATATTGCAGATATCTGAAAATAGTTTTCCTCTGTGTTCTTTGAGAAACCAACGATTCTTTATATAAAAATATATTAGGAAATGACTAAAAGTCACTGATTAAGTTGGTTTCTGCCCAACTGCTCAGTGTTTCCCTCATAGACTGTGGCTGCTATGGTTGTGTGATTGGATCAAGCAGGTTCAGAAAATGGATGTTGTAGCATGGAGAGGGCAATCCTGAAACCAAAACAGCCAAGTAGACCGGAAATATATAAAAGTGAAGGGTGTTTATACAACATGGCACAAGAAACACAAAAAGGTACAGGGATGACAAAACATAGACCATGTGCCTAACCACAGAGGTCTCATCTTATCTACCCAGTAGGGTGACTGGTCAACCCGGTCACCTTTTGTACCTCTTGCTTGCTCCTTAGACCATCTGTTTCTCTCCTTTCTTTGGGCTTTCTTCCTCCCCCCCAGGTGAGGTCATGTCAACACTATTGTTCCAAATGACCTTACTGCACATGGCCTTTTTCAAGTCTTTCTGAGGAATGCTTCTGTAGCTACTTCCAGTCTCTTGTAAAGCACTTCCAGGTGTCACTTATCCTAGAAAGCCCCAGCCTAAAGCTTGCTCTGGAGACCCTAGGTATCTCTGCCAGGCTGATAGCCCACTTTTATCAAAAGGGCCAAACAGTCCCACAGGGGCTAAATAAGAGCCACCAGTGACAAAGGTGAGGGACGCATAAACCTTTATTGTGCATTCCTTACCATAAATTACTACCCCTGGAATATCAATTGAGGAACCTTCTTGATTTTGTCCTCTTCTGACATCCCTACTGGGACAAGTTAAGGTTGGTATCAATCTGCATGTTATTAAACACACACTGAAACTGCTCGGAGAATGAGAAAACACATTTGGGGGAAACTCTTTAAAACGTTTGTAGTAAACAGCAGCAAAATCTGAAAGGCTTCACCCATGGGGTTTGTTCCTAAAACCTGCACCCAATTTCCTCCAGTCCATGCACTTTAAACAGCTGAGGTTTCAGGTACAGAGAGAGAGCAAAAGGAAACTAAAGAAATGGCTTAACGCTGAAAGAAAATGAAAATCAAAAATTGCTGCTATCAATTCAGCAGAAGGTAACTGAATTTTAATGATTAATTTATATATTGTAAAGAGCAAAGGGACAGAAGAGACAGACAGACATAAACCACTGCAGCTTCTTGGCCTCACACATTTGAGACGTGCTACTGACTGCTACAATACCCTTCATTTTGACTACTGCATCACTACAGTATATGACATAACAACAATAAATAGAGTTTAGACAAGCTTTGTGACCTAAGTATATACTACATGTTAAAATGTTGAGGCTATTCTCAGCCTGGCATTCTGGCACTATTTTGTCTTTGGGACATTTGCGTTTCCAGTTAGACAGCAACATTAACTTTAGTTTTTAATTTAGACGTGCTGTAAGCATAAGTTTAATATGTCACTGTTCTCTGTGCAAATCTATTTTATAAATTATGCTTTTTTCCTGCTCACATGTACAGCTGACACATAGCCAGATTAAGCACAGGGGCTCACACAGAACTGCCAGGCAAGTAGATGGATTAGGACAAATGGACAGCATGCAGTCAGACTGTGAGATGCTTTAACTTGTTAAGTCAGCATGGAATTGAATCCTTGTTTAAGCATTGTTGCCTTGTTTGGAATTGCATGCTCATCTGAGGGGGTCCTGCACGTGAAGAAAGAGTATAAAGCCTTAGAATATTGCCCGGCACACCTTTGAAGTCAACGAACGGGTGGCAGACATTGAGATTCATCCATCCATCCATCCATTATCCAACCCACTATATTCTAACTACAGGGTCACGGGGGTCTGCTGGAGCCAATCCCAGCCAACATAGGCGCAAGGTAAGAAACAAACCCTGGGCAGGGTGCCAGCCCACCGCAGGGCACACACACACATACACACCCACCCACACACTAGGGACAATTTAGGATCACCAATGCACCTAACCTGCATGTCTTTGGACTGTGGGAGGAAACCAGAGCACCCGGTGAAAACCCACGCAGACACGGGGAGAACATGCAAACTCCACGCAGGGAGGACCTGGGAAGCGAAACCAGGTCTCCCTACTGCAAGGCAGCAGTGCCACCATGCCGCCCACATTGAGATCTTTTCCTGAAAATGCTTTCCGCATCTGCAATGACGACACTGACGGACTCCATTCCTCAGGCCCCAACTCCCAACTGGGTTTTGTCGCTGGCTTCATTTGTCTTTGTACTACCTGCAGTGTAAGCCAATATTAAGCAAAGTTAGTTATTTCTCCTATGTGAGTTCTTAACGTCATATCACTAGAGAGGGGTATCGTCTTTTATGTTTTATCTATATAGATTTGGGTTAAGTAACATGCTGCAATTACAAAAAAACATATTCCCAGGGAGCAAGCACCCCCTGCTGGACATACGTGCACTCAGAAGTTGAATGCTATACAACCTCATCTGTGTTTCTACTGATGTGATTTACAAAATATGTTGATTCGATTGCTTTGATTTCTGAAATCTGCATCTCCTGTGATGGTCCAGGTTTGCTCTGTGCTCTCTTGTCTCTCCCAGGATCCTCTTGAACCTGAAACCGTTTGTAGTCATGAACCGAGATGAGCCAAGCAAATTGGGACACACACACAGCAAGGGGTAGGTGTAAAAGTGTCTAGTGCAAAACAGAAAGTCAAACTGTGATCAAATTAAAGTGTAGCATATCAAATTTTCTTCTAATAAATAAATAATCGGTGAAACTGATGAAATCTGTGGAGGTTAAAATATCCACTTCAATAAATAATCAGTAAAATGAGGTTAAAATCCAGAGAGAGTCAATTTCTTCCTTTCAAAATATGAGCCCTGTCACACACGTGCGAGTAGGAGGACATTTTATGGACCAAGAAAGGGTAATTGCACGCCAGGCCAGGGGGTGGCTGGGTGTGCTAAACCTTCTTCTGTTGTCTCTACAGACCAGATGCGGGAAAACCTGTCTGACTCATCCCTGAAGATATCACTTCTGGTTTTCGGCATCTAGGAGAACGTCATTTCCGGTTCCAATGCCAGAAAGAACGTCACTTCTGGTTCCGGCACCTAGGACTACGTCACTTATGGTTATGACGTCCGAAGAAGACCATTTCCGGTTCTCATATGTCACTTCCGGTCTTGGCATTTAAAGCCACCATTTTTACAACCTGAGTTTTGGACTCCATTGAAGACACTTCTGCCTGATTTTCAAAACCTATTGCAGCCAGTGACAATACACGGGTGGCTGCCCCAAACTTTTTTGAGTGTGTCGAGTATGATCATTTCACAGCTCGTATGCTTCCTTCTAAAAATCGGGGGTCTCCTCTCTTTATCCTGTCCAGACCTTGCAGTGATTGGGGACGCCCACCGACAAGTGCAGTCAACCATTAATTCTGGCTTGGGTCCCCATTGCTAGGTCCACAGTATCCATGGTGCAACATTGCTGAGCTGCATACCTGTCTCCCGTCGCCAGTTCCTCAGCCTCCTCAAGAGACACCATATAACGGGCTGCTCTTACTTCTTAGCATTTCTCAACAGAAGCGCCCTTCTTCAGCCCCAGACTGCTCACCCTGAGGTTCATGCCTGACCACCTACCTTAATTCCTCTCTTGATCCTGCCTCTTGTTCTGTCTTTCTTTCGCTTTCATGTTAAGCACTGTTCTTCTCCTTTTCCTTGTTTCAGTTCTTCCTTTATGGTTATCTCTCTCATATATTATTATCTCATATCTATTTATACTGGCCGATCGAGTGCAGATGAGACCCTCTGGCTACTCTGAGCTGTGAATGCAGCACCTGACTGATCCATCCGCACTTGTACAGAGTGCCTGATCAGCCAAGCACGGCAATCAACCCCGAATAGAACCATCAAGGGCCCACCTTCACCCATTCTAAGCCTTCACGCTCTCAGTATTTGATTATTTATTTTAAAACCTGCACAGCGCCACAGACTACTTATCACACTCTTTGTTTTACCACCTTTTGACGGAATGTGACACACCGTTTACTTCAAATGCATGCTTTGCAATTTATATTTTTCATGAACTTAGCTGCCAGTTCTGTCATCGAGCTCACATCAACTCCACCACTATCGCCATAACTGATTTACAGGGAGCACACACAGCATCTGTGGCAGCGTATTGTTCATGGTTAATACTCGTCAATGGATTATTTCAAATGCAAATGTATAATCTGATTGTGTTTATTTTTTAACTCGTGTAGTATGATCTCTCCACACACAACACATATTTAAATGGTGGCTGATTGAAAAGTAATGAGTCTAATTGTTTGTATTCAGAATCGAATGACTCCACAAGCTTGGGTCATTTTTATTCTATAAAGTAGCATCCTTCACATTGAATACAATTATTTACAAAGTTTTTAAAACGATTCAAAGACAAGCGACTGACTGTTTTGTGACATCACTTTTAGCGATGCGGCCGTGGTGTTTTTCACTTCATTATCTGGTGAGAACTTCTTCCTCATAGTTGTTTTTTCAGCATTGGGAATGTCCTGAAATCAAATGACGCTAAATCCGGGCTCTGTGGAGGAGATTTCGGTTCAGTCCCACCAATTTCAGTCGGTGCTACCCCTGCAACAGCAGCAACATATGGCTGAGCATTGTCATGATGCAAGAAAACACTGTTTTTGAGCAAGTTTCATCTTTTTATTTTCATGGTTTCATACAAATGATACCCACATAGCGCACATGCGATACATTTTTAGTTGCTCTGTCATAATGTGTTGAGTCCATTTGAACGAGATGTCAAGTGAAGCCGAAAGTTTGCGTAAACTGAGCCTTCTATCTTCTTACAACAGATTGTCAGCTTTGGCAATGTTGACATCCATAACCATGATGGATGGCCTCCCAAACATGCTTTATCATTCAATCGTGTGTTGCCAACCTTAAAGTGCTTCCACCATTGAAATACAGCAGCACAGCTGATCGTTTCATCGCCGTATGTTTTTCATTACCGCTGTCTCTAAGCTGAATACAAAGTTCAATCACACACCCCTATCCAGGTGGGGGCACTAGCTCCCCGGTTGAAATAAGTTCTTTTTTAATTTCGGCATGTTATGTAACCCAAAACTATATACATATAATATTAAAAGACAATACCCGTCCCTTAGTGATATGGCGGTACGAAATCACATAGGAGAAATAACTTAGCTTTCTTTAATGCCAATTTACGTGGCATAACAGACAAGGAAGTCATGACAACACTTTTCACTGAAGCAGGAGCTCGATGTACACAGTCTGCCATTTTTGTTGCTGCGCTGGAAAGATTTTCAGGATCGGATGACGTTATCTCCCATTCGTCCATCGGCTTCAAAGGTGTGCCGGGCAATGTTCCAAGGCTTTATACTCTTTCTCCATGTGCAGGCCCCCACTTAGATAAATCATGCCATTCCAAACAAGGAAAAGAAGATCCAATATCATGCTGTCTCTAACACACATAAATAGTGCACGTTGCCCATTTTGCAGTTGTCCTTAACTTGTCTTGTCTTAAGATGCTTGCCTAGCAATTCTAAATGCTGGGCCCCTGTACTAAAATCTGGCTTTGTGTTAGCTGTACATGTGAGAAGAAAAGAAAAGCAGATTTAAAATATTTTCACAGAGCACAGTGACATATTAAACATATTCTGATTACAACACCTCTGACATTCTCTGACAGGAACATCTTCATCTGTCATGACGACTCATACAAGATGCTTCCACTTTCTTTAACAGGTCACTAAAGAATATGGCAGTCTGTCAATGTATGTCGTTCCCAAACGTCTACATAGCATTCCCTTGTCCATCTCCATGAAAGAGAAACAGGGACAGTCTCGTTACTTTTCAGTCAGTCCTTGTATGTTCAATAGGGCTCTTTTTAGGTGTAGACCCAGCTTTAAGTAAAATTCACTCATGGTTGAGTCCAGACGTATTATACATTCTTCGCAGTCCTTGATACTTCATGTGTTGGTGCCTCATAGCACTTGATATTTCACAGGGGACAAAAAGTTTCTGTGCACCACTCAGAACTCAAGCGCACTTCAGAAACAGGTCATCCACCTGATGCTAAACATGTTTGGGCCCCACCAATACTTGGATGGGAGACCATCTAAAAGAAGCTTGAGTTGCTGCTGGAAGAGATGTTGTTGAGGCCAGCAGAGGGCACCTACCCTGTGCTCTGAATATGGATCCCAGTGCCCCAGTGCAGTGATGAGGACACTGTGATGTAAATAAGGAGTCAACAACAACATTTATTTATTTATATAGCACATTTTCATACAAATGATGTAGCTCAAAGTGTTTTACAGGATGGAGAAAGAGAAAAAAGTCAAAATCTAAAAAACAAAAATTAGACAATACTAATTAACACAGAATAAAAGTAAGGTCCAATGGCCAGGGAGGACAGAAAAATCAAAAACAACTCCAGACGACTGGAGAAAAAGAAAAAACAAAATCTGCAGGAGTTCCAGGCCACAAGACCACCCAGCCCCCTCTAGACATTCTACCTAACATAAATGACCTCAATCAGTCCTCATTGTATTCAGGGTTCACTTGGAAGAACTTGATGATGAAGGTCATGTGGTCATTTGGAGACGTAAAACCGAGGTCCTCACTCTCTGTGGTCATTAAGATCCCTGGGTATCCTTCGTAAAGAGCATGGTGTACCCTGGCTAAAATGCCCATCAAGGCCTAGTCGTTCTGGCCCCCTAATCATCCCGTGTCTCTCATTGGCTCTCTCTCTCACCCCTTCACCACCTAACAGCTAATGTGTGGTGAGTCTACCAGTGCCAAAATCTTGGTGGGTGCTACACATTGGTGCTACACACTGAAGCACTTTGAGTAAAGAGAAAATCGCTAGATATATGTAAAGATTATTATTATTATTATTAAATGGAGATTGAAGAAATTAGTTGTAACTGATAAGTACCAGCTCATGTGTTATTCACATCTTCTAGTCAGTACAAAAAATTAAAGGGAAACCTGGTTACAAGATCTTTGTTAAGTCCCACAAACAGCCAGAATATTTAAAAAAGCCTTCTTCTTCTTCTTCTTTTGGCTGCTTCCGTTAGTGGTTGCCACAGCGGATCATCTTCTTCCATATCTTTCTGTCCTCATCATTTTGTTCTGTTACACTCATCACCTGCATGTCCTCTCTCAGCACATCATAAACCTCCTCTTAGGCCTTCCTCTTTTCCTCTTCCCTGGCAGCTCCATCCTTAGCGTCCTTTTCCCAATATACCCAGCATCTCTCCTCTGCACATGATCAAACCAACGCAATCTCGCCTCTCTGACTTTGTCTCCAAACAGAATATTTAAAAAGGCCTACAGATTGAAAATCAAAATATGATTATCTGATTTGCTTGTTACCCTAAAAGTTGACTGTAATGGCAGCTACAGCTGAAGATCTAGCCAAGAGGAATCCAACTATGAGAAAATGTTTTACAGTTGGCACAGTTTTCCAGGTCCTTTAAAAATTACCATCGCCCTTGTGAAATAAACTGTAGCACAAGAAAAGGACACACAATGTCAGTCGGAGCAAATTAAGAAAAAAGCAAAGGCACTTTTTTTAATTCTATTTTTATTCATTTGGTTACATAATTTGCATCCGTGGGGTTTTTTCTTAGACTTTCACTAAGAGCTTGATTGCTGTTTAGTGAAAGAGACGAAAATATTACAAGAAACTAGAAATTAAATAAAACAACTTTAAGCCTCAGATGAAAACTATTATGTGCTTTCACTGAGTTTCCTAAGAGCCACTCAGCTTCAATGGAGCAAAGGCAGATAGTGCCCACAGCAATGGGAGTATCGGAGAGATTTAACAGCTGCTGGGCCTAATAAATACTTCATTCTTCTACTGTAACACTGGTTCAAGTTCAGAGCAGTCGTCACAAAAATCAGGGCTGTATGGAACATAAAAATGCGACAGGAAACCAAGAAAAGCCTTCCTTAAGCAAGCCTTGAAACCTTTTAAAATGAACCATATGTAACCTGTTACTTCTAACAAAAGCTGTGCCTAAACAAAGCTTTGTGTTCACCAAACAAGAGGAACCCTAAAGAGTTCCCTTAACTGATTCTCCTGATCTGCACAAAGTAAAGGCCCATCACAGGAACCCCCTGCTGAGGGAGTAATTTGAAAGTGTCTTTTTACAAGAGTTGCTTGGATGGTCTGATCTCTCCCACACTAGTTATCATTCTGTCATCAGAACAATTCAGTGTCGGATTAGAGTGAATAGCAACAACAACCCCAATACGATCCTCAAATAACTTGGGGAACCCGGACCGGACAACACTGCAGGTTTTACTTACAGAAATAACAAAAAGCCACCACTGCAGATTGTTAAAGCAAATGGACAATGTGTCTAAATACCAAAATATTTGTAAAAGACACACCAGGGCAGCGGGCTGATACCAACACTGGACTGAGCACTGTCCACACGGATTTGTCACCGTTTCTGTCAAATGCTTAGCCCATCAGTTCTTACCAGACACTACATGGTATAAACCATCGTGACAGGAACTTTCATGGATTCTACTAGGCACAGGCCAGAATTCACGTGAGAAGTACCAGAGAATGTTGAGACTAGGCAAAACCTTATTCAAGCAAAAGCATTGGAGTGAAAACTTGAGTGAGCAGGAAGTGAATGAACAAGATTGTGCAACATGTGTTCGGCTCCATCCACACTACTACATCTTCGTTTGAAAATGCAGGCATTATTCTCTGTTTTAGCCTTTCGTCCACACTAATCGCCGAAAACGTAGACTTCTGAAAATGCTCTCCAGAGCTATTAACTCATAAAAACGCAGCCTCGGTGTTGAGGTGTGAATGAGCAAAAACCCCATTTTTTCGAAAATGCAAACTATAATCACGCTCTGATTTGTTCATGCTTATTACGTGACCCTTTCCTGATTGGATCCTGTTTGTTACAATATCTCATTCCTTCATTGGTCACCCTTCACAAAAGAAAACCATTGTGGTGAATGGCTGGGGATCCAGCCCAGCCGGGATGCCTGGAAGGACTGGGAGAGGAACAATACCTCCCCTGGACCACAAGAGGTTCAGCATGATCCCATGCATTGAGACCATGGGATCAGAGCTTAGATGCTCATCCCTGTTGGGGCCTGTGGCCTCTGCCAGGGAGCACCAGGAAGATTGTGGAGCCCTGGATTGCAGCACTTCCACTACACCAGGAAGTGCCTCCGGAAGATCATCACAAAGCACCTGGAGCACATCTGGGGTGTTACAAAAGGGGGCCGCCTCACTTCATTAGTCAAGCCACAGTCGGGTGGAAGAGGACGGAGCTTGCGAGTGGAGGGGTAGAGGCGGCAGGAGACTTGTGGGAAGAGAGAAGGAGAAGAAGGGACTGTGAGGGATATAGCTGATTTGAGCATTGTGAGGTGCTGTATATTACAGTGAATATAATTTAACGTGTGTGTTTTTTGGACAATTGGTGTCTGTCTGTCTGTGTACGAGGGTTGAACCTCCACACTATATATCAACATACCAGAACATACAGTAGAGGAAGGAGTTGCTTTCCATTGCGGTTGTTGTGTTGCTTACCTATATACGTCTAAATTGTGTTTTGTATAGTTTGAATTCTGCAAACATGCACAAAGGGCTAATAATTCATCTATGGCAACAGTTTTGTGATTAATCTTATGGCCAGTGACATTACCAGTTTTGGGTAAGACGAAAGGTGCTATATAAATAAAATGTATTATTATTATTATTATTATTAAGACCTCTGTGCTGCATGCTTGCACAGTGTAGATGGATGACTGTGTTTTTGGTCATTTTAGTGTGAACGGAGGTACTTTTGTAAATTATCTGAGAATCCTAGTGTTTTAAATAAAAATGCAGTGCTTTGGACATAGCCTTCATGCTAAGTAACAAAAGGGGACAGTTCCTGTGTTTCCTGTAGGGGGCGATAGCTCCCTAGTTGGAATAAGTTCTTTTGTAATTGTGGAGTTTTAAGTAACCGGAAACTATATAGATATGATTTTAAAAGTTAAAAACTTAGCTTTCTTTAATGACGAGAAACGTGGATGGAAGGTCAGATGGAGAATTTCTTTAGCCTGGAAGTATTTCTGTGCTTCCGTCCCCGTGACTTTGGAGTACTTCCGGGCTATGTAAACAGTGGGGACTCCCCAGTCTCCCTGCAGCGTCTCCTGGCGGCACCCACGGTACCCAGCAGGGCTGTGCAGCCGAAATCCAGATCCTATGGTGCCCTGCGGGAATCCAGGGCACTGCTATGCTGCAGAGAAGCTGCCAACTAGCGTCTGGGGGGGGGGGAGCAGTGTCCCAAAGCAGCTGCCTTCCCCCATCCTTCCACTTCAGGGGTGTCCCGGTTGGGATTGAGCTGCCGGCAGTCTCCTACAGCGTAAGAAAATGTTCACAGAATTCCATTGTGGCAGATGGCTGGGGGCTATGCCCAGCTGGGATGCCTGAGCCACGAGATGGCAGCCGCCCCGATTTGTATGGGGGCTATGGGAACGGAGCATAGAAGCTCAACCCTATTGTGGCTCGTGGTCACAACAGCGGGGGCCCCCGCAGGATTGTGGAGCCCTGGACGTCAGCACTTCCGCCACCTGCTGGAAGTGCTGATGGAAGGAATTCCAGGGACACCTGGAGTGTTTCCGGATGCTCATGCGGCACTTCTGCCACACCAGGAAGTGCCACCAGAAGATCATCAGGGAGCACCTGGAACACATCTGGGTGGCTATAAAGAGGCCACCTCCTTCGAGTAGAGGAGCCGGAGTCGGGAGGAGGAGGAAGACGAAGCTCATGTGTGGAGGAGTAAAGGTGGCAGAAGAAGAAGAGGAGAGAAAGAAGGGACTAAGTTTGGGTGGATTAGAGCACTGTGTTGTGTGTAGGACATTTTGTAAATAAATAGTGTGTGTTTTGGGACATTCGGTGTCTGTCTGTCTGTGCCCGGGGGCTGTCTTATCACACCATATTCTATCTCCTACTCACTCCAATTGTCAAATGTGTTGTGCAGGATGTTCAAAAAATAAATCGTAACCCTGATGCCGTTCAGTGCATTGTTGAACTTGCCACAATCAATCCACTCAGATGTCTGGGTGACAATTTATTTATCAACTTAACTTGTTAAATCCAATCCAGCTGCCACTTGACTGAAACGGCGCAGAACTGATGACACTGAAGTCACCTTTTTTTTTTTTTTTTAGAACAGATACACAAGTTACTGTAAAAATTGATTGGGGTGCAGCCCGGGTCTGCTTTGCTTTGCTTGTTTATTTCATTTTATTTTATTTATTTTTTTGTTTTTGTCCACCACCCCCTCCCCAAATCTCCTCCCCACTTACAGGTTCAGTGAAAGAGACGCGACTGAAGCAACAGAGAACACCCCGGCGACGTTGCCAGCAGCCTAAAGTGCTCAACAGCCCGGAGGACAGCCTGTACTATAACCAGCTAAATGTGAGTTCAAAGTGGCGCTGCAGCTCTTTGTCTGACTTTGTTTCCAGATGATAATACAATTAAATCTACCTGTGCCAGAGCCGGCAGCCCCGCCCCCACACTTTTCTGTCTCTTGTCTTGAACATGTGCTTATGTTCTTTATCTGTTGCTTTCATGTCAGGATGTCTGCCTTCACGGTGAATAATTGATGTGGTTTATCAAAGCCAAGCAAGATGCATGCTTCATCAGGCTCACTTGAGCCCTTTGATCAAAAAAAATTATGCTGTGACTTCTGATATTATCAGCATCTGCTTGCATTCAACACAAAATCACTTTGAATTAAAAATTAATGACTCGCTGCTCATCTTTTGACTGTGTGCTCTCGGCCCTTTCCACAGAGAACTCTGGATTACCAAGGGAGCAAGAGGAAGCCAAGAAAACTCGGGTAAATAACTGCAAACCCCCCCCCCCCAACACCCCACCCCACCCCTCCTCTCCCAGTTTAAGCAACTATAAACAGAGCAGACCCTTAGTGGCTTTACAGAAATTCAGGAACTTTAGGTTTTTATTTGTGTTGATGAAGAGAACTGTTCATGTTGAGTGAAGAATGTAACGATTTCCAAAGTAATAAAATCAGCGTCCACATGAAGGGGCCGATTCACCCATCCTACCCGTCACGGTCTGATAAAAAACTTGGCAGCAAGTGGTTCCGTGTTCCTTATTGTGATAAAATGGGATTAAAGGTCTAGTGGGCATGTGTGATGTTCTCTACCTGTAGGTCACTGATCTCTCTAGAACAGGGGTGGGCAATGTCAGTCCTGGAGGGCCGCGGTGGCTGCAGGTTTTCATTCCAACCCAACTATCCATCCATTATCCAACCCATTATATCCTAACTACAGGGTCACGGGGGTCTGCTGGAGCCAATCCCAGCCAACATACGGCACAAGGCAAGAAACAAACCCTGGGCAGGGCGCACACACACACACCCACACACCAGTCTGTTGCTCGCCAAACCTCACAGTAAAAGTAAATCTGTGTCTCAGAATGTCTGGGTTGTATCTTCTTTTAACATTCCTATTTGGTTCAGGTGTCATGCTCTGCGAGGAAAGAAAACACGCCAGACAATGTTTTCTCAATGCAGGCAAAAACTACTGACTTTTTTATTGAACGTGCTTAAACTAGTGTATATGCAACTGTTGCGTATTCACTCATCACCCTCATCCCACACTGCAGTGCGTGTGAATTGTGTCTTTATAGAGGCAGAGCACTTCCAGCCACTACACAGGTTTTTGGGATTAATCTTGTGAGGTTGATCCGGAATTGGAAGAGCTTGGAGTAGGTGATGCTGTGAGGTATTTGAGGAATTTGTCCATGTTCACTTTCTTTCTTAATGAAGCGTGCGTCGCAGTATTTACAGGTTGTTATCTGCTTGTAACCGGACTTATGTCCGGTTACTAGGGACAATTTAGGATCGCCAGTGCAGCTAACCGGCATGTCTGTGGACTGTGGGAGGAAACCGGAGTACCCGGAGGTACATGCAAACTCCACGCAGGGAGAACCCGGGAAGCGAACCCAGTTCTCCTTACAGCAAGGCAGCAGCGCTACCCACTGCGCCACCGTGCCACCCTCCAGCCCAACTGCTTCATCAGAAACCAATGCTTGCCAATCTCAGCCCTTATTTAATTTTACAGCTTGTTTGTCTGCCATGTTAGGTTCTTATATCGTAGATTGTTTTTTTGCTTTCCAAGGATGTCATCCAAATAGTCTGAAGCCTAAAATGGATAATTTTCAGTCTGTCTCATTTTTCTCTTGAGTGTTTTATTCAACCAAATAGTGCATGATGAATCCACACGGGTGTAAGTGGAAACACGTTAGATGGAGAACTGCTGGGTCCTCGATCATTTACATCTTACTGCTAATAAGGAGCCATTAAAAAACAGGAAATGCAGCAGTTTAAGACTGAAATAAGCGATTAAGGGTGGAGAACCTTAACAAGTGAGACCACTAAAATGAAGAATCAAAATGTCCCAAGCTTGATCAGAAATAATTGACTTCTCATTAAGAAAATGGGCTGGAACAAAAACCTGCTGTTATTGCGGCTCTCCAGGACCAACACTGCCCACCTTTGCTCTAGATGGATCATAAGCTTATGTTAAAACAAAAAAAAAATTAGATCAGCCATCGCATTAATACTGTTTGAAGATTTCAGTTCTGCACCCAGTTAAAGGGACATTTTTCTCCAATATAATTAGGAATTAAAACGGCAGACATAAGTCCGGTTACATGCAGATAACAACCTGTAAATACTGCGACGCACGCTTCATTAAGAAAGAAAGTGAACATGGACAAATTCCTCAAATACCTCACAGCATCACCTACTCCAAGGTCTTCCAATTCCGGATCAACCTCACAAGATTAATCCCAAAAACCTGTGTAGTGGCTGGAAGTGCTCTGCCTCTATAAAGACACAATTCACACGCACTGCAGTGTGGGATGAGGGTGATGAGTGAATACGCAACAGTTGCATATACACTAGTTTAAGCACGTTCAATAAAAAAGTCAGTAGTTTTTGCCTGCATTGAGAAAACATTGTCTGGCGTGTTTTCTTTCCTCGCAGGGCACGACACCTGAACCAAATAGGAATGTTAAACGAACATACGACCCAGACATACTGAGACACAGATTTACTTTTACAGTGAGGTTTGGCGAGCAACAGACTTTGTGCGTTATCTGCAGTGTGATATTACTAAACGAAAGAATGAAGCTTTCCAAATTATAAAGACATTTAGAAATAAAACAGGAAACTTACAGAAGACGACATAGCAGCGCTAGAAAAACTCCAGAGAAGAACGACTAGGCTGATTCCAGGGCTACAGGGGATGAGTTATGAAGAAAGATTAAAAGAGCTGAGCCTTTAGAGTTTAAGGAAAAGAAGATGAAAAGGAGACCTGACTGAAGTGTTTAAAATGATGAAGGGAATTAGTCCAGTGGATTGAGACGGTGACTTTAAAATGAGCTCATCAAGAACACGGGGACACAGTCGGAAACTTGTTAAGGTTAAATTTCACTCAAACATTAGGAAGTTTTTCCTTACTCAAAGAACAATAGACACTTGTAGTGAGAAGTCAAGCAAAATGACACCTTTTATTGGCTAACTAAAAATATTACAATATGCAAGCTTTCGAGGCAACTCAGGCCCCTTCTTCAGGCAAGATGTAATCAGATCTTTTAATTACATCTCGCCTGAAGAAGGGGCCTGAGTTGTCTCAAAAGCTTGCATATTGTAATCTTTTTAGTTAGCCAATAAAAGGTGTCATTTTGCTTGACTTCTCACTACATTCATATGGCTAACACGGTACAACACCCTAGTACTACACACAGACACATGGAATAAGCATCCAAGTAGCGTGGGTGACAGTAGGACTTCGGGACCGTCAAAACTAAACTTGATGATATTTTGGAGGAGTTAAATGGATGGGAACGCCTGGGAACGCCTCGGAATTCTCCCGGAAGAGCTAGAAGAAGTGGCCGGGGAGAGGGAAGTCTGGGTATCTCTGCTCAAGCTGCTGCCCCCGCGACCCGACTTCGGATAAGCGGAAGAGAATGGATGGATGTATGGATAAATGGATAGGAGTGCTGAGCTTTCTTGGGCTGAATGGCCTGTTCTCCTTGAAATTATCATAATGTTCTAATAAGTCATCTGCCAGCAAACTAAAAGACATTCCTCTCTGCCATCTCTTCAGTTAGTTACCCCTGATTTCGACAAACTTATGAGAATCAGACATGTCCAGGTGACCTATTAAAAAGACGAATGGACATTAAGTTTGACTGAGTATTAAAGTCCCATGTGTCAAGTTATTTTTGGATGAGTGCTGTGCATATTTCATCTATTATGAACACTCTATTCAAATGTTGAATATGCTTTTACTGTTATTTGCTAATTTGTGCCATTCAGTGGAAAATATTAGCTAGTTTAGATTAAAATTACTACTAATGAAGGGTCATCACCAGACAAAAATAGACAAAACTGGATTCCAAGGCCAAAAAGGCAGAGAACCTCTACTTGATAGGTACTTTAACTACGTCTAATAGAAATTACAAATCTATCTATCTATCTATCTATCTATCTATCTATCTATCTATCTATCTATCTATCTATCTATCTATCTATCTATCTATCTATCTATCTATCTATCTATCTATCTATGCCAATCACACTAATATAATATCTATTTATGATATTGTGCCTTTTTATCTATCTATCTATCTAATCCTGACAACTACACTAATATAATATATATGTTATGTAGTGCCTTATCTATCTATCTATCTATCTATCTATCTATCTATCTATCTATCTATCTATCTATCTATCTATCTATCTATCTATCTATCTATCTATCTATCTATCTATCTCAAATAGTGACTTTTATATCCATCTGTCTATCTATAACTTCAAAAATCAGTAGTGGTCTCCCCTATACTTTCTCTTATACTGAGATATGTGGATGGATATTTGAGGAGTAAATTATATTTTCATATTATGTACTTTAAAACCCATTAAAGAAACAAATCAAATTAAATTAATAATACATTGAACAATTATTATAAAAGTAAAGTTAAATAAATGAGACTCTGCAGCTGCCTGAATAAAAGGTAAAGTACCACTTCCGGTTAACAGCAATAGCCCAAAAGTTGACAGAAATCTATGTTTTGTACCTAATACTTTTTTGCAAAATTTGGTTGACCAAAGTGAAAGCGTACTCAGGTTATTGGGTTTACATACACAGACAGACAGACAGACAGATAGACAGACATAACTCCTAAAATGGCATCAAAATCTCAACATCAAATCTTCGGATTATTCCAATGCTTTCCCTCCACTTCGTATATGAGAAAGTAAAACAGCATGACTTCATATAGGATGTTTAAACAGAAGTAATGTGAGGTTGGAAGACTACAGTAGTATGCTAGGAATGGAAATTATGAGGTTAAATGTTTTTATTTACATTTTTCTTTGCAGCCAAATTAAAGTACTGGATGGAGAAGACGAGTACTATAGACTGCTGTCAGTCGTTGAATGCGTCTCTGAGGAAGAGAATCCGCCCAGTCCTTCTCCACCCACTCTCAAAATGGGACCAGTTGTTGCTCAAAGCTAAGTCTGGCTTGGATGTAAGTGGCCGGTGCAAGTTTGTTGAAGTTTCTTTTATTTTCTGTTATTTTTTAAGAGGTGTGAAATATGTACAGATCACTTATTCATTATGGTTATGCTAATTAAAAATATCATCCTTCATCACCAAAACGCATCAGTTTTTCACATTTTTTTTTTTTTAAGTTAGGAGATCCTAATGAGATAATCTGGTAGACAAAATGCAGACCGCCTTCAGTTCAGTTCCTTTCATTGACTCACCATGTGTTCATGAGCCAGCGTTACTCCAGGTGCCTAACTATGGAAATGCAATCACTGAGATAATTGTTCATCTCGCTATACTAATTCTGTGTAGAGCCTCCTTTTCCTCTCAAAACAGCCTCAGTTCTTTGTAGCATGGACTCCTCAAGATGTTTCTGCAGGTTTGTCAGCTGTGCATCAATGCTGTGAATATCCCGTCCTACCACATCCCCATGGTGTCCTTCTGAATTCAGATCCAATGACTGGTGAAGGCCACTGAAGAACACTGAGCTCATCATCATGTTCATGATACCAGTTTAAGGAGTCTTTGCTTTGGGATATGGTGCATCATCATGCTGGAAGTAGCCATTAGAAGATGGTGGGTGCATTGTGGTCATGATGGGATGCACATGGTTAACATCAATATTCAAATAGACAGTGGCCTTCAAGTGATGATTGATTGGTGTGCCATGAAAATATTCCCACCACCATTACACCACCAGTAGCCTGAACTGTTGACACATGGCAGTTTGAAAGCATAGATTAAAATTCTGACCCTGTGTGCCTCAGCAGAAATCGAGATTCTTCAGACCAGGCTATGTTTTTCCAGTCTTCAACAGTCCAGTTTTAGTGAGCCAGTGCCTGCTGTGGCCTCAGTTTTCTGTTCTTGGCTGGCAGGAGTGAAAACAGACGTGTAACCTGTCTGCCTTAGGGTTCAACATGTTGTGTATTCTGAGGTGCTTTCATTTTCCCCACAGTGATGCAGACTGATTATCTCAGATATTGTAGCCTTTCTGTCAGCTTGGACCACTCTGGCCATTCTCCTCTGACCTCTCTCAACAAGAAGAAGCTTCTGTCCAGAGAGCTGCCACTCACTGAATGTTTTTTTGTCTTTCATGTTCTAGAGGCTCTTCTGTGTGAAAATCAGCAGCTACAGAAACCAACAATCATGCCATAGTCAAAATCACTGTGATTACATTAATAAATATAGGAGATGTTTCACACCCAAAATGACTGACTTCCATGTTTAGCTAAGTTCTCTAAATGTGGAAGGTGCAGAAGAAGGAAAATGTCCCAAATTTCATGTCTATATTAAAAAATATATGTATATTAATATTCATACAAATGTGTTGTTATTGATACATTTGATTTACATTTGAACTTGCGCTTTTGGAATTGCAGAAAGACCTTCTAATTTTCTAAAGTGCTCTGTAGTGCATTGGTGTCCCCACAGTGTTAAATCTATAGATAGATAGATAGATAGATAAGGCACTATATAATAGATAGATAGATAGATAGATAAGGCACTATATAATAGATAGATAAGGCACTATGTAATAGATATATAGATAGATAGATAAGGCACTATATGATAGATAGATAGATAGATAAAGGCACTATATAATAGATAGATAGATAGATAAGGCACTATATGATAGATAGATAGATAGATAGATAGATAGATAGATAGATAGATAGATAGATAGATAGATAGATAGATAGATAGATAGATAGATAGATAGATAAGGCACTATATGATAGATAGATAGATAGATAGATAGATAGATAGATAGATAGATAGATAGATAGATAGATAAGGCACTATATGATGGATAGATAGGTAGATAGATAGATAAGGCACTATATGATGGATAGATAGATAGATAGATAGATAGATAGATAGATAGATAGATAGATAGATAGATAGATAGATAGATAGATAGATAGATAGATAGATAGATAGATAGATAGATAGATAAGGCACTATATAATAGATAGATAGATAGAAAAGAAACTATATGATAGACATAGAAGACAAGATATGATTGCTACAGTAGATATGAAATACACTACATAGCAGATCAACAGAAAGTGCACAGCATGATACGGATGGTGGGTCATACCCTCTTAAAATAAAGTTTCCAGACTGGTCATTCAGAACGATGCCATTTTTGGTTCCTGAAAGACCGATCCACCTGAGGTTTCCAGAAAGAACCTGTAAAAGGCTCCATATAGTAAATAACCATGAATAGATGACACAGATTGGTGAAATATCAATGGCTCCTGATTTTAAAAGGACTCGTGCTGCCTACAATAACACAGGCTAAGTTCAGGCTTTCTTCATCTGTTAGAGTGCTGCTAGGTATTTTTTCCATACATTAAAGATTTTAGTTTGTTTTCTACATTTTAGGAAGTTTTTCAAAGCACCAAGTGTCAATTTTATATGCAGGGACCCCTTTCCTGAATGAAATGGTACTTTGTCAAACAATGGTTCCACGAAAAGAACCAGGATTGTTAAGAGTGTACATAAAGGTATAGAAGAAATATACTTTTCAACTGACTCCTTCTTTGCCATTCTTACTGTATTATTATAAAAAAAAAGTAAAACGGCTTTCCAAGGGTCACACGGTGAATCAGAGATGTGAACTGATCTGATAACTTTCGTATTTAAGATTATCCTTCCTTTCTTGAAAATCAGCTCCTCTTTAGTTGGGTTATTTTTCTGTAGTTGATGGATATTTGCCTCCCATCCTGACATTCTTTATAATAAAAGTTCAGCTACAATAGTTTACTTTTTACTCTCCTTTATATTCTCATTGATCCTAACAATCACCATACAGTCGCAAATCTTCTTTCCTGCATTTATTGTTTCATTCTGTATGGTCTGATAGAAACACTTATTCCATGTTCAAAGAATGTTAAAAGCCATCATACATCAGTAACGTAACATTCTTAGTTTGCAGCACCTTGTTTAAAACTTGTGTGATTTCAGCCTGTCATTTGTAGTCCTAAAGTCACGTTGCTATCTCTGCAAGTAATTCAATTTAACGAGTTGGGTCAAAAAAATAAACACATTTAATTTTACAGATGACGGTGAAGAGATTAACGGTTATTTTTTCAAATGTAAACACACAATATGTGTGTTTTTGATCAACTATATCAATATATATATATATATATATATATATATATATATATATATATATATATATATATATATATATATATATATATATATATTACTGTGCAAAAGTTTTAGGCAGGTGTGAAAAAATGCTGTAAACAAAGAATGCTTTCATAAATGGAAGTGTTAATCATTTATTTTCATCAATCAACAAATTGCAGTGAATGAACAAAAGAGAAATCTAAATCAAATCAATATTTGGTGTGACCACCCTTTGCCTTCAAAACAGCATCAACTCTTCTAGGTACACTTGCACACAGTTTTTGAAGGAACTCGGCTGGTAGGTTGTTCCAAACATCTTGGAGAACTAACCACAGATCTTCTGTGGCTGTAGGCTTCCTCACATCCTTCTGTCTCTTCATGTAATCCCAGACACACTCAATGATGTTGAGATCAGGGCTCTGTGGGGGCCATACCATCACTTCCAGGACTTCTTGCTCTTCTTTACGCTGAAGATAGTTCTTAATGACTTTGGCTGTATGTTTGGGGTCGTTGTCCTGCTGCAGAATAAATTTGGGGCCAATCATACGCCTCCCTGGTGGTATTGCATGATGGATAAGTATCTGCCTGTATTTCTCAGCATTGAGAACACCATTAATCCTGACCAAATCTCCAACTCCATTTGCAGAAATGCAGGCCCAACGTTCAAGGAACCTCCACCATGCTTCACTGTTGCTTGCAGACACTCATTATTGTACCGCTCTCCAGCCCTTCGACGAACAAACTGCCTTCTGCTACAGCCAAATATTTCAAATTTTGACTTATCAGTCCAGAGCACCTGCTGCCATTTTTCTGCACCCCAGTTCCCATGTTTTCGTGCATACTTGAGTCACTTGGCCTTGTTTCTACATTGGAGGTATGGCTTTTTGGCTGCAACTCTTCCATGAAGACCACTTCTGGCCAGACTTCTCCGGACAGTAGATGGGTGTACCTAGGTCCCACTGGTTTCTGCCAGTTCTGAGCTGATGGCACTGCTGGACATCTTCCGATTTCGAAGGGTAATAAGCTTGATGTGTCTTTCATCTGCTGCACTAAATTTCCTTGGCCGACCACTGCGTCTACGATCCTCAACGTTGCCCGTTTCTTTGTGCTTCTTCAAAAGAGCTTGAACAGCACATCTTGAAACCCCAGTCTGCTTTGAAATCTTTGTCTGGGAGAGACCTTGCTGATGCAGTAGAACTACCTTGTGTCTTGTTGCTGTGCTCAGTCTTGCCATGACATGAAACTGTCTTCCACAACCTCACCTTGGTAGCAGAGTTTGGCTGTTCCTCACCCAGTTTGAAGCCTCCTACACAGCTGTTTCTGTTTCAGTTAATGACTGTGTTTCAACCTACGTGTGACATTGATGATCATTAGCACCTGTTTGGTAGAACTGGTTGATCAGACACCTGACTAGAATCCTACAAAATCCCTGACTTTGTGCAAGTGGACCTATAAGAATTGATGCTGGTTTGAAGGCAAAAGGTAGGAACACCAAATATTGATTTGATTTAGATTTTTCTTTTGTTCGCTCACATTGCATTTTGTAAATTGATAGCAAAAACAATCATTATTTATATTTCTGTAAGCATTCTTTGTCTACAGCATTTTTTTCACACCTGCCTAAAACTTTTGCACAGTACTGTATATATATATATATATATATATATATATATATATATATATATAGTGACCACAAGGGGACACACTGAGCCCCAAACCCAAGACACAGCAATATACCACACGTTTTTAGAATAAAATAGGAGATTTATTCTTAAAGCACCTTCCAACAATCACCTTTCCAAGTATAGCCACAATTACAATACAATTACACAATTTTTCCCTCCTTCCATCCTCTGTTGAGTGTTGCCTTCTGCCTCCCAACCCTGGCTCAGATGAAGGTTAGGCAGTGGACTCCTTTTAAGTTATTCCCAGGAATGCTTCCGATGTCGCACCAAGTCTTTGAGGAAGCACTTTGGAGCCATAGAATAAATAGGAAGGTTCTCCCCTGACAGTGCCTTCTATCGATGCCCAGGGATCCTGATAGTGCTGCACTTCAGCACTCTAAGTCCCAAGCACCCCTGCAGGTGTCCCGAATGGGTTACCATAGGAGAACCACTGCCACCTAGCAAGTGTGGGATGGAACAACTCCCAATGCTCTGCTTTTATCAGTCCGTTAAACCATTCCGGCCAAGTATACATTTATTTCCTCATCCCGCTGGCAAATTCACTTGCATTGTCTCATTGGCCTCCTGTCTGGGTAATGAACTATCCTCTGATTCAGCTGGGATGCCCGTTCTCCCACTACTATATATATATATATGTATATATCTCTATATATATATATAAAATCCAACTCAAGGTTATTGTAGTTAATTAAAACTGAAACTATTATTAAAAAAACATTTTCGGAATCTGAAATAAAATAATTAACTAAACCAAAATGAAAAACTAAAACTAAACTAAACTGTTAAAGTAGCTGGAAAGACTAATTGAAATAAAATAATAATTTACTAAAAATAATTTTAGTTTTCATTTTTGAATGAACACTCTTGCTATTAGTTTTTAACCTTTATAACTTTTAACTCTAAAACTGAAAGTCATCCACCACGAGCCGCCAGCACATATTCATCCAGTAAACATCGGCTGGTGATGGAGGGCGGCTGTTCACACAGCATTTGCAGTGACGGAGTAAGCTGAATACGCACATGGAATAGAAAGCGATGTACGTGCCTCCTTTCTTTGCACTTGTTGTATATGAAGATGTAATTCAAATGCCTGAAATTGGAATGTGCCGGTCAACAAAAACTTTACCGTATGGACACAAAAATCACGAGTGAGTAACGTTTTAGTTTATTTCTCAAGTGCCTACTTTTTGTTTGCAGCAATTCACCTGCCACTTCACACACAAAGTATACGAAGTATAGAGAAAGTATAGTAATCATGAAAAAAATTCGACCTAGAGATTTTGATGAATCTTGACATTTTAGACTTCCCGAGTCCGAAAATACCATCCATCCATCCATTTTCCACCTTACTGAATCCGAACACAGGGTCACGGGGGTCAGCTGGAGCCAATCTCAGCCAACACAGGACACAAGGCAGGAACCAATCCCGGGCAGGGTGCCAACACACTGCAGGTCCGAAAATACCAATTTTTGGAATTATATCTGTGTATGTAAACACAATAACTCAAAAACGTAACTAGATAGATGGATGGAATTTGGCATGTGGCAGTTACACCAAAATTGTAGATCTGTATTAACTTTTGGGTCAAATCCATCAACTGGAAGTGATACTTTACCTGAACACATACTTGATTTTTTTTTTATTCATGCAGCTGCAGTGTCCGATTTATTCAACTTTACTTTTATAATAAATGCTCAATATATTATTAATTTGATTTGATTTGTTGTTGATGGTTCTTTAATGTACATAATATAATCATTGTCTTACAGTTTATTCCTGAAAGATCCATCCCCATACAGTATCTGAGTATACGAGAAAGTCTACGGGAGACCACTCCCGATTTTTGAAAATAAAACAGCACTGATCAAGAGACTGACAAGGTCATCATATAAGATCAGCATATTATTGATTGCAGCACTGATTTATTTGTGCGAATCCGAGACAGAGGTTGCGGGCTGAGGGGATGAGGAGGTGGGACATCAGGAGTAGGGAGCTGGGCTGGGCCCGCCTCACTCACGTGCCAGCCTGCGTTTGAATCAGTCTATCACTTGCCACGTGGTGGAATGTACCTTGCTTCTGCTTAGCTAGCAATACCTGTTTGTTCAGGAGAATTATCGTCTAGAGACTGTTAAACAGTGACATTTGACGTTTTTGAGAGACAGATCAGAGCTACGTGTGTTTTAGAGGGTACTTGCACATTGCAAGAGATATCACAGCCACTTGCTCTTCTCCCCACACAAGGGACGCTCTCCTCTCAGAGCTGAACACAATCAGATACAGTGGCAATGTTTGACATTTCAGCATACCTACCTTCCACTTGGCCAGAGATACCTTGCCAAGTTTTTATATTTCTGGCAAAGAGATCACAGCTACATTCTTGCCCCTGATAGCAAAACCAAAAATATTGTATATCAAGTGGTGGCTCTGAGGTTAGGGATCTGCACTGGCAATCGGAAAGTTGCCGGTTCGAATCCTGTAAATGCCAATAGGGACTCTGCTCTGTTGGGCCCTTCAGCAAGGCCCTTAACCTGCAATTGCTAAGCACTTTTAGTAGTGAGAAAAGCGCTATATAAATGCAAAGAATTATTATTATTATATGAAAGCTATCAATATAAATTCTTCTCAATACAAGTTACATTTTTAAAATTTTCTTTTAACCAATTTAAAGTTTGTCCTGTTTCACTACTACACAGGTGGAGCCACAGGGAACAGCTAGTAATTACTGAAACTAAAACAGAAACTAATAGATATAAAAATAAAATAGAAATGTCTTTGTGAAATAAAAACTAGTTTAAAACTAAAAATACAAGATGAAGGAAAACTAAAACTAAACTGAATTTCCAAGTAAGGTCAGAAAAAATATAGAAATAAAAACTAATATACTGTAGAAAGGCAAAACTATAATGACCTTGGCCCATTGTTATTCAAGTCAAGTGGTTTTATTGTCATACCATCCATACACCGTATTGCAGCATACAGTGGCATGAAATTTCAGGACAAGTGCAAGACAGATAAAGAACTATACCATGATACATGATCGATAGATAAATAAATAATAGCTAATGAATAGATAGCACTAAATTGAATTAGACAGAAATATATAAATGATAACAGCAACAGTAGTAACAAATCTAACAAATGTACTGCATATAAATAAATGACTAGTGGGAGATCTGAGGGCAGGGGGTAAGCACCAAGTTCAGAGTCCGGACCACCAAAGGATAGAAGTTGTTGCAGAACTGGTTCGGCTGCTACAGTACCTTCCGCCAGACAGAAGTGGGACAAAGAGACCATGGGAAGGGTAGGATGGTCCTTCAAAATATTGTAGGCTTGAAATGCTTCCTAAAGATGTATTTAAAGGAGGACAGAGGGGTCCCATTAATCTTTTCTGCTGTGTGCACTACATATTACTGTCTGTTTCATGTCTGCCTCTCTTCCTTACGCAGCACCCTTCATATAAACGTGTGCATCTAAAATAAACTACTATGCACTTTTTCACTTTGTTAAAATAGGAATCCTTAATGTTAATAACTGGGATGATTGTTGTCATTGGTGTTGCCTGACACACAACCATGGTCAAATGTGAAATTAATTTATTCTGTACAACTTTATAAAATAATCATTAAGCCTCTGCACATTTTTAATTAAAAGAGTCTTTTTAAGTAGGTTTGTCCATCTTTGCTCAATAATATAAGAAAATGCCCATAGGGGTGAACGCTTTTTTATGGCTGCCAATTTCCATCCCCTCCTGTTTTGTGTTTCTTTTATCTTGGATTAGCGAAACGATATGTGAGATATGTTAGACAATACACATTGAGATACTTACCTAAGGGGGCCATCACAAGCCCTCACCAAGGCCTTTCCTAAGAAGTAGGGAATATGGTGACACCAAAAGATTTTATGTTCAAAGCTAAACCTCACAATTGTTGAAACTTTTTTTTTCTTTCTTTTGTGTTTGTAATGTTTATCTTCCTTATTTTAGCCACCTACAGTATACACAAGCAGGTTGTTTAAAGGAGATTAGGGATTTATTTCGTAAAGAGTTTATCTTGTTTCAGTAAACTCTGCCTCTGTCCATCTCTCGTATTTTCTGTGATGTGTACTTTAGCAGAGTCATTTATGCAGAAAGAAAATCCCCATGCCGTTAAGAAGCATTTTGCAGGCTTCTTAAAATAAACTCAGTGGGCCACAACTCGATGCTGCATCACGTTTAAAATGCGGACTACAGAGAGCTAACGGTTAGTAAGCAGAGGTGGAACATTTTCCTATATTCCACTTTTGGAGGTTCCTGATCGAGACCCCGTGAAAGTGGAAATCTATTCAACATGACAGGTGTTGAGGAGCAACAACAGCAATTCCATGTTCTAAATCACTTAAAATGAATGCTTTGGTAGTTAAAGGATCCCATAAAACGGTTGCGCAGCTAAGACAAGTCAACATTAGCGTGAAAAGCCCTGGGCAGGCATGGTGGCATAGTGGTTAGGGTTACTGTCTCACAGGTTCAACATCCTGAGTTTCAATTCAAGGCTAGGGCCTGTATTTATCAGGCGTCTCATAATTACTCTGAAGAACTGAACTAAGAGACACATTATGATAAAATCCAACTTTCTCCCTCAACAGATTCAGGAGTATCAGATACCAGTCTTAAGTAGTAGAGTGTTGTACCGTGTTAGCCATAGATTGATACAGGAGAAAGTAGGGTGAGATAACACCTTTTATTGGCTAACTAAATAGATTAGAAATGCAAGCTTTTGAGGCAGCCAAGGCCCCTTCATCAGACAAGGTGTAACAAAGAAACTGGAAAATACTCGGAGCGTATATTGGGACAGCAAAGTGATTTTGTTTTCTTTCATCTTAACAACCTTTTTGTTCAAATGTTAGCACAATTAATAAACCTTAGATGAATTAACCCTGAAAGAAGAGAACAATGAACTAATAAAATGTAGAGATAAGATAACCATCACTAGAGAAAGTCCTGTAAGGTTTTTTTGAAGTGCATTGTCTGTAAGATAAGCCTCTGATGTAGTCAGCTGGTCAGTCAGTCTGTTAGTCCACATATCTGGTCGTAAAACTCTTGTCTCTATTCAGACCATTTTGTAGAGTATTTAAGCATAACTTTGTATTCCCATTCTCTCCACTCCTGTTGGGTCTTGAAATTACCCATAAGCACAGTGACCCTCAGCTCCTTTATGCTGTGGCCATTAATGTTAAAGTGTGCTGCCACCAGAAGATCAACACTGTTCTGATTAATATGAAATCTATGTGAGTTCATTCTCTGGCGCAGTGTCTGACCAGTTTCCCCTACATACAGTCCAGTGTTGAGTCACCTTATGCACATGACTAGGTAGACCAGGGGTAGGCAACGTCGGTCCTGGAGTGCCACAGTATGTGCAGGTTTTTGTTCCAACCCAGTTCCTTAACGAGAACTCAATTATTGCTGATGAAGCACATATTGCTTAAGTGACATTTTAATGCTTCATTTTAGTGGTCTCGCTTGTTAAGGTTCTCCAACCTTAATTGCTTATTTCAATCTTAAACTGAGGCATTCAGTGTTTTAATTGCTCCTTATTAGCAATAAGATGTAAAAGACAAAGCAGCCAGCAGTTCTCCAGCTAGCTTTTTTTCCAATTACATCTGTGTGTGTTCATCATGCAAGGTTTGATTTAATAAAACACTTAATAGAAAAATGTGACAGACTGAAAATGATCCGTTTTAGGCTTCAAATCATTTGGATGATATCCTTGGAAAGGAAAAAAATCTACGATATAAAAGCCTTACATTGCACAGACTAACAAGCCATAAAATTAAATAAGGTCTGAGATTGGCAATAATTGGTTTCTAATTAAGCAATTGGGTTGAATGAAAACCTGTAGCCACTGCGGCTCACCAGGACCGACATTGCCTACCCCTGTTTTACATCTTATTGCTAATAAGGAGCAATTAAAACACTGAATGCAGCAGTTTAAGATTGAAATAAGCAATTAAGGTTGGAGAACCTTAACAAGCGAGACCACTAAAATGAAGCATTAAAATGTCACTTAAGCAATATGTGCTTCATCAGCAATAATTGAGTTCTTGTTAAGGAACTGGGTTGGAACAAAAACCTGCACATACTGTGGCACTCCAGGACCGACGTTGCCTACCCCTGAGGTAGACCACATTAGCAGATTTGCATGTGAACGAACCCTTTATTTTATGCTCCTGCTGGCAATATGGTATAACTACCTGATCTGTCGTGTAGATATGTGCACAGGTGCCACACCTGTTCTGTAGGCAGGGAGATGTGCCACTTGCTGCTGAGCCACACAGAGTGTAGGACAATCAGTTGCTTGAGGTTTGGTGGTTATCTGTAAGCAAGGAGGGGAGGTTCTAGGAATATATCCTTCAGTTTGTTTTACCATGAGTTGAAGCTCTTTCATAATTTTGTGTTTTTTGGGCATAATTTTGAGTTAAAGGCCAGGGAGTAAAAGTGTGTTTTTAAATAAGATTTGTAGTACTAGGATGTTGTACCGTGTTAGCCATTATGAATGTAGAAAAAAGTCAAGCAAAATGACACCTTTTATTGGCTAACTAAAAAGATTACAATATGCAAGCTTTCGAGGCAACTCAGGCCCCTTCTTCAGGTGAGATGTAATCAAAAATAAATAAGATTTAAAAACAGCAGGTGAAGGAGCCTGCCTAACGTGCAATGGCAAATCGTTTCAAAGTTTTGGAGCTGCAACTGAAAAAGCCCGATCACCTCTAAGTTTCTGTCTTAGGAACATGTAAAAGCATCTGGTCTGCTGGCCTGAGAGAACGAGACGGTACATAAGGATGCAGCAGTTCTGACAGATAAAATGGCACACAACCATTAAAGGATTTAAAAACAAATACAAGGATCTTAAATTGGATTTGAAAACGAACTGGAAGCCAGTGAAAGGAAGCCAAAATTGGGGTAATGTGTGCTCATGCTTGCTTGTACCAGTTAAAAATCAAGCAGCAGCATTTTGCACAAGCTGTAGGTGAACAATGGAGGCCTGACTAACTCTAAAAAGAAGAGCATTGCAGTAGTCTAGACAAGAGTATGTATTTTAAACAATGGACAATCCCGGCGCTGTTCCTGCCTTGCACCCTATGCATGCTGGGATGGGCTCCAACTTCCCCACCACCCTGCTCAGGTTTAGAAAATGGATGGATGGACGATCCACAACTGTGCTTTCAGATGAATCACCTTCCCACTGTTATAGCAACAAGAAATGCCTCATGAAATAGCAGTTAACAATGCAACTGACCACAGCGTTCGCTGTTTCGGAAGTCTCATTCACTCTTTCAGTGTTCTGATTGTCTTGCACTCTGCCATACCTCTGTCTGTTATCCCCCCCTTAACTTCTTTGATGCTCTATTTATGTAATACCCCAGAGGTCTCTCCGCCTGCCTTCTTGGAGCCTTCTGGGCTTGTTAAGTGTAACTCGAGCGTTCCAGGGGGTTGTGACATTTCGCTGTCAATCACCCACCTTGCCCCGCTTATCTTCAGAGTAATATGCTGGCTACTACAACGCAGTTTCTACCCATGAGCACCTGTGTGTTGACACTGAGATGTATGGCTTCCAATTTACATATGTCTGTCATTCCACACTTGGGGTGATGATCTTTATATGTGCCGATTTGCATGAATGCAGCTTGCCTTAACATTACGTGGAGTGGTGAGGAAATGTATGAATCTGCGTATTCCCTCACGCGTTGTAAGTTTGATGCAAAATTCTAGTAATGTGACATACCCAAATCATTGCTATTACAAACATGCATTTTACACATAACGTTACCAATACTTCAATTTTGTCTGAGAGTACATTGCTTTTCCATGTGTATGGAACGATCACATAATGTGCAAGAATTTCTATGAATTTGATTCCATCTCCTTCAGACAGATATCTTTTTGTGAGTTCATTGTTGTCCAGCATGTCCAAAACCTTTTCTGGGATGCGTGTGCCGATCTCTGCCTGAACACCATCTTCTGGCAGCGCCAAGTGATTTAGGACAGTTCACAAGATCTTGGAATTGAAGTTAGTAGTAGGTTCCTACATGAGCAAAACTGATAAAATGCTGTTACTCCTACTCTTAAGAGCAGGGCCAAGCTAATGTCACTTAGATTTTTGAGCAAGTTAGGACTGTTTTCCTCCTCTAAGATGCTCAATAAATACAGGCACCATGGGTTGTGTGGGGTTTTCATTTTCTCCCAGTGTCTATGTAGGCTTTTCTTCAATACTCTGGTTTTGCTCCCAAATCACAAAGAAATTCATGACAGGTCAAATAAAAACTTTAAAGCAGGAGAGTCTAAACTGTATGTGTGAGTGGGTTGTATGATAAATTGGTGTCCCATTCAGGACTGGCTCTTTGCTTACAACTCATGTTTGCCAACATAGACCCTGCAACACTGAAATAAGTGTGTTTGAGAATGTCATAAAGGAGTCTATTTATAATAAAGATTGATGTACTATAGTTTGAAAAGTCAAATCACATCTTTCACAGAGATTATAGAGGAACTTGGTTAGCATATAGATTTGTCGCATATGGTCAAGCTCATAGGACTTGATATCACAATCTTAATATTCTGCACTTTCTTGATGTCTTGAATGGGTATAGGGTAACTGCTTCATTGGTGTCATCAGGTGGGCACTCTGCTTTATCTGTGTTTCATTGATAGGCCCACGACACCTCCATAGTGCTCAACAGCTGCCACCTGGCATCCCAGGTGAGCTCCCCTCTATTTTTACTCCTTGTTTGTCATTTTGCTGGGATCCTTTTCTCTTCAGCCAAATCCAGGTTTTTGAAAGAGACTTGACTGCCTTTCAGAAAGTCTGCCCTCATACTCCCATCCTCTTCAGAAGTCCGATTGTTGATGTGGCTACAAACCCTCTACACCACAGGTGTCGAACTCCGGGCCTGGAGGGCCGCAGTGGCTGCAGGTTTTCATTCTAACCCTTTTCCTAATCAGTGGTCAGTTTTCACTGCTAATTACAGTAATCCCTCGCTATATTGCGCTTCGACTTTCGCGGCTTCACTCTATCGCGGATTTTATATGTAAGCATATCTAAATATATAACGTGGAATTTTCGCTGATTCGCGGGTTTTCTGCAGACAATGGGTCTTTTTACTTCTGGTACATGCTTCATCAGTTGGTTTGCCCAGTTGATTTCATACAAGGGACGCTATTGGCAGATGGCTGGGAAGCTACCTAATCAGCGCACACAGTTAAGTTCCTGTGTGCTGATTGGCTCAGCGACGGAGTGCTGCATTAACCAGGAAGTCTCATCTCACTCATTCAGCATTAACATGCTCCTGCTACTGCTTCAGGCGCCGTGTCCAAGCGCCAACAGAAGATGTAAATGATTGCAGAAAAGGTAAAAGTTTTGGATATGTTGAAGGAAGGGAACAGGGACACCGCTGCAGGACACCATTACGGCATCAATGAGTCCACGATCTTTTTATTTAAAAAGGAGGAAAAGCATATAAGATCTACGGCCGCAGTGTCCTTTAACCAGGGCGCAAAACGAGTTGCAAGTGGACGTGATAAGGCAGTAGTCTGGATGGAATCTGCTTTAGGGATTTGGATTGAAGAGTGCTGGAAGAAGAACAACGGCGGTGCTAAACAGTCGCCTGCAGAGGATCCTTTAGAAAAGCTGTAACCCCATCCTTTGTTGTGCAGTAAAATTAAAATCTTCGTTATCGGACAAGTTGTCGTATCATTGTTGGTGAGTAACCATAATTAATTATCTACGTACAGTACTTATTACATGTACATAGTTTAGTGTCACTGTACACACATTTTACTGTATACAATTTGTCTTGCATTGTACATATTTATTGCTGGTGGCCTGTCTGTCGTAATGGCTGTAACATATGTGATATCGGAGACGCTCGATATCTTTAAAATAATATTTAGGTTTTACTGTATATAAACTGTGTTAACATACATAATTTCAACGAATCTTACCTAATATCTAAGAGAATACAAAGGGTTTATGCTGTATAATTGTGCGGGAAATGTTTATAATAGTGTGGGAGAGTTTATAAGGGCTTAAAATATATAAAAAGAACCATATGAACATATGGTTTCTACTTCGCGGATTTTCACCTTTTGCGGGGGGTTCTGGAACGCAACCCCCGCGATGGAGGAGGGATTACTGTAACTCCTTTTCCCTTCCTTTTAATAGCCCAGTTTTTAACGATTCCGCCCTCTGAATTGATTCGTTTCTTCATTAAATGGCAGCCAAACAGAAATGAGACGTGAAACAAGCCAACATATGACCAGCTAAACTGGAACATCAAACTCCAACCAGTTTCTTAATGAGAAGCCAATTCTTGCTGTTAATTAAACCAGTTACTTAATTCCATAGCTTGCTGCTGCTCTCAATCTGCTACGGCAGACATTTCCCAAAGTGTTGATTTTCTGTTTTTGATTATTGACCTGAGAGATCAACCTTACCAAGACCCTCACCTTTCTTTATGTTCAGATAATGTGGTTAGCTGGTCACCTGTTCTCATTTTGTGTCTCATTATTGTTTGGCTGCTAATTAAGGAAATAGAAAGACCTAAGGGGTCGAGTTAATAAAATCTAAGGAAAAAGAAGTTAATTAGCAGGAAAAACAGGTCACTAATTAAGAAGGTGGTAAGAATGAAAACCTGCAGTCATTGCGGCCCTCCAGGACTGGAGTTTGACACCCCTGCTCTACACCCTACCTCTACCAGGCGCACCTGGGTACACTGGCCATGTTGTTCTGCCTCAGCTGCTATGTCTGCATACCTAAGAATTTTGCGTTCATGGAACCGTTAACTCCACGATGAGCAAGGATTTCTGCAAAGTTGACCACTAGATCAGGTCCAGCCTAAGACGAGATGTAATAATTTCTGCTGAAAAAATTAGCTTCTGATTTAGATCAACATGCATCTGTCTTCTGGACAGTTCCATTGGAGGTTGTCCTGCTCTTACGAATGGGATGGTGTTTGCGAATTCAGTTATCAGGGGAAGGAGAGCATTGGTGGTAGATCTCTTTTCTTCCAGAGTAACTGCCAGTTGTTGTAGAACCTGATTATGCCTCCAGGTGTAGTGACCTTGGGACAGCCCTATTTTGCAGCCAGTGAGGATGTGCTTTAGCATTGCTGGGTTTTGGCAGTGAGAACATGATGGATCTTCTCCAACCCATTGACGTAGGTTCATGGGTATGGGAAGAACATCATAGGTGGTTCTGATGATGAAGCTAATTCAGCTTCCTTCCATTTCCCACAGATCCTTCCAGGTGAGTTTAAGATGTTCAAGATTTTCTCAGCTAGTCCACTGACCTGTTTGGACTGTGAGACTGCCCTTGCATGTCTCTCTTTCTCTGCTTGCTGCCGAACCACAGAAAACACCAGCTGTCTGAAATTTAATTTAAGTAAATATAAAGTATTATACATGGGAAGTTGTAATGTTGGATTTGAATACACAATGGAATGTCTCTAAATTGAAACTACACTTTATGAGAAGGATTTAGGAGCCATAGTGGACTCATAATTATCTACATCCAGACAATGGACAGAAGCCATTAAGAAGGCTAACAGAATGTTGAATTAAATAGCAGTCTGTGTACAAAGAAGGTTTTTCTCAAGCTTTATAACACACTGGTGAGGCCTCATCTGGAGTACTGTGTACAGTGTTGGTCTCTAAGCTACAAAAAAGATAAAGCAGTGCTAGAAAAAGCCAAGAGAAGAGCAACTGGGTTGATTCCAGGGCTGCAGGGGGATGAATAATGAGAAGATATTAAAGTAGATGAATCTTTTCAGATGAAGCAAATGTAGACTAAGAGGTGACATGATTGAAGTGTCTAAAATTACAAAAGAGATTAGTCTCGGCTGAACCCAAGGTTGGTGTCGGGACAGGCCCTGAGACCCTGAATCGGATTATGTCAGTTTGACAATGTTATGTTATTTAAGCAGCCATGAAGACAACCATAAAAGGGAATGTCATCTCAAAGTAGCACATTCCCAAACCTGCTTCATCCAGTGTAGGGCTGAATGGTACCAGTGCCAGTACTTGTAGCACCGGGCACAAGGCAGAAACTACCATAGGAACCATTCATGCCTACACCATGCCTTACCACTGCACCACCACTGTAAACGTTGTATATAAAACTAATTTGGAGAGATGTTAATAAACTAATAGTGGGACACCTTTTGTCTTGTAAGTGAGACGCATCCACTCCCTGCCTTACAGACAGCCAGGAATCCTGCTGACTATGCCACTTGTGCCATGTAGGGGGCGCACAGCTCCCTAAACCTGACTCCGACAGACGCAGGACACAAGTTCAGCCGCACACATTTTATTTTTTTTTGTGGGAAACACTTTCACTTGTTTCCCACCTGCTCAACACAGTTCAAAAGCACAATAAACAGCAAGCGCTTAGCCTTTTCTTCTTTTTTTTGTCCTTCTCTCTCTCAGTCCACCTCCACACCTTCTGGCAAGCTTCCTGAATGAAGTGAGGCGGCCCCTTTTATAGAGCACTTGGAAGTTCTCCAGGTGTCCCATAGTCTTCCTTTTGGCAGCACTTTGGGTGTGGCAGAAGTACTGTAATAAAGGGCTCCACATTTCCTACAGCACCCCCTGGCAGCACCAACAGGGATGTACCAAACTTCAACTCCTATGAAGCCCTGTGGGAATCCATGATGCCGCAGCAACCCAGGGGGGCTGAACTCTAGCGTTCCAGGTGTGATAATGCCTTGAGCACAATGTCTTCCCTATTCCTTCCATTATAGAGGTGTCCCAGCAAGGTGAGGGTCCCAGCTATCTGCCACACACCCTTGTAGTTTTATGACTGAAAAAAACAAGTTTCTTGGTGTCAAAGAAAATGCATGATTTATTGTATGCAAAGTGACATTTAACTCCTTCTTCTTAATAAATACTGTCATTAAAAACAGAATCAGTAGCCAGGTTTCCATCCAAGGAGTTTTTGCGAAAAAATATTTAGCGCTTCAAATTTTTTTACCGATATAGCTGATGGAAATGCTAATTATCGATAAAATGTTGTACATGTCGACATAATATTTTTCCGTTTAACTTTAGCGCATAAATTCCATATCGATACTTCAGATGTCGCAAAAACTACATTGGAAACACTTTTTTTCGGAAAAAAAGGCTTTAACGCAAATAAATGTGTGTAAAGGACAGCCGGGTCCCATGCCCGGCAGGGACGCCTCTCCTACATCTTTGCTCTGTGCTACAGTCCACATGCACGTCTGAGCCACGTTGACTGTTCATTTTCCTAACATTGTCACTGCTTCACATGTATTTCATGGAAACAACTCTTCTTTCAATGTTATACAAATTCCTTCATCAGATAACTGTTTCTTTCTATCAGTCAGATATTTCTGGAAAAATGTCATCGACGAAACTGTTGCTCTCGAACTTCGCAACATGGCTGTAACCTTTGTTTGCCAACTTTGGGATAACGTCGGCGATGTGCTGTCCGTTCTTCTCAGTCACGGAAGCATAGTCATACAGTCTGCTCAACAATACACTGACTACATGAATACTTCCAGAGTTTATGGTGGCGAGGCAGAAATTGTGGCGATGTCCCAAATACTTCCAGCTACTGTCACCATTCACTTCCGAGAACATCCTTCATTCCTCGAAGAATTTCTTAGCAGTCTTACTCTCACTGGCATGCCTGTGCATAAACTCAAAATTAAAACTGGTTCAGTCATCATGCTTCTCAGAAACCTCATGCCAGCAAGAAGTCTCTGTGATGGCACTATTGTCTGTTTTTTACCTGCATTATTATCAATCTTTAATATTGTTTTTTGTATCAGTAAGGTGCTGCTGGAGTATGTGAATTTCCCCTTGGGATTAATAAAGTATCTATCTATCTATCTACGAGGGTTGTCTGGGTTCCGCGCGGAATCACTCGAAATAAGTAGCCAAGGATTTTTTTTTCTATTTTTCTCATGTACTTCGATCCTTTTTAAACTTTTTCCAAGTATTCACCGCCAACATCAATGCACTTTTGGGCTCTTCTGGCCCACGCCGCAAATCATTCGCGAAAGGCTGTCTTTGGGAGGTTGTCCAGCTGTTCTTTGACAGCTGCAATCAGTTCCTCTCGAGTTTCGAAGTTGTGGCCTCGCGGGGGTTCTGTCACCTTCGGGAAGAGCCAAAAGTCACATGGTGCAAGATCAGGCGAGTAGGGTGGCGGGTTCAAAACGTTGACATCACTGTCTTCAATGAAATGCTTCGTCGCATTAGCCGTGTGGGCTGGCGCATTGTCATGATGCAAAAAGTGCCTTCACAAGTTCTTGGACCGGCCTCTAGCCATCACAGAAAAAAAAAACGTCAGGCAGGCACTGAGTGGTGTACCACTCAGAGGTCACAGTTTTCCTCTCCATCAGCGGAATTGACGCGACAATGCCATCGATGTTGAAAAAGATGGCAGACATGGTGTGTTCCACCAAGCGGATTAAACCATCAGAAAAGTCGTAAAAAATCATCACTCGAAAGTCACGCACGCACGGAGTCGGGAGCTTCGCCGCTAGCGCCGGCTGCGCACTCTCAGTTCGTTTGCTTCTCGTGTTCATTCTGAAGGAAGAGAGGGAGCAAAACATCTGAACAAAAACATGCAACCACTTGAATAATCCCACTACACAGCAGAACAGGTTTCGACAGGCTGACACTCGACAAACGATAAAATTCCGCGTGGAACCCAGACAACCCTTCTATCTATCTATCTATCTATCTATCTATCTATCTATCTATCTATCTATCTATCTATCTATCTATCTATCTATCTATCTATCTATCTATCTATCTATCTATCTATCTATCTATCTATCTAGACTGATTGTTACCAGCATTCACCGCAATGTACTGAAGTGTAAGACTATCGCAGCTGCTACCTCACAAACTGTCCTTATTCCCTGGATTTCCCTGACCCCATCAGATTCAAATTTGCCTTTTACTTTTACATGCAGACAATTTCCTGTTAGATTGGCCTTTGCAATGACAATTAATAAGGCACAGGGCCAAACTTTCAAAAAGATGTGCCTGTATCTGCCAAACCAGTTTTCAGTCATGGACAATTGTATGTTGCTCTCTCCAGAGTTCCATCTTTTCATTCACTCACAGTCGTTTCCTCAAACCCACCCCATTTGGACAACTGTGTCTTTCAGGAAGTGTTCACCCATCAATAAATAATTATGCGGTGTATACTACGCCAGGGGTCGGCTAGTAATTATTTAATTATCCTTTTTATAATTTTATTTGAAGTGGAGATGACACACACAATTACATGCCAGGTAAATCCACAGAAACCTCACCTGAATACCCCAGATGTAATAGCACTCAATATTAGTATAGAATGAGCATTTTGGGAGCAACCAACCAACCTGACTAGATGCTGATAACAGCCCTTAAAGCAGCAAGAAGAGCTCTGCATTACATTGCAGTGGAGATTGAAAGTGGTGTGTAACCTGGCTGATTGGATGGACTGAATGGTGGGTGTCCCAGATGTCCACATCACCATCATCATCAAATTATTCCATGGGAAGCCTGTAAACCATGAGGACTGATTTAGAACATCAATATTAGGTAGAATGTCCAGTGGGCACTTGGATGGTCTTTTGGACTTGGAACCCCTGCTAATTTTGTTTTGTTTTTTTCTCAAGCCTTACTGGCATTTTTTTTTTTTTTTCTGTCCTCCTGGTCACCTGATGTTACCTTTTTCTTTGTTACATACTGTATAACATTAATGCCTAATCTTTTTTGCTTATGTTTTATATTAACTTCCTTTTTATTTCATCTTTGAGCACTTTGAGCTACATTGTTTGTATGAAAATGTGCTATATAAACAAATGTTGTTGTTGGTGAACAACTAAAATGTAAAGCACCCCGTCTACAGAAGGTGACTTTTAGCCGTTTACAGTCAACCTGGTTTCATGTCTTTGAGACACATGGAGAGCAGGGCGTTACCCGATGTCCTGGCTACATTACCCACCATCACCTGGTCATTCTGGCCCCCTAATCATCTCCTGTCTCTAATTGGCTGTCTCTCTCTCTCACCACTTCACCACCTAACAATTAATGTGTGGTGAGTGCACTGGCACAATAATGGCTGCTGTCATGTCATCTAGGTGAGTGCTACACATTAGTGGTAGTTGAAGTGGCTCCCCACTTAGTAAAGCTCTTTGAGAAGTGAGAAAAGACCTATATAAATGTAAAGAATCATTGTTACTATTATTTTTATCTTACATTTCTGTTACATTTTTATGTAATGGAGACGTTTTCTCTGTTTTAAGATTACTGTATAGTAAGAGTAAGCAAAAGAGTGAGCTGTCAGGCCGAATTCAAACAGAGATGACGGAGTAACAAAAGACAGCTCATTCTTTTTGCAGAACAACAAAACAAATGATTGAAACATCAGTCAGCAGTATTTTTTATATGTAAATAAACAGATATCTATATTCAGCTAACCAGGAGGGTGGATTATACCCATTGCTTTCACCGGCTTACTGCTTTGTAGTTGAAGGCACACCATGTAGAGAAATTTGTGATCTGAAATTGTACAGATCAATCAAGTATTTATGAAGGCAACCAATGCAGTTAGCTCACATTCCACTTGAATATGAGAGACAAAACTAGAAGAGGAAAAAAAAAATAAAAGATGTGAAAACAGATTGAGAGAGGCATCATTGGGTCTCGGTTTTAGTATTTCGGAGACTCCATGTTAGAATTGAAGGACTAGCTTCAGAAAGAATGAAATCACCCTGTCTTTCTATATACTTTTTCCTCTGTTACAGATAACACTTCTTCTTTTCTCCGTACAAACAGTTTAATAAAAGTGGGTCACAACAGCACCCTGGAGAGCATCTTAAAGTACATGGAATTTATTTGATGTGATTTCATTATCTTCCTGCTTTCTTGCTGTGGTTTATTATGCCAAAAATGTAATGAAGTTAAGTACATATAAGTGGCATTAAGGTGAACTAGGCAACATGACTACTGTTTAATTTCAGTCGCATGGAAGAAATAACAGTCAATGTTATAACTGCTAGAACATTAGAACAATCAGGAATGTTGCCGTTCCTATCCACTTAATTCTTCCAGAAGGCAAGTTGAGTTTTGAAAGTCCCTAAAGACCTACAGTCCACCACACTACTTGGTTGTTTATTCAATGTGTCTGTGACTCTCTGTATGAAGAAAAATGTCCTAATATTTGTGCAAAATTTACCCTTGGCAAGTTTCCGACTGGGTTGTTGATGAACTCATTTTAAAGTCACCGTCTCGATCCACTGGACTAGTTCCCTTCATAATTTTAAACACTTCAGTCAGGTCTCCTCTTAATCTTCTTTTGTTTAAACTGTAAAGGCTCAGCTCTTTTAATCTTTCCTCAATAACTCATCCCCTGTAGCCCTGAATCAGCCTAGTCGCTCTTCTCTGGACTCTCTCTAGTGCTGTTATGTCCTTTTTGTATTCTTGAGACCAAAACTGCACACAGGACTCCAGATTTGGCCTCACTGGTGTGTTCTAAAGCTTGAATGTTATTTACAATCTGAGTACACCTACTGCATTATGGATGTTATGTTATTCCAAACTATTTAGATTGTGTTCTCCAAGAGATCAGCTTACAGAGTTACCACCTCCCCATGACTCTGAACTGGATAAGCAAATTAAAAATAAATGGATAGACTATTCAGATTCTGAGAATGTGTCTGCTAATTTTAATCCCAACCAATATTCTGCATGCGTTGTGCCATTTTTGGACTTTTTTTTCTTAGCCACTTTTCCATGGGTGAACCCTTTTGGAGAGAATGTCCATATCCAGATCAGACCTTGCAAAAGACTTTGCAATAGAGCAATGCAGTAAAGAGTCCAAATACTTGGAAATGCTAAGAAATATTGTTCATTGTGTAACTCTTGCATTGAAAAGGTGGGGACTGGCAGAGAGTGAGCTTAGCTAACATCACCAGGAAGAGCTCTGCTCAGTGTTCAGAAGCAGTCTCTGCACAGCCAACATAAGACGCTCTTCTGCTGCAAGCAGGCCGCTTCTGAGCCAGATGATGCATGTTTGCAGCTGACCACTGGTAGTTCGTCACACTGCAAATCTTGGAACTGAGATGCTTCATGGTGTGAGTCCATAGCAGATCATTTGGGGACGAGGATGAGATTTGCATTGTGGATGGGTGGAGTGTAGTGCTGATGTTGCACAGGAAAGGTTTGGGTTGAGAGAGAGTTAGCTTACTTCAGGAGTCTCCAACTCGAGTTCTGGAGCACTGCTATGGCTGCAGGTTACGTTAGCTGATGCCACAAGGAAACACTCCGCTCGTGGTGCTCAGAGATGGTCTCCGCACCACTGATTAATGGAGTTCTCCTGTTAGCTTATACTGCAAGGAGACCGCTTCTGAACAAGAAGTTACGAGTTTGTGACAAACCACTAAACAGTTCACCACAGTCCAAATCTTTGAACTGAGATGCTTCAAGATGTGACCTGAGCAGTCATTTGTGAGTTCTTTCTCTGTGTCTGTCTATGATGCTCCAGCAATGACCACAGTCAAATCACACTCAAAATTTCTCATTTTCTTTTTTCTGCTCGCGGTGTCTCTAAGTGACTGACTAGAGCAGTTCTCCTAGTAACTCACACAGCAATGAGATGAGATGTTGCGAGATCGCAACTAACTACAAGCAGTTCACCACAGTGGAAACCTACAATCCGAGATTCTTCATGGTGTGGGTCCACCGCAGTTTATTTGGCAACAAGGATGGGATTTGCATTGTGGATGGATGGAGCATAGTGAGGATGTTGCACAGAAAAGGTGGGGGATGAGAGAGAGTTAGCTTAATTCGGGAGTCTCCAACTCGAGTTCTGGAGCACTACTGTGCCTCAATTTACTTATCTGATGTCACGAGAAAGTACTCCACTCACGGTGCTCAGAGATGGTCTCTACTCACGCTGCAAGGATATCATTTCTGAGCAAGAAGCTATGAGTTTGTGACTAATCACTAGCAGTTCACTACAGTACATGTCTTTGAATTGAGATGCTTCAAGATGTGAACTGAGCAATCATTGGTGAGTTCTTTCCCTATGTCTGTCTGTGATGCTCCAGCAATGATCACATTCAGAATTTCTCATTTTCTTTTTTCTGCTCACAGTGTCTCTGAATGACTGACTAAAGCAGTTGTCCTGTTAGCTCCCTCAGCAAGGAGACAGTTTCTGAGTCAGATGTTGCGGGTTCCCAACTAACAACCAACAGTTCACCACAGCAGAAACCTACAAACTGAGATGCTTCATGATGCAAGTCCACCGCAGTTTATTTGGCGAAAAGGATGGGATATGCACAGTGGATGGGTGGAGTGTAGTAAGGATGTTGCACAGAAAAGGTGTGGGCTAAGAGAGAAGTATGAGCTTAGCTGATGGGACGTGAAACACACCACTCCTAGTGTTTAGATATGGTCTCTGCACTCCTGACTAATGGAGTTCTCCTATGAGATCTTGCTGCAAGGAGACCACGTTTCAATTAGATGTTGCAGGTTTGTGACTAACTACCAGCAGTTCAATACAATGCAAACTTACAAACTGAGATGCTTTGTGGTGTGAATCAACAGCAGTTCATTTGGCAATAAGGACGGGATTTGCATTGTGGTTGGGTGGGGTGTTGTGGTAACATTACACCGAAAAGGTGGAGACTGAGAGAGAGAGCGTGCTTAGCTGCTGTCACGAGGAAACGCTTCTCTCACAATGTTCACCTATTAGCGCATGCAGCTGTGAGACCACTTCTGAGCCAGGAATTGCGGGTTTGCAACATACCACCAGCAGTTCACCACAGCCAAACTGTGTTGCTGTGTGGTGCGAATTCAGCACTCATAAGTTTTTCTCTCCATGTCTGTCTGCGATGCTCCAGCAATGATCACATTCAAATCATGCTCAGAATTTCTCATTTTCTTTAGCATTTCAATTCCTTTAGCGGTGTTCCCTTTTCAGAATAATCTGTATCACCTGCATTGATCCCACTCAGGTTTCAGCTTTACTTTACTTTGCATCTTTTATGTTTCTTTAATTGTAATTTTTTGTGTATCGCCCTCACCACTGCTTTTCCCTGTGTCTGTGTGGGATTCTCTCCCACAACCTGAACACATACATGTTAAATTAAATTTGCACAGTGTGAGTTTTGTGGTGGTCCAATCACTATCAGATAGCACCTAACCACATTAAAAACCAGGTGTCAATATGCATGTGATTAGATTTGATCAGATCACTCGGAACGTATTTGAAGGTGGTCTAGGGTTGCCAGATGTCCCTTATATATGGGACATGTCCCATATTTGATCATTTTGTCCCCTGTTCCATACTGACCTTTCAGGGACACCCAAATGTCCCGTATTTAGTTCATTTTCAAATTTTGTAATAAAAATATATTTTTACGACCTTCTTACGGTACTTAGTTGTAACTTTATAAGTAATTATACTTGCTTTTCTCAGATTCTCTTGATGAAAATAATGCAAATATAATGAGGAAACGAGTGTTTGCTGCCTGTTTAAAACTTGTTCAGTTGCTATGGTTGGCTGAGGACCATGACACTCTTACCTTTTTGCTCTCCAGTCGCACTGCCTTGTAGTTCTGGATCAGCTTTGCAACATACGGCATCAACAAAATGTGTTGTTACTACTCGCCACGGCCCACTTTCTTTCTAACTGCCTGTATTAAATAATAATAATATTTCTCTATTGTCTGTGTTAGATAAATATTTTCAAATGATTTCACTCTTACAGAATTTTTTTTAGCTTGTATTAAATCATTTTCAAATGATTTTACTTTTGTTTTCCTCATAACCCATTAAAATCCTTGCTTTATGTTTTTAACATGTCTCTACTTTTATATAATATATTGTTCTGGGTGTGTAGGGGGCATGTATAAATTTATATATAGTAATATAGAGAGAAATTTAAAGAGTGTCCCGTATTTCTAATTTTCTAATCTGGCAACCCTAAGGTGGTCATACGCAGTCAACAATCACAGTTAATACAAATTATGGTTTCTTTCACTGCATACAACAACCACATAAATGGAATTTGTGCAGGGAAAAGTACAATACAATACAATTTATTTTTATATACCTTCACACAAGAAGTGCCACAATGGGCTTTAACAGGACCTGTCTTTTGACAGCTCCTCAGCCTTGACAGTGAAAAAATCCCCCAAAAAACCCTTGTAGGGAAAAACATGGAAGAAACCTTGGGAAAGGCAATTCAAAGAGAGACCCCTTTTCAGGTAGGTCAGGCGTGCAGTGGGTGTCAAAAAAAAGGGTGTCAATACAACACAATACACTAAACAGAACACAAGTCATCCCCAATACAATACAATATAGAAATATAGAAATATAACAAGTACAGAGCGGAATTCAACAGTAGATGATATCCCATAATACGATTTGGATTTGTTCAGAGTCCTGGAGACCTCGGCCATCAATCTGCCTCCCCATATTGGCCATTCCACAGCTGAGTCAGTGCTGAGCCAGCCAATCCGATGAAAGGACCCCTCTAACGCGATGATTCCTGCGATCCTCCATCAGAGATGACTTTACCTTAGGCAGGCAACAACTTGGCAGGTGGGCAGTGGCACCAAGTGCCACATTTGAGTACCGAGACGAGAAACAGAATAGATGAGGGTTAGTAACAAATTGTAACTATCATGTTTCTTATGTTTTAGTGCTAATGACTAAAAACAGAGATGCAGTCCATACAGTTAATCAGCAGCTCTAGTCAGGGTGTGCTAAACCAAAGTCGTGAGTCTTCAGCTGGGATTTGAAAGCTGAGACTGAAGGGGCATCTCTTATAGTATCAGGCAGACCACTCCACAGTTTAGGGGCCCTGTAACTAAAAGCTTGACCTCCCTCTGTTATGTTATTAATTCTTGGAATCCTAAGCAGACCAGCATTTTGAGATCTTAATTGTACGTTCTGGTTTTGTAAGTATTGATAAGTTCAGACAAGTACGCCAAATCTTGGCCATTTAAGGTTTTATATGTTAAAAGGAGAATTTTGAAATCTGCCCTAAACTTAACCGAGAGCCAGTGTAAGGATTTAAGAACTGGAGTTAGGTGTTCATATTTTCTTGTTCTTGTAAAGTAATCTGGACATGATGCTGACACTGGAGTACTCTGGCTAAATTATATCCAGAAGGCATGTTAATGTCAGGTGTAAAGGGGTTTACGGGTGTATTTATGTAAGTTTGCCAGTGCTGCTGGAATAAGTGCCTCTTCCCTGAGCCTTTATTGGATGAAATGGTAAATAAATTATTAATACACCCTGTTTCACCCTGTTACTTTGAGCTCTACACTTGTTTGATTTGTAAAGCACCATAGAATTGTGCATATTTCAATTTGGGATCAATAACAATGTAACTATCTTCTTTAAGGAAATGCCTCCATCCAGCCTAATTTGCCTTTCTTTCTGGGACCTGAACTTTCAGAACAAAGGAAAAGATGAAAGCAGTTGAACCGTTCAGATGAATAACAAACAAATGAGGAGAGGCTGGGCTGGGGCTGACTTGAAGCAGAGCGGGCACAGTGCTGGCCACCTGCCTTCTAATAAATCTCTTTCCTCAAATTTTCCACATTAAAAACGTGTTTGGGTCTGGCACTGGTGGGGCTCTTTAATGTGGTCTGCATTAGTCACCAAAATATTTGATTTTTATTATTATTATTATTTTGCTTTAACTTTTTTTCCCCAAATTCTAAAGTTTAATTGAATTGCTGACTTAATTGGGAAGCCTAAGCACTGAAAGGTGTGCTGCAGCAGAATTTGTTTTCAATGGCATTGCCAAGAGCATCTTATGTCGGGGGGGTGTGTGTGTGCAGGTTTTATGGGTCTTGTGCGTCATAATCCTTGCACTCGTTTTTTTATTATCTACTTCATGAAATCACAATCAAGATTACTGCTAGCTGGCAGTTGGGGGCATTGGATGAGCTGTGTGCAGGTGCAGGTTTAGGTTATTTGCCTAATGAATGGCATGTGGGTCGCATTTTTAATACTCTGGGCTGTTTTATAATTTTATTATATCCTCTTTGATTTTTCATTGTTAAAAGCTTGCTTGGATTGGGGCCATATGGAACACTTAGGCCTTAGGCTAAATAACCTGTATTGGTGGGGTCTGCTTATTTATTCATTTATTTTTATCAGTACTTGGCCATTACAATCCACCTTCTACTTTGGAAAACCAGCAACAAGAGGGGAATAAACATTCATGTTAATAACAGTGGGCAGAATGGCATATCGACTATAGGATAAGTCAGGATATTTTTTTATGAAAGAACCAGAAGAAAAACATGGTCAAGAAAACAAAGTAGCGATGATTCCAGAAGGGCAAAGAAAACCAACTGTTAAAACTAAACACTAACTATAAGAATCATTAATGAAGTATACAAGGAGGGGTTAAAGACAAAGTCGTCACGCAAAATCACTGTGGTCTTATCCAAATGTTGGACAGAGATGACATTCTCACGGTGAACTTAATACCATCTAGGGTTGCATGGTATACCCATATTGAAAAGAAACAAGTTTTAAAACTGTATGGTACCAGCAAATCGAGATTTTCAATACTGGAAGTAAACGTCAGGTTTCCACTTGTACCCACATAACACTCGGTATAGTAAATGGGGGAAATGTGGTTATATGTGCTGGAAACTTCACGAAACCACAGGTTCCAGTTTCACAGGGAGAGTCCCACCTTTTATTGCATTCATACATTATGCTATCAAGGGGAAAGAGCTTAAAATGGAGAAGGACAAACAAACTGTAACCGCCTTTACTTCACTGCTACCTCGTAGACTTGTCTTGCTCAACTGGACGAATCCTAACTTGCGTCTTTCAATTCAGTGGGTAACTGATGCTATATACTATTTGAAATTGGAAAAAATCTAATTCTCTCTTAGAGGGTCTTTTCAAAACTTTTTAAAAAACTTGCAGGACCTCATCAATAACATTTTAGAATAAGCATTTACTATGCTTTACAGTTTTGCTCTGGTTGTTGGCCTTCCTCTCTTTCTTATGGGTGGAATTAGATTTGATTTTAGTTTTGTTAATTTTGACGTGATTATATGGAATGTTATATGCTTTTGATAAATTCAATTAAAAAAAAGCGAAAGAGGTGCAGCGCAATGGCAAGACATACCAGGGAGTTTTCCGTTATTTACTTCAAAACCATTTTGATACTGAAAGGTCTAAAAGTTGGTACTGATACTGAGCTCCAAATTTTAGTATGGCTCCATAAACTAATAAACTAGCACATAATGGTGTCGCCCATCCCCAAAGATTACGAGAAATTGAAAAATCTAGTTTTGAAAATCCCTAAAGTCTTACTGTCCACCATACAGCGTGGTAGTTTATTCTAAATGTCTGTGGTTCTCTGTGTAAAAAAAACTTCCTCATGTTTGTGCAAAATTTCTCCTTAACAAATTTCCAGCTGTGTCCCCGTGTTCTTGATGAACTCATTTTAAAGTCTCCGTCTCGGTCCACTGGACTAATTCCCTTCATAATTTTAAACACTTCAATCATGTCACCTCTTAATTGTATTTTACTTAAACTGTAAAGGCTCAGCTCTTTTAATCTTTCCTCAGAACTCATCCCCTGTAGCCCTGAATCAGCCTAGTCGCTCTTCTCTGGACTTTTTCTAGTGCTGCTTTGTCCTTTTTGTAGCCTGGAGACCAAAACTGCACACAGGACTCCAGATGAGGCCTCACCAGTGTGTTATAAAGCTTGAGCAGACCTCCTGTGACTTGTACTCCACACATCAAGGCGCTATATAGCCTGACATTCTCTTAGCCTTCTTAATGGCTTCTGAACACTGTCTGGTTGTTAATAGTCATGAATCCACTAAGACTATTAACTATTATCCTTCCCATAAGGAGAACGTTTAATTTTCAGACCTCCGATTGTGTGTTTCAAACCTAACATTCTTACTTCCTATGTGTAATTCTTTACATTTACTGACATTAGATTTAATCTGCCACAAATCTACCCAAGCCTATGTGCTGTCCAAGTCCCTCTGTGATGATCCAATGGATATGAGATTATCTGCCAATCCACTTAGCTTGGTATCATCTGCAAACCTAAACATCTTGTTACTTATATTTCCTTCTAAATTGTTTTATATATATATATATATATATATATATATGGAATAGCGGCAGCCCCGGCACTGCCCTCTGCTGGTCACCACTCTTAACATCGACCAATTCTTATGAGGTTCCTTGCACCATCACCCTTTGGTTTCTGTGCCTGAGCCAATTCTACACCGAACTACCCGAACCGAACTCCCACTTCTTTGACTTTGATCCCCAACCACTCATGTGGCACCTTATCAAACTGGTGATCACACATAGTGCAGCCATGTACAGTGTCATGAATTTCTTTTAAGAAATGCTCCAAAGTCATTTTGTAAGGGGTTCAGTGTATCCATATTTATTTTAGTTCAATAGATCTACTGGAGAACAGCTAGTGAACTCTTTATTCTACCTGAGCCACTCTGAATAGACAACGAGGTTTCTACATTTATATAGACATGGAATAGAAAGACAGCTAACAAGAAAATAATCATCTAATAGACTGTGGGAAATTACTAAAAAAAGTTAGAGTAAACTATGTTTTATGTGAGAGTAAAAAGAAATCCTTTGTTCCATAACAGCAATATAAAGTATATGAGTATACATACAGTATGTATAAAGTGGGTCATATGTACAATGGATTCAGAAGGTATTCAGACCCTTTCACTTTCTGCACACTTTTATTATGTTATAGAGATCATTTTAAATGGATAAATGTGCCTTTTTTTGTCCATCAATCTTCACTCAATCGCCATTAATGACAAAGTGAAGACATGTTTTCAGACAGGTTTACAAATGTGTTAAAAATCAAAAACTGAGCTCTCTCATGCTTAGAAGTATTCAGGCACTTTGCTGTCTCTGTCTCATCCCCTTTATCAATACACCCCATAAGTGTAGAATCATCTGAGAATTTCTGCAAGTGACATGACCTGCTGTTACATTTATAGCCTGAGGTGTACAGAGTGAAGAGACATGGAGACAGGCCAGTTCCTTCTGGTGCTCCAGTGTTGGTTGCATCCATATAAGAAACAGTCCTTGAGTCTCACAAACTATAGTCTGTCACACAGAAAGTCCAAAATCCTGGGCACCACAGGCTCATCAACCTGCGTGTCTTTGAGTTTAACTGGGATAGCTGGATGGCACTGAAGAAATGAATGAAACATCCATCCATTATCCAACCCGCTATATCCTAATTACAGGGTCATGGGGGTCTGCTGAAGCCAATCCCAATCAACACAGGGCCCAAGGCAGGAAGCAGACCCCACTGCAGGGCACACACACACACATACACCAAGCACACACTAGGGACAATTTAGAATCGCCAATGCACCTAACCTGCATGTCCTTGGACTGTGTGAGAAAACCAGAGCGCCCGGAGGAAACCCACGCAGACACGGGGAGAACATGCAAACTCCACGGAGGGAGGACCTGGGAAGCAAACCCAGATCTCCTAACTGCGAGGCAGCAGTGCTACCACTGTGCTACCGTGCCGCCCATGAATGAAACTGTTGGCATTAAATGGATAACATTGAGCTTTCTAAACTACAAGGTCACATTGTGCATCCAGTGTGACGGATGGCCGGGACCCTTGCCCGGTGGGGATGCCTCCATGCTGGAAAGACCGGGGGAGCCAACATATCTAGAATGTTACCTTCCCTGGACCGCTAGATGGCAGCCCCCTGGGTTGCAGCGGTGCCTCAGACTCCTGCAGGGAATCATGGGAGTTGGAGTTGGTTACAGCCCTGTTGGGTTCCGGGGGGTGCCACCGGAGGGGCTGCAACAGCTGCTGAGCCCTCTTGAGTGGTTCTTCCACCACACCCGGAAGTAGAACAATGAGCACCTGGAGCACTTCTGAGGGTGTTATAAAAGGAGCCAGCAGTCATTACTCCGGGAGCCAGAGTCGCGAAAAGAAAGAAAGAGAAGGAAAAAAATTGTCTTTGTTATCGTGCTTATGTTTGGAACTGCGTTGCCCTGCCTGTGGGAGACGGGAAAGACATTTCCAACAAGGGAAAAGAAAAAATAAAAGCCCTGTGTTCTTTGAAGTTGTGTCCTATGTCTGTCTGTGTCAGGGCTGCCCTTTACACTAGGAAAGGTGCTCCTCAAGGTCTTGACTTATTTATCCATGAATAACTCTACTGATTTTCATTTCCACAATAGTTTTCAGTTGAAGCCCTTTTTGGATGTAAAGAGCTGCAACATGTATATAAAAAAAATAAATGCATTTTATTTATATAGCGCTTTTCTCACTACTCAAAGCGCTCAGCAATTGCAGGTTAAGAGCCTTGCTTAAGGGCCCAACAGAGCAGAGTCCCTTTTGGCATTTTACGGGATTCGAACCGGCAACCTTCCGATTGGCAGTGCAGATCCCTAGCCTCAGAGCCACCACTCTGCCTATGGTCTGATATCATCAATATCATTCTGGGCAACCTCCGGCAACCTTAAATTGGATCAAATAAATGGTGAACTGACCTGAAGTCTATGAGAGCAGTACACATTTCTCTTGAAAATTTTTGGAAATGTCCATTATATTTACATATTTATCTGATGATTTTTAACCTAAAAATGACAAGGGTACGGTTTTATTGTTATCCATAATTATGCAGCCGGAGTGGTGTCAGTTCAGGTGACTCCCTTAGTGTCACACAGTGAGTTATCTGTGGAGACGAAAGTGACAGCCTTGCTCTTTACAGCCTAATACCTTTGCTATTAAGGTGCATTTACCCACACTTTGTCATTTCGGATTTCAAAGACTACAATTTCAAATGAGGTAGAGATTGACAATAAATTTTTTTTTTTTTTTTTTAAGCGTAAGATGCTATCACCAGTCAACTAAGGACATTGCCTGTTTGATTGAGGGGCTGCGTGCCACAGGATATCATCCTACAATGTTAGAAAACTGAGTTAATGTGGGTGAAGGACATATGAGTTAGGTCTCTAATGGCCGGAGCATAAAATCAGTGTGAGGCATGAATTCGGATTTAGACGACACAGCGGTGGAAGGCAGCATGGTGGCGCAGTGTTCAGTGCTGCTGCCTGACATCGTAGCTCGGCCACTTTCTGTGTGGAGTTTACTTGTTCTGCTTATGCGTGTGTCTGACCAGTTTTCTTCCTACATCCTATTTGTTTAGATGGATTGTTGTCTCTGAGCCTTGTATGAGTGAACGTGGATGTACAGGTGTGAGTTTAGATAAGATTACACAGATGATGTTTTGCTTTTGTCTTTATATTTTGTTCATGTTTTTACTGTTGTTACTGGATTAAATATCTGTGCACTTCAAGGCTAAGCCCCATCACAGGTGTACACTGTAATGAGAATTTGTTGGCCTAAAAATTTCCTCCCTTTCATTTTAAGAAATAGTACCAAGTGCTTTGTTTAGTTAATAACCCTGTAAACTTTTTGCCAATTTAAAGATACAATGGATGGAAGCAAGTTGTGGCTACAGAGCTTTTCATACCACCAGTTATTTTTTAAACTGCACCTTTTAATATTTAACAGAAATATAACAGCTGCAGTAAGAACACTGTTACAGATTCAATGAGGAAAAAAACACACAGGCACCTGGAGACCATAATCTAAATTAATGGCTAAGAAGCTGGATAGACAGTTGCAAAAAAGGATGGAAAAGGGAAATATTTACCTACTGTATATATAGTTCATGGAGGATGTTATAAGTGAATATTGAGATGTTTTAGTAGAGCCGCTCTAAGCATTAAATGAATGACTTTAGATGAAAAAGAAATGTAAGAGTTAAAGAAAAGTTTAGTGTTGTAAATTCAGTCAACAAATTTTATTATTAATAATAAATAAAGGTTGCTCCATCACACTTCTGTTATGGCTCCTGTATACCTGTATCAGTCCTCCCTCCATACAGAACCCTTCCCTCCAATGCACTGTTAATCTGCATCCCCAAAATATTTTCATTCCACTGTCACTCTGTGGAATCTGCTCTGTGTGAACCTCGAAGGCCTCACCCCGGCATCCATCCTGCTTTGGTGATTCGCCATGCGGAGCACCTTGAGACATCCACTAAAGCCCTAGATGAACTGCAACCTTATATTTACGAGAAACCATTTGGCTCACAGAAGTATGTTTAATATGTTTTTTTTATTTTTACCTTTCCAGTATTCATAACAAAAAGGTCCCCATAATTTCCACAAGAGCACTTTCTTTTGTACAGAAATGTAATTTCTGATTTTAATGGAACCTCTTCTCAAGTTTATTAGGAAGGTTTGTGATTGAACAAAATGAACATCTAGTCTTAAATTTTTCATCAAAGAAAGCCAAAGTGAAATCTAGGATATTGTTCTTAAGGGTAATTAGATTTGCTGAGAAAACAAAAACTTGAAAGATAATTCCTGTATTTTTGGTAACACAAATTTATATAAACCGGGCTTCACAGATGCCTCCTATGTGAACAGCACTGACTCCTGAATATCCACATCAACAGAGCCTGGCATTCACTTAGCCTTCTCATCAAAACAGTCACACACTCTCCTGTTCTGTGCAAGACAACTAATAAACACATGCTAATCCATCTCTTGCATATTTAATAATTGCATGTCTTTCATAACTCACTTTATGTAACTATTAGCTGGAATTAATTTGTTAGAAAAAACATCATTAATATGAGTTTTGCATATTACATAATTAATTAAAAATGGGGTATTTGTAAAGTTCTCTCTAAAGGTTACTTAAATTGCCAGTTAAATAAACCTTCATAGTTGTAATTGAATCCTATCTATCTATCTATCTATCTATCTATCTATCTATCTATCTATCTATCTATCTATCTATCTATCTATCTATCTATCTATCTATCTATCTATCTATCTATCATAGTACATTTTATATATATCTCTTGATCGATCGATCTATCTAAGGTTGTTTTGAGTTTTACAACCTTATCTTACCTTACAATGTTCATGTTCCTTACCTGATATATCATATATAGATCTGCAAAATTAAGCTAAAAAAATTATATCATTTGTGAATAGTTATTTTTACTTGCATTCATGAATACAATCTTCTTCTTCTTCTTGCTCTCATTAGGGGTTGCCTCAAAGGATCATCAGTTTCCATATCTTTCTGTCCTCTCTATCTTGTTCTGTCACACCCATCACAAGCATGTCCTCTCTCACCACATCATAAACCTTCTCTTAGGCCTTCCTCTTTTCCTCTTCCCCGGCAGCTCTATCCTTAGCACCCTTCTCCCATAATATACCCTTCATCTCTCCTCTGCACTTGTCCAAACCAACGCAATCTCGCCTCTCTGACTTTGTCTCCCAACCGTTCAACTTGAGCTGATCCTCTAATGTCCTCATTTCTAATGCTGTCCATCCTCGTCACCCCCAGTGCAAATCTTAACATCTTTAACTCTGCCACCTCTAGCTCTGTCTCCTGCTTTCTGGTCAGTGCCACCGTCTCCAACCCATATAACATAGCTGGTCTCACTACCGTCCTGTAGACCTTCCCTTTCACTCTTGCTGATACCCGTCTGTCACAAAGCATTCCTGACACTCTTCTCCACTCATTCCACCCTGCCTGCTCTCTCTTTTTCACTTCTCTTCCACAATCCCCATTACTCTGTACTGTTGATCCCAAGTATTTAAACTCCTCCACCTTCTCCAACTCTACTCCCTGCATCCTCACCATTCCACTGACCTCCCTCTCATTCACACACGTGAATCCTGTTTTGTTCCTACTGACCTTCATTCCTCTCCTCTCCAGAGCAGATCTCCACTTCTAAGTATAATTATAAAAAGTTTCCATCATGTCACATTCAAGTATAAAATTGAAGAGAAATGTGATTGAGTTTAACAGTCTATACAGTTTATTCATGTGTGCAATATTGTTCTAAATCAATTTAAAATGAGAATATGTAGTCAGCTGTTTATATAATTATATACCATATGTAAAGAAAACATTACAAATTGCTTAACTTACATATAACTTCTGTAGTTTTTGTCACTTCTTAAATTTTTGATCCAAATCTTTGTTCGGTGGCCCATCATTTGTTGAATTCAGTGCCTATAAATATAAAATTGATTTTTTTTTTCAATTTTAACCTATTGTAATAACAGAACAGAGACAGTAAGGAGTGTTTTGGCACCCATAAACAAACCCTGTATAACTGAGATTTCAAAATAAAGAAAATGCAAGTAATTTACTTTAAACAGAAAATCTTTTCAGATGGGAGTCTGGTACTGACTGATCAAGATGACGGTTCTTCTGGTTATGAAGTTTTCCAGCAGGAAAAGAAGGGTCCAGGCAGACAAATGTACACCAGAAATGATGTCAGTGATGGGAAAGCCATCAATGTTCGAATCTGCAGAGGGAGGAAAAGAAAAGGTGTTACGACAGAGTGCCAAACCTTGGAGTGGCTGAGAATTAGCATTACCGGAGCCTTTCAACTGTCCCGTATGCACACAAGCGTGACACTACACTATGTAATGTATTGTAGCAGGTTTGAAAGGAAGACACAGCAGGACCAAGAAGTGATTGCAAGAACAGTGCACTTTTAACAGTGTAAGAAAAATACATGAATGTAAAACAACAAAGAAGGAAGTTGAACAGGAACTGTTTTACAATCTCTTATATATATTTGTCTTCTGGTTCATCCTGCTTTCACTTCAAAACCGGTCCCGCCCACACGCAGCCGACACAGCATTTCTCGATTCCTATTCGTCCTCTTCCAAACCCTTCCCCATGCTGCCTGCGGCTCCTGTGTCTTTACAACAGCTTCTTACACAGCAAACATCAGAAGCTAAAAATGATCGTGAACACATTCGAGAATACAACTCTTCTCTAGCATTTGCTTCCATGGGTGCACAGATAACTCAACCTCCTGGCCACGGACCATACTGTTTTAAAATAAATGGGAAAATTTATCATCAAATCTCTCCACTATACGCTAACACTTCTACCTCTCCAGGATATGGACAGTTCTATGTTTTTGACACAGTGCAAGCTACTGAAGTACACTTACAAAATAAAGCAAACTCTGTATGCAGCGAAAATTTACTTCTCCAGCTAGATTCCATGCTCAGAACCATCAACCCCTTCGCTAAATCATACAAACACATGCATAAAATCGCTCAGTCCAATCCAACAGCATCTGTACAAATGGTTTTCAAGGAAAACCCTATGCAGGATTTATGACGATACAATGCCCCGACATGTCACACCAATGTTGCAGCAATTTTTGGAGAAGATGGCGAACCGCCTGCCGAAAGGGACATTTGCATCTATCCCATTGGCAACTCCTGTAAACAGATTTCCACGCTCAATATGAATTGCGATCCTATGGTTTTCCCACTTTATTCCCTTACGGAGACATTGGCTAGCACAAAGATTTACAAAATGTTCCCGATAAAAGAACCACCAAGCGAATAAGGCTTACTCAATGCCAATTTTACGTGTACAGATTAGCAATGAGGAATACATTTAGTAGTTTGCACTCCAGCAACAAACTATTCCAACAGTACGTCATGGATGCGTATGTTAAAACAGAGGGCGCACATCTCAACTATCTCAGATTACATCAACAAGATCTGCACGTGGAACAATACAAAGGACTATCAGACGCAGTACAAGCAAACGCTGGAAATAACAATGTACGTGTAGGCAAAATGATCATATTACCGTCCACATTTCCAGGAAGTCCAAGATACATGCAACAAAACTATCAGGATGCCATGGCCATAGTACGTAAATTCGGAAAGCCTGATTTATTTATCAATTTCACATGTAATCCTGCTTAGCCGGAAATTCTACATGCAATGTTGGATACCCAAAGACCAGAGCAGAGACCTGATACCAGTCTTCAGCCATAGTCAGTTGTACGTGGCTTTCTCTAGGGTTAGATCTTTTGACTCATTATCTGTCTTCCCCACCAAAACACCAATGCACAACTGTGTCTTTCAAGAAGTATTTATTTCTTCTTGATTTCTGAATTCTTTTCTCACTGTTTTCTGTTCCTATTCTTACACCGCCGTATGCTACGGCGGGCATCGGCTAGTTATCTATAAACCTCTCATTGTCGTGGCCATGAGAGACGCCCTAAAAAGAGACTCTGGTTCCCTATATAGAATCTTCTGTTTTCTGCGCGTCCTCCCTGCCCACCTACCACACCTTTTCGTCATTCTCCAAACCGTCCAGAAAGGCCCCGTCTCCATTGCCAGCTCCTCTGTTCAGGGTCCCGCCCCTTTCCTTCCACCATCAGTCATTTTCCTGACGGCAGTCATATGTGCCACTCATCTTCCTTTCCTGCCAGACACAACAGTCCCTCATCTGCCAGTCTTCACCTCAACCTGGATGCTACAGTATGTATGTGAATAAAATATATATAATCATCATTTCTTAACACCCAAATCTCCACAGTTTCAAAATAAAGGCCAAATTACACAAATGGTTCTAATTTAAGTATAGTATGAATCTTTTAAACTAAATGTGTACCAGCTTAGCTTAGCATCTCCAGCGAGCTGCATGTCAGCTCCTGCCGCATATTCTTGAATGGATCACCACCTAAGTTTTGAGTAATATTTACATTACTACTCTTCAGTAAGCCTAGTTTAGCTGTAAGTTTAATATCCATTTAGTAAATGTCTGTCCTGTGGGAAGATGACCCTTTTCCTCAACTTGCAAATCTTTTGTTGACTTTAGAGAGATTTCCTCCAGGACTTCTCTGTACTTTGCTGCAACCATGTTTGCTTTGTATCTTCAAAGGTTTTTCATGCCCCATCCCTCATTAGAGAGTAAGGCTGCAGTCCACACTTTACCGCAGGCTTAACATTCAAGATATGATGTGGAAAAAGAGGATGGTGGCAAATTGGATGCCATCATGAAAAATCCCTTCCATCCCCTGATGTTAGGCTTATGCCAAACATACCTGCAGTGTGTACCTCCGTGACTAGAAGGGTCAAATTGGGCAACATCAAAACTACTTCTGCTCAAACCTCTGCTCAAACTTGGAGTTCCTCACTTGGCTTGGGTAGCATATGTGTTATATATTATAACATTTTATGACTATATGCATTTATCTTTACAATATATACAAAGTGGTTTGAGGTAATAATAATAATAATAATAATACATTTTATTTATATAGCGCCTTTCCCATGCTCAAGACGCTTCACAGAGTTTTAGAAAAAACAGCAGGGTATATGTAACATTGGATACAAATGTTTTCCTGAATAGAACAATGAAACAGATAACAAAGCATTAAATAGAATAAAGGACAATAAACCAGACTAAAATACTAAATTCAATACTAAAAGAAAAACCTAAACAAATAACCTAATTTGTGATATACTGTAAGAGACACACAAATTATCCTGAGCACCTGGACAAAGAGGTAAACTGAAAGAAAGGACAGATTGTTAAGTTAAGTTAAAAGCCTTCCTAAATAGAAGTTGTTTTATAAAAGAATGAATGGAGTCAGCTGATCTCATTAATTTTGGGATGTCATTCCAAAGTCAGGGTGCTATGGAGCTGAAGGCCCTGCTGTCACCCATAGAGCACAGGTTATTGTGAGGCACAACAAGATTACCAGAATCAGAGGACCTTAGTAGGCGAACAGGAGCCTAGTGATCGAGAAGGTCACTGATGTAGTCCAGTGAGAGGCCATTTAAAGCTTTGTAGGTTATTCATAGAATTTTACATTCAATCCTGTAAGACACAGGGAGCCAGTGAAGGTGAAGCAGGATGGGTGTAATGTGCTCACTGTTGCTGGTCTGTGTAAGGACTCTTGCTGCAGAGTTTTGAATCAACTGGAGCTGAGATAGAAGATTAGAAGGGGCACCTACCAGCAGCGAGTTACAATAATCAATGGAGGATGTGATAAAAGCATGGACAAGCTTCTCAGCATTAGAAAAGAAGAGGAAGGAGCGAACACGGGATATGTTACAGAGGTGAAAGTAAGAAAGTTTCTTAATGTAGTTTATGTGGGCAGAATAAGAAAGGGAGGAATCAAAAATAACACCAAGATTCCTTGCATCAGAAGAAGGTCTGATGAGATCACCATCAAGAGTGACTGAAAAGGAGCTCATTTTCTTAAGCTGCGCTTTACTCCCAATTTGCAGGAGTTCAGTTTTGTTGCAATTTAATTTTAAAGAGTTCTGCTCCATCCAGGTTTTTAATTTCACTGAGGCAAGTTGTGAGCTCAGAAAACTCTGATGAAGTTGCACTTTTGATATTGAAATAGAGTTGAGTGTCTCATCTGCATAAAAATGATAACCCAGTCCATAGCTACTAATAATATGGCCAAGGGTAAGCATATAAATACAGAAGAGAAGATGGCTGAGGACAGAGTCCTGAGGAACTCCTTGTGTGACTGGCGCTGAGCTGGACCTGCTGTTGCCAAGACTAACAAACTCTTGCCTATCAGTCAGATAGGACTTGAACCACTGGAGGGCAGTGCCAGAGATACCCAGCATGTTCTCCATTCTGGACAGTAGAATGTCATGGCTGAGCCGAGTATCAAATGCTGCACTGACGACTAACAGAATTAATATGCTGGTTTGTCCAGAGTCTGCCGCCATAAGCAAATCATTGGTTACCCAAAGAAGAGCAGTTTTCACATTGGTGCTGTGCCCTGAACCCAGACTGAAAGGGTTCCATCAAATTATTAGAGGTTAAGTAATTGGTGAGCTGGGAGGCTACAACACACTCAAGAGCGTTTGACAGAAAAGGTAAGTGGGAAATAGGCCAAAAATTGTTAAGATCGTCACCATCAATACCAGACTTTTTTAACATGAGGGTTACAGAAGCGATTTTAAAAGTGGTTGGCACAAACCCTTTGATTATTGTCGTAACAGTCGGGATTATGGCATGAAGGCAGGATTTAAGAAGTGTGCTGGGGATGGGGTCCAGTACACAAGTAGTTGGCCTCATCTTACAAAGCAGGTCATTAACAAATGCTGATGTGACTGGTGAGAACTTAGAGAAGGAGCTGGATGGAGTGGGAAGACAGGTAAGGATATAAATGGATGCTGGATTTTTGTTAGTTGAATTATTTAGATCTTTAATTTTAGTGTGGAAAAAGTGGAGGAATTTTGCACAGACTTCAGTAGAGGAGGTAATTGGGCCAGATGCGGGTTTATTAACTACAGAGAACAAAACCTTTGGGTTATCATGGCCATTTTCTATTATTCTGCCATAATGGGTGTTCTTGGCTGCAGTCAGTGCTTCTCTGTAAGCCCTTTGATGGTCAGAGAAAGCCTGGATGTGAACAGTGAGGCCAGTCTTATGTGACATTCTCTCAAGGCGTCGGCCAGCTGCTTTCATAGATCGTAGCTCTGAATTATACCATGGAGCTGAACGCTGAGGTGCATTGATGTGTATGAAAGGGGCTATATAAATAAAATTGTTATTAACAAAAGCTTTAATTTTACATTGTAAAAAAAGACTCCTGTTTGTGGAGAGAGTGTCGACCTTGTCGAGAGGTTTACTTACCTTGGCAGTGACATTCATATCTCTGGTGATTCTTCCTATGAAGTCAGTGGACGGATTGGGAGAGTATGGGGGGGTCGTGAAGTCACTGGAAAGGGGTGTCTGGCGCTCCTGATATCTCTGCAAGAGGACGAAGGTCCAAGTCTTTAGAGTCCTGGTGCTTCCTGTCTTGCTATATGGTTGCGAGACCTGGACGCTATCCAGTGACCTGAAATGAAGACAGGACTCCTTTGGTACTGTGTCTCACCGGAAAATCCTTGGGTACCGTTGGTTTGACTTTGTGTTGCTCATGGAGTCCGAATGAGGCACATTACCTGCATTTTGAGGGGAGAGTCAGTTTCGGCACTACGGTCATGTGGCGCGTTTCCCAGAGGGTGATCCGGCTCATAAGATCCTCATTGTTGGGGAACCGAGAGGCTGGATCAGGCCAAGGGGTCGCCCACGTAACACCTGGCTACAGCAGATAGAGGGTCATTTCCGGAGGGTGGGACTGGACCCGCGTGTCTGACTGGGGGGGTTGCCAACCGAGATCCCGAGTTGTTTTGTCATGTAGTGGGTGCAGCAACGCACTGTACCAGTATATGCTCCCCAACTTGGCTTGACTTGTGCCTTTAAGGCGCTGAAGTACGGTCATGTGAAAGTTGTGGAGTGTGCAGTGTGCATGTGAGTTTGGAGAGACGTACCACGTGTAAGCCGGAACTACTGGAGCCACTAGAGAAAGTTTAAGTTTGTGCATTTGTTGATCAAATAACTACATACATACTCACCTACCTGTACAGTTGTTCTACTTCATGTATATTCTGGCATTTCTGTTCCTGCAATGGTTGGATTAGTTCCTGTGTTCTATCCAACAGCGAACTGCAAATCTGCCTTCTCAGCTTCCTCTCCAGTATACATATTCTTGTGAATATCATTAATGCCATTGATTGCAACAGAGATTATTTATGTGTCATTTTTTTTTTCCTTTCTTCATGGACTCAATATCTCCTGTTTAGATCTCTTGGCCAATTCTAGTATGCAGATTTTCCCTGCATCTGTAAGAGTTTTTCTAAAGGTACTTTGATTTTTTTTTATTACATCCTCACAGGTAACGTTGGCCCAAATCAGTGTGCATGTGCACTGGCACCTCTGGCACTTTCTCCCCAATTATGCACAAAAATGAAGTTGTTAGAGCAGCTTATTGTTGAAATAGCCAGAGCAGTGTGCCTCCGTGGAAAGAAGGCTGAAAAATTGGTGCACAGTGATTAGGTGGTTAGCGGTTTGGCAAACTGGAACAAACTACTGAGTCATGGAGTTGAAACCTTGAAAACCTTCAAGAAGTGTCTGGATGAGATATCAGGACAGCTTAGCTATCAGCTAAACAACTGAGTGAACAATTGAACTGCATGGTGTCCTCTTGTTTGTCAAATGTCTTATGTTTATATGTTCAAATACAGACTTGGGTGGTTATATAACTCCTTTTTGAATTAAATAACCTTTAAATAGAAAATACTTCCTTAGACACAATATTTTGAGTCTTTATTGGGAATTAGCTCTCCTTGCGTTTCTGTATCAAGGACCTTCTTTATCTTTTATTCGTAATACTAAATAATATAGGATTGGCTGTGTGTAAAAACTGGTGACGACAAATAAATACTAGAAATATCTGAAGTTTGTTGAACGATGGAGATGGAGGAAATGGCACATGTGCTTTGAAAAAAATGATGCAGATAAACATACACATCTGCCTCCGCTGTAAAATCTGTGCTCTTTACACGGGTTATCCAAACTGGAGTTTTCTGCCGTGTGTCCCATTACTGCCTACATATTCAGTGCAGTCTTTTTCTGCAGGTGTATGCCATACACTCCTATACAGGGATGAGTCACCCATAGTATGAGCTGGCATCCCCATCACCAGCGGCAGGGAATCTTATAAAAACGGCATTTCTACATTATCACAAACAGAATTCCATGTAGCACACAATGACAGGCAGTCATTTTAGGGATAGTGAGCCACCTAATGAAGCCATGTTCGGAACTGAGAGTCCATTGTGGCATTCAGGACTGGCACTTCGCGACCTTGCAGGATATCGAACCGATCGAGGAAATGTGAACTTAGCCTTTAAATCAGAAGCCCATTGTGAATTCATAAATTTGTTATCCTCTGTTCATGGTTATTTAGGTTGCCTGATCTAAATAATAACTTTCATCTGGATGGGTCTTCCGGGAAACAAACATGATTCCACCGTGGCTTTGCTCTGAAGAGCCCCTCTGGTACCTTTATATTAAAGCTTTGGGCTTCACACCCTGAGGCTGTGAGTTTAAATCCCACTGTTGACACTGTGTGACCCTGAGCAAGTCACTTCACAGGCCTGTGCTCTAATTGGATAAATAAAAGTAAAGGAACCAATGGTATCTTAGTTGTTAAAGTCCTATTGGATTAAAGCATCTGTCAAATAAGTAAAGTAATAAGTTTTCTTTCATTTCAATAACTCATTGTGCCAGTGAGTGGAACTAAATCAGATATCACCCTTCAGTTTTTTAGCCGGTTATTTGGCACATTACTCAACCCAACAATCTGAAATGTTACACCACCCCAAGCGAAGTGGCCTTCATTTTCTGAGCGGCAGGGCGGCTCCACAGGTGTTCCGTCTTCCAGGCACAACACCAGCAAACCGTGAAGCGAAACAACTCGAACAGACGTCGCAGGGTAACAGCAGCACGTTCATAAAAAAAGACCGAATGATGGCTGAGCAACTAAAAAAGATAAAAGAGCGCATCGAATGGGAACATCAAAGGGGGTGTTAATGACAAGAGATGCCATTAGCGTTGGGATCGCTTTTGTTTCAACCTCCTCACACCTGCAATTTTGTTGCAGGCAGAAGCCCCCTTCTTCACGAGCTTGAATTGCTTTAATTTGCATTAACACAAAGCGGTCAAAAAAAAAAAAAAAAAATGGATAAAAGCTTATGAACTTTTAAAAGGGTATCTTTCTTGGAATTTATGTATGGTTTTATTTATTTTTTTCTCTTTCAGCGCACGTTGATAATTAATGGAATGCTACTTTATTCATCTCATCCATAACCATAACGGCGGTGTTACTTTTAATTATTATTGTGGCGAGGCTGGTCACGGACAGGGTGGTCATATTGCGTTTCATGGAACCCGGTGGGAAGAACAGGCGCTTGTTGATTTCATTATTTATTGTAACTGAAAAGCGTTGCCTCTGAACGAAATCAACCTAATTCTAATGAAGTGAAAAATATTTGAAAATCCATATGCAAGATAGATAGATAGATAGATAGATAGATAGATAGATAGATAGATAGATAGATAGATAGATAGAAGAAAGGCACTATATGATAGATAGATAGATAGATAGATAGATAGATAGATAGATAGATAGATAGAGTAGATAGATAGATAGATAGATAGATAGATAGATAGATTTGCAAGGCACTATATAATAGATAGATAGATAGATAGATAGATAGATAGATAGATAGATAGATAGATAGATAGATAGATAGATAGATAGATAGATAGATAGATAGATAGATGAAAATGACTATATGTTAGATAGATAGATAGATAGATAGATAGATAGATAGATAGATAGATAGATAGATAGATAGATAGATAGATAGAAGAAAGGCACTATAGATAGATAGATAGATAGATAGATAGATAGATAGATAGATAGATAGATAGATAGATAGATAGATAGATAGATAGATGATGAAAATTACTATATGATAGATAGATAGATAGATAGATAGAATAGATAGATAGATAGATAGATAGATAGATGTTGGGGCGACCACCCAAACCCCGCGCCTAAGGGGGCCCCGCTTTTGAGGTCCGAATGTCCCATTCGAGCGGATTTGTCAAGTTATATTCTCCAGTTATATCTTGGTAAAGTCCGCGTGTTGTCTTGGAAAAATTTAGCTGAATACTGTAATGAGAAAATCCGGTGTATGTTAATATTATTTTTATTAAATTCGCACGCACGTTTATACATTCCACACATACCGGTAACAGCGTTTGACGTAACTGGCCCCAGGTGGGGGTGGTAACCCCGCACACCCCTAAGGCCGCCTCAGATAGATAGATAGATAGATAGATAGATAGATAGATAGAGTAGATAGATAGATAGATAGATAGATAGATAGATAGATAGATAGATTAAAGGCACTATAAGATAGATGGATATAAAGCTCTATATAAAAGATGAATGGATAAAAAGTGCTATATAATAGATGGATGGCACTGTATAATTCATAGAGGTTAGGGATCTGCACTGGCCAATCGGAAGGTTGCCGTTCGAATCCCATAAATGCCAATAGGGACTCTGCTCTGTTCGGGCCCTTGAGCAAGGCGCTTAACCTGCAATTGCTGGAGCTTTGAGTAGTGAGAAAAGCGCTATATAAATGCAAAGATTTATTATTTCTATTATTATTAGATGGCCGAATGAAAGGCGCTATATAATAGGTAGATAGATGAAAGGCGCTATATTATCGATATGTAAATACGAAAGTCGCTATATAAAATTGAACATACATTCATGAATGACCGCAACCTGAATTGTCTCGGTTTAAGGTGTGACCAATTTTGCCCAGTTCTGCCTTTTTTTTTTCTTTGTGTTTAAACACAGATGGCGACACCAGCTGCCATTTAATCAACGCAGGGGTAGTAACAGTGTGAAGCGGCGAGGTCTAGCTTTAGGTCAAATTCGAGCACAAGCAAATCTGTCTTTCTGCGGTTTTTCAGGGAGGCGACTTGCAAATGTCGCCCACTGGCTTCAGATTAGGCGACCGCTGTGGGAGCAGATCGCACCCAAAAGGCAAATTGCCTTTCTCGGAGCTATGACCTATAGCTACGACTTGTAATGATGTTTTGTCCTTTATTTAAAGCATCTGAAGTTCTAGGGGTCTTAAAACGTCAGGAAAATAAACTGTTAAAGTGGAAACGGGAATGTTTCCGATATAAAAATCAGTTCACAGTAATAACGGCGACGTTGCTACGAGGCGCTCAGTGTTTTGTAAAAGTATGCCAGGCGGCCCAACGCGCCGAGCAATAAAATGGTTGAATGTTGGCTCGTCCTTATTATCCAGATCTAAAACATGTACCCCCTTAAGGCTACAGAAACATTAAAAGATGTGTACTGTACAGAGCTATAGGCTGTCAAACAACGATCATGTGAGTCATTTAAAATGTATTTACACTGTGGGTTTAAAGTTCGTCATTGCTTCGAGCAACGGAGAGAAAACGCGCTCAGCTGGTGGTGTAACTTGTGAGTGTCAAGGGATCCTCGGGTTCCATCAAAGTGTATTTCCATATTCAAAGCGATCTTCTGTTACTTCAGTTAGTGATTGTAAGCGCCCCCTTTCAGTCGAGTTTTTAAGTAGCGACAGCGAAACCTGACGAGTCGACTAAAACACTCCGTGCAGATTCTGAGCTCTCGAAGTCCAAAGCCATGGCTGACTGCGGAGAAACGTGCGAACAGCGAGTCCTGTTTGGGGCCGAATCATCCTCCTTCTCCGCGTCTATTTCAGGTCCTGCTGGGTGACAACCCTTTGATTTGACAAGAGCTTTGTTCCTCCAAAAAAGCCATTATATGGGCAGAGAGTTCCTTTTTTTCTTGGCTGGTTGGTGACTGAAATAAAAGATGCAAAGTTAATTAACTTTTTTTTTTTTTTTTTTACAGTTTTGTGATTTTTTTCTGTTATTTATTTATTTATTTTGTTTATTTGTTTGTTCCTGCTACTTCATAAAAACAGCCTTAGGAATCTCTGTCAATAATTCAAGAAACGCTTCTAGAGGAGTCGGCTTTTGTGATAACTGAGATAACGCGCACATCCGAAAACAACGCTTTGTTTAAAGTTTATATTTTCGTCTCAGGTCACACTTGGATTCTAACAGTTCCTGCAGCTTCCCAAATTTAACAAACTGAACTGAAAATCTAAACGGCTTTTACCGTCCCATTCGTTTTACTTTTTTTTATAATAATACAGTAAGAATGGCAAAGAAGGAGTCAGTTGAAAAGTATATTTCTTCTATACCTTTATGTACACTCTTAACAATCCTGGTTCTTTTCGTGGAACCATTGTTTGACAAAGTACCATTTCATTCAGGAAAGGGGTCCCTGCATATAAAATTGACACTTGGTACTTTGAAAACCTTCCTAAAATGAAGAAAACAAACTAAATCTTTAATGTATGGAAAAAATACCTAGCAGCACTCTAACAGATGAAGAAAGCCTGAACTTAGCCTGTGTTATTGTAGGCAGAACGAGTCCTTTTAAAATCAGGAGCCATTGATATTTCACCAATCTGTGTCATCTATTCATGGTTATTTACTATATGGAGCCTTTTACAGATCTAAAAAAATAAAAGGTTCTTTCTGGAAACCTCAGGTGTTTTGGTCTTTCAGGAACCAAAAAATGGCATCGCTCTGAAGGACCAGGATGGCAACTTTATTTTAAGAGGGTATGACCCACCATCCATATCATGCTGTGCACTTTCTGTTGATCTGCTATGTAGTGTATTTCATATCTACTGTAGCAACCATATCTTGTCTTCCATATCTATCATATCAGTTTCTTTTCTATCTATCTATCTATCTATCTATCTATCTACTATCTTTCTATCTATCTATCTATCTATCTATCTATCTATCTATCTATCTATCTATCTATCTATCTATCTAGCAGATGAAATTTAATGTCAGTAGATGTAAAGTATTACACATAGGAAGTTAAAAATGTTAGGTTTGAGTACACAATGGGCATTCGGAAAATTGAGAGTACACCTTATGAGAAGGATTTAGGAGTCGCAGTGGACTCTAAGCTATTGACTTCCAGACAGTGTTCAGAAGCCATTAAGAAGGCTAACAGAATGTCAGGTTATATAGCGCCTTGATGTGTGGAGTCAAGTCACAGGAGGTTCTGCTCAAGCTTTATAACACACTGGTGAGGCCTTCATCTGGAGTCCTGTGTGCAGTTTTGGTCTCCAGGCTACAAAAAGGACACAGCAGCACAGAGAAGGTCCAGAGAAGAGCGACAAGGCTGATTCAGGGGCTACAGGGGAAGAGTTGTTCTTTTAAAACAAAAGAAGATTAAGAGGAGACCTGACTGAAGTGTTTAAAATTATTAAGGAAATTAGTCCAGTGGATCGAGACGGTGACTTTAAAATGAGTTCATCAAGAACACGGGGACACAGCTGGAAATTTGTTAAGGGGAAATTTCACACAAACATTTGGAAGTTTTCTTTACACAAAGAACGATAGACTTTAGGGACTTTCAGAAGTTGACTTGATGTTTTTTTGGAAGATGGATAGGACTGGTAAGCTTTGTTGGGCTGAATGGCCTGTTCTTGTATAGAGTGTTCTATCTATCTATCTATCTATCTATCTATCTATCTTTCTATCTATCTATCTATCTATCTATCTATCTATCATATCTATCTATCTATCTATCTATCTATCTATCTATCTATCTATCTATCTATCTATCTATCTATCTCTGTTATATAGTACCTTTCATATCTATCTATCTATCTATCTATCTATCTATCTACTATCTATCTATCTATCTACTCTATCTATCTATCTATCTATCTATCTATCTATCTTATCTATCTATCTATCTAATCTATCTATCTATCTTATAGTATATAGATTTTTTTATATAAAAGTAGAAAGTAAAAGTCTTCCACATAAAGAAATAGTGTGCTTTTCCCTTATAGGTGTAATTATTTGGTAGTGCTCCATGATTAATAAAAGCACCTTTGTTAAAACTTTCACATTAATGTTAATATATTGTTCATTTGTAAGTGATTCAGCAATATCAAAACAAAACTAAAGTCTTTCTTTCTTTCTTCTTTCTTCTTTCTTTCTTTCTTTCTTTCTTTCTTTCTTTCTTTCTTTCTTTCTTTTCTTTCTTTCTTTCTGTTTTAGAAAATGCATGTGTTGTAATTATGTCTCCCTCCTCTATGTACAATCTCAAACAAAGGTTGTTTTGTCATTTATTCTTAAAATGTATATATGTAGGGTACAAGTGCTGAGTGAGAAGTTACTGTATTTGGCATTGTCTTTGTTCTTTTTATTTGTTGGTGCCTTTAAAGGAGGGATAATTAGCTTTTTTTTTTTTACGTTTCCTTTGCGGTTTTATTTTATAATTCCTGAAATAAATCACCACAGGTATATATAAACAAAATGACACACCAAATGCTTCAGGTGATATAATTCAACAGAATGAGTGCTCCATTACAATCACCACATATGAAAGTTTTATTTTATGCAAATTTACCTGAAAACATTAAACATTGTAATGCCAAGTTTTGTATTGCTTGACTGTTTATTAACGTGGGTCTGCAGTTCTTGTTGTTGCTCAGTAGTCATCTCCTCTTACATGAATGGACCACCTGTGACCCCCACAATTATTAGGGCAACACAAAAACAAGTCTTTAAAAGCTCAACTACCACACACAGCGTGCCGTGGGTTAAGGTGTAATGACCTATCCCTCCTCACTTGGCCTCAGGGTAACAGGCACAGAGGCTCAGGCCAGCTCTTAAATATGCAGACTCACTAGACCTCAAAGGTAATGGCGCAGTATTAGGTTGCAGAGGGAAAATCTCAAAAATTAGGGAGACCAAAGTTAGATCTCATCCACACTAGCGGCTGAGAACAATGGCAGCTTTTCTTGCTGAAGTGCAACTTCCAAGGTGCCGCTGAATGATTGCTCTGAGTAACACTTTGTTGTAGAGCACTGAGGAAATTCACAGATGTTGTTCTCATAGTGGAGTCCATTATAGCAGTTCAAGTACTCAGTAGCCTCAAGCACTTTCCCCTGAACAGAAACTCGTGTGAGGCAGATGTTGGACCTGGCTAGAGAAAAAGCTTTTCATTTAAGTCTCATAAGAGCTCTAGTTGTGGCCTGAATACTTTTTTTCATTGCAGGTACAGCTGTCCCTGTGCACCCAAAACATTAACCCTGCATGTGACAGAGGAGGCTGCAGCCTGGAATACAGGCCGAGGGGGACAGCTCTTTGTGAGCACATACTGTAGCTAAATCATGTGCACATGTGCCTATATACAGAATGAGGGATGGTGCGGGGGCCATTATAGTCACGCATACTGAATACATCAAATTCTTACTTATATAGGCTAATCAATATGTCTACAGTTTCGAGTATATATAATCAATCTCTCTCTCTCTATATATATATATATATACATACTGTATGTATAATATAATATACATATACAGTATAATGTAATATAATGTGTGTCCCATGGCCCTGATCTGAGCTAAATGGGTTAGAGAATAAACAGATGGCCTGTGTAAAAAAAAAATAACATAATTATTGTAAATTCATGCATATTTATAGAATTTTCCTTATCTTTGTATTATTATTAATAATAATAATATTTATTTTATTCTCAAGCTCTGTAAACTTTTTATTTCCCCCTTGCGGATGAATAAAGTATATCACTATATCTATCATATAGTGCCTTTCCTATCTATCTATCTATCTATCTATCTATCTATCTATCTATCTATCTATCTATCTATCTATCTATCTATCTATCTATCTATCTATCTATCTATCTATCTATCTATCTATCTATCTATCTATCTATCTATCTATCTATCTATCTTCTTATATGATTCTTATACCTTTTTGCATATCTCTGAAAGTAAGTTTCAACTATTCAGTTATATTTATAATGGTTTAGCAGTATGGCACAATGTAAATTATCATGTGTTTTTATTTTAAAGTGATGTCATTTTGTCTTTGTCCCAGGTGCCACAATTTTGTGCTCTGACACGACAGTGCGTTGCTAGATAAAGGCACTGGGTGACATCATTGCAGTGATGATATTTAATCTGGCTACTCAGTAGATCTGACTGCTTCTGTGTTATTTAAACTTATTCAGGTTTCCAATTACTGCCTGCAAACGTACAACTGTTTCCCAACTTTGATTTTTGTCCACGTTTTCAGTTTTGACCGCGCTCCTCAATTACATCCTGGAGGGCCGTAGTGGCTGCAGGTTTTTGCTCTAACCAAATTTTTAATTAGGCTTAGGGTTAGGGTACATTTTCAGGTTTGCTTTAACCAAATTTTTAATTACAAGTCGTTTATTTACAATTAAAGCAACAGGTTTGTTTTGGCTTATTTTCTGTTAACTCACTTGTTACAATTCCAAACCCTTAATTGCCCATTTTGGTTTTAAACTGCTGCATTTTGGTTTTAATTGTCGCCCGTTTTCTTAACCTGTCATCAGTTAGTAATGAGGTGCAAATGACAAAGGAACCAGCAGCATCTCTCCAGCTAACGTGTGACCATTTAAACCTGCGTCTGCACATCGTGGAGCATCTGTGTGAATACAACGAGAGAGAAGGGAAGGACTGAGAGGTACAAATCTATTTGGAACCACAAAACATAAGGATAATGTTCCCTGAAAATGAAAACTATACCATGTGATAAAGGTCTGTCATGGAAGAATGACAGCACTAACAGGCCATAGTATTAAACACCAATTTTCATTATCTGCTAGGCCTGTCTTCCAATTACAAAACTGGTTAGGATGAAAATCTGTTGCCACTGCAGACCTCCAGGTCTGTAACTGAGGACCCCTGAGTCTCCCGAGAGTATTGTGAGTGAAACAAAAGACCAGGAGATAAGAAAAATAGCATGAAAATCTTTATCAAGGCCAGGAAACATCAAAACTGGAGGATAAAAAAAGGAAATTGACAGACGCAAAGCTAAATCAAAAATCAAAGTCAAAACTCAAAAAACAAATTAGAACCAAAACAAAAACTAGCACTGGGTCAAGTTGAAATAAAATTAACCGGCACTAAAGTGCTTCTTACCTGATCAAGTGGATGATTCAATTGGCGCCACTGTCATATTTATACTTGAAGTCTGGTAAAGTCACAAATACAATGAATCGCGGTTGACTACACTCATTTCTTGACTTACAATCCATCCTCTGACCTGTTTTCAATTTTGGCCCCATTGTTTGTTGTTTTTCATTACTTGGCATAACAGTAACATTTCAGATCCAGTTCAGGGTTGTGGGAGACCAGCATCACACACAAGGTAGGAAGCAACCCTCAAACAAAGGATCGGTTCATCACCGGGTCCAATCGGCCACATAGTGGAATCACAGACAGAGAGATAGATAGGCTATCTATCTATCTATCTATCTATCTATCTATCTATCTATCTATCTATCTATCTATCTATCTATCTATCTATCTATCTATCTATCTATCTATCTATCTATCTATCTATCTATCTATCTATCAAGTATGAATCAACAAGACTACAATGGATTTTGAATTTTCAGAAATCTTTGTTTTTGCCCATCCACACTGCTATGCCGTGCTGGTGTTTTTAATTGTGTCCGGCTCTGAAGAGGGTGTTCCGAAGTATTCATTTTCGTGGGTTGAAAATACCAGTGTACTGTGGATGGAAGGTAAAAACAGAGACAATTTGTCTGTGTTTTAAAATGATAACTTAGAAGTGTGGATGAAGATTTAGGTTTGTGCCCCCCACAAGGAGCATTCCACCATGGTCTACTGCGACTGTAAAGTTTAAATCAAAGCTTAAGCTGTGCCTTAATACTTAAACGGACACTGTGTCCTGCTGTACTGCGGCTTCTCTTGGTTTCAGTTTGTTGTTTGCTATTCTTGATGTCAGGTTCTTTGTCATGGCCAATTCTGCAGTCTTGTTTTGACTTGTACAAGTTCTGTTTTTTCCCTCAATGTGTGATTTGCAGTTGAAAACTGTAGGGTGGTTAGACTGTCTCTGTAAGGTGAGCTAATATGATATATTCTGTGAATGGTGTTATTATAGTAATAAAGATTAATGACCTGAGTATGTAGTGCATGTTACAGTGCGCAGTATCACACATGTGCAGTCATAATAACAAACTTACAAACCTCCTTTAGCTAAATGCTGTTCTTAGAGTGCCAGGAAACATGTTCATATGCAGACACAAAAACAAACAGAATCCTCCCTTGTGCGCTGCTTTTCCAGAGTGAATGTCAGCTCCGTGCTCCACACAGGTCTGGCTGTCTGCACTCGTTTACATTTGGGCGATGACAGGTTAAGTGTGACAGTCGGCGGAAGGTGGAGCAGCAGCCTTATGAACTCCTAGCTGAACTGTTAACTATCGGGACACACTGCCTGACTAGATGGTCATAATGCTCATCACACGAGAGTCCCTAATTGACAACTGTAATCTGATTTTTGATCCCAGAATGGCGAACAAGCTAACACACTCCTAAATGTCTACAAAGGATTCATGTACGTTTACACTTGATTATAATCATATCTCTCTATTATAATAAAAAATCCTGAGACGAGACAAGACTTTTTCCAAGAGATTTTTCCAAGTCCCGTGAGATGAGACTTTGGCCATGAGATTTTTCAAGTCACGCTCTCCTCTCAACCATATTCAACCACGCATACGGCCCTCTCATCTCTCATTCGTGTGAATGCTTCTGACAGATACAGTTCCTGATCTCTCAGCTCTTATAATTTTAACATTTTCCTCACTTTAAGTTCCCAATTATTATTATTATGTCCAAATCTTATTGAAGAATTTCATCACGATGTGGGCTATGAACAGAAAAAATGACTACACAGGCAATCCTAGCATCGACAACGAATAAATGAATTAACGCCAAAAATGTCAATCGGTTATACTGCAAATTGGTTAAATGCATATCAATAGACTATGCTGAAACAGTTGGTGGTGATGGTGAAGAAGACGAAAACATCAACTTACAATATCACGAAGAATATCTACAACCGTTAACACTGTCTGGTCTTCCACCACACGAATTACTGTAGAAAGAAGGATGTATCCAGGAAAGGTAATGTAGTACATCTTCAGGAAATAACATTAGACAACAAAGAAGATCTTGATATGCCATTCATCTGAAAACGTTAACAGTTTCCCGTTAGAATAGCTTTTGCAAAGACAATTAACAAATCTCAGAGCCAAACATTCGAAAAAATTTTTATTTAATAGAGAGAAAGATACGAAATTCAGTCCCAAGCAGTTATATGTTGCTTTGTCATGATGAAAGTCCAAACACAGAATAAAAATTCAATGTGATATTGATGAAAATTTTATTAAAAAAATTGTTTTTTACTGAAGTTTTACAGTAAAAGATGTAAGTTTAATAAGTGTTTGCGTGTTAATTTGAATGCCAAACAGAACAAAATCGTATTATGCAACGAATAACTATAACACAACATGAAACACAATTTACTTTCAAATTATTACATTTTACTATTTTTTATTATGGTTAATTACTCACTGTAATGTTAAATATTTCTATTACGCATATGTAATAATTCACATGAAAATAAAAATCTGTTTAAATTGTACAACTGCATCCCCATACGTGAGCGGCAGAACTGCAAAAAGAGGCTAACACGTCGCGCAGGAACAGGGTTTGGCAAGCGAAGCAAGCAGGGGGCGAAGCCCCCTATTTACTAAAATACAAAACTTGCATTAAAGAAAAGGAGGTCCTGTACAATAAGGGTACCACCACGTAGGACTTTTTTTATATACCATGGGAACATTTTTTTAATCTGTGTCCTGACATTGACAGCATAATGTAATCACTCACAGAGCCACACACTGATCCTTATTTAATTTACATTTTTTTTGCCCAGCAAATGCTTTTATCCAAAGCAACTTACAAAGTTAATCAAGTAAACGTCAGTCTTTGGGAACAAGTGTTACAGGACAAGGTGACAAAATTGATCATCACAAGTGAAGAGCTGAAAACAAAACACGAGCGAGTTACAACTCCACGGTTATAAAAACCTGACAGCTCATATCAGTTAGACAGAACTCCAGGATGAGAGGTAGCACTATCGCTAATGGTATCATCTCTTTCTAGTCGCACAGCTCTGAGAAGATGCCCCATGAGAGCAACAGACTCCCAATTAGAGGATTATAAATTCGAGGGAATATGGAAGATGTTGTCTCATTTGGATATAGACTCAGCCCAGGATGGAGTTCTACCCCCAACCTGACGCATTGATTAAGGAGGCACTGCAGCCTTGTGTTTTCTTTGTGTTGCGCCACCGAGTGTTATTTCTGGTTTAGTTGGCACTTTGTTAAACAGGATGACCTGGCTGACACCACAACATTTATTTTGGATCCCATGTCATATCTCGCTTGACTGCAACATACTGTATGAACAGCATATACAGTATGAACATGGAAAAAGCTTTTAAGTTGTTTGTCTTGAAGAAAGCTAAACAGCTAAAGCTCCTTTACCTCTTAAAACCTACATAACTTCTTTTTTATTACTTCATCCTTTTGCAGATGAACTGAGATATATCTCCTTTCTAGTTATATAAAGTTTGCTATACCTATTTGTATACAGTGTCATAGACAAGGCAAACACTACACTGTCTATCTGGGACTAAATGTAGACATGTACTATAGCTATATAAACATGGATAGATGCATACAGCCACTATATGACTAACAGACAGGCAGATTGACAGACAGATCAATACGGTACTATATGATAGATAGATAGATAGATAGATAGATAGATAGATAGATAGATAGATAGATAGATAGATAGATAGATAGATAGATAGATAGATAGATAGATAGATAGATAGATAGATAGATAGATAGATAGATGTCTATCTATCTATCTCTCTGTCTGCGAGTTCCACTATGATGCCGATTGGACCCGGTGATGAACCGATCCTTTGTTTGAGGGTTGCTTCCTACCTTGTGTGTGATGCTGGTCTCCTGCAACCCTGAACTGGATCTGAACTTTTGCTGTTATGCCAAGAAATGAAAAACAATAAATAACAATAAATAATGAATAACAATAAATGCACACATACATAGATGAATCTGAATATACGCATATGCATATATGTATGGTCTGAACACAAACCAGAATGACTAAAAAAGGAGGAAAATTAAAAAGAAAGAAATACATCTGACTTGTCACTTACATTCCCAGTGGGTTGCTATTGGTATAAAGGAGCCCTTGACACACTTCTGCTGAATGATTTGTTGCCTGAAAGTCCTCAGTGTTAATGTGTCAGAGAGAGGTCGTGCAGCATTGGTCATAATGGCTTTCAGTTTTGTTTTAATTCTGTCCTCCGGTACCACCTTCAAGGGGGTCCAGAGTGTGTCCTGTAACCGAGTCTGTCCTTTTAATTAGCCTGTTGATTCAATGGGCATTTCCTGAAGTGATGTTACCAGCCCAGCACACCACAGTGTAAAAAATCATACAGGCCATCACAGAGCTACAGAAGATGTGAAGGATGTCACTTCCCACATTAAAGGAATGCAATTTCCTAAAGAAAAAGATCCTTCTCTGCCCTTTCTTATATACTGTAGTTCCTCTGTGTTCTGAGACCAGTCTAACATGTCATTGATGTGGACCCCCAAGTACTTGTAGGAGTGGGCCACCTCTACGTCCACTTCCGGAATTGGGTGGCTCTTCCCTGATTGGATCCTGCTCATTACAACATCTCATTCCCTTATTGGTCACCCTTTATAGAAGTAAAACAAATTCTGACCTAGTGGGCATAGAAGAGTTGCTTTCCATGGTTCTTGTTGTTTTTCTTACCTTCATATATCTAAATTGATTTTTGTGCATTTTCAGAGATCATCGTCAAGCAACTAGTCACACTGCACATTAGAGTCCAGTCGTATACCTGCTCATACTGCACAAGTACATTGGGTCCGATTGACATACCACCGTGTGGGTGCGCAGACTCTATGTGTACAAAGCACACTCACTGTGGCCCCTTCACAGTGAATTTCAGGAAAGTTGAAGGCAACATCAGACAATAAGCTCATATGACTGCTGACTTAAATTTCTGACATGACAGAGATTCTCCCAGGTGTGCAACAGCCCAATCATAAGATGCAGTGAAATGACTGCCGATGAAGCTGACATTCCAGTCGACTCAGAAATTCAGTCAGTGACTGTAAATCTAACGTTGTGCCAAAATCACACAGCATGTGCCCACGCTTTCCAGGTGTAAGTGGACAATTACATCACATGTGTTTTCAGTTGTTCTAGTATGGACAAAAAAACTTTTATAAATGATGTGAAAACGCTTAGTGTGGATGGAGATTGAAAACATGGTAGTGTTGGTACAATCTTAGAGGCAGTACAGAATATGTGGTTGGGTTGAGCTGAGTTGAGAATTTATTGTCTTATGCACAGTAAACAATCAGTCACACTCTTCAATGACAATCTTACTCTACATGCTCTTCTAGCCACCAATATTCTCAAATTAAACACAAGACAATGCAATCAATGTGCTAATAGTCAGTAGACAATAGATGAGCAAAAGCACATTTCCATTATAAACAGAGCAGTGCAATGGAAGCATATACACCGATCAGTAACATCAAAACCACCCACCAGTAAAGTGAATAACATCAATAATCTCTTTACAATGGGGATATATTAGGCAGCCAGTGATCAGTCAGTTATTAAAGGTGATGTGTTGGAAGCAAGAAAAATGGACAAGCATAAGGATCTGAATGACTTTGAAAGGCCAAATTGTGATGGCTAGAGGTCTGAGTCAGTGCATCTCCAAAACGACAGGTCTTGTGGGGTGTTCCTGGTATGCAGTGGTTAGTGTCTATGAAAAGTAGTCAAAGGATAGACAACCAGTGAACTGGCAACAAGGTCATAGGTGCCCAAGACACATTGATGCACATGGAGAGAGAAGGCCATCCCATCTGGTCCGATCCCACAGATGAGCTGCTGTAGCACAGATTGATGATAAAAGTAATGTTGTGTGTCAGAACAACACAGAGCACCAAAGCTTGCTTAGTACTTGCAGTTCATTCAGATTGTCCATGCTGACTAATGTCCACCACCAAAAACATCTAAAATGGGTAGATAAACATTGGAACTGGACCATGGAATAATGGAAGAAGAGGCCTGGTCTGAAGAAAAATGTTTTCTTTTAGACCATGTGGCTGGTCAGTTGTGTGTGTCGTTTACCTGAGGAAGAGATGGGCAGCAGGATGCACCATGGGATAGAAGGCAATCTGGCAGAGATAGTGTGATGCTATGAGCAATGTACTGCTGGGAAACCTTGTGTCCTGGACTTCATGTGGATGTTACTTTGACATGTACCACCTACCTAAAGATTGTTGAAGGCCACATACACCCCTTCATGGCAGCAGTACTCCTTAAAGGCAGTGTCCTCTTTTAGCAAGATAATGTGCCCTGACACACTGCACAAAATTGTTTAGGAATGGTTGGAGGAACATGGCCAAGAGTTCAAGGTGTTGACTTGGCCTCCAAATTCAATCCAATTGAGGTTCTATGGGGTGTACTAGAATAACTAGTCTACTCTGTGGAGGCCCCAGCTCAACACTTACAGGACAAAGGATCTGCTGCTAACATCTTCATTTCAGATACCACAAGACACCTTCAGAGGTCTTGTGGAATCCATGCCATGATGGGTCAGACAGAATGAGGGAAACTTTAATGTTTTGGCTGATTGGTGTAAGGTGTAAATACTATAAGTATTAGATAAACATTGTGAAGCCCAGGACGTGTACAGCTGCCCTAACTCCGACACCGACAGGCAGGACACAGGTTTAGCACACAACACACGGTTTATTTACAGTTTGCCTTCCTCAGCACACAAGGCAAAGCACAGAGCCCAACACAGTCCTTATGCCACCAGTCCTTCTGCCTCCACTCCTCCTGATTCTGGCCATTGACTTCTGGCGACCGGACCCTTTTTATAGGGCACCCAGAATGAGTCCAGGTATCTGACGAGCTACTGGGTGTGGTGGAAGTGATGCCAAATAGGGTCCAGTAAAAGTCCAGGTGCCCCTTGGCAGTGGCCATGAGTCCCAACAGGGTTTAGCTTCTATGCTTATGACCAGTGGCCCCGTTAGAAACCAAGGGGCCTGCCATCTATCGGTCCAGGGGAGAAACGGTTTTAAAAATGCTCTCTCTCCCGCTCCTTCCATACTCAGGGTGTCTACCACAACATATAAATCAGATAGTGAGACTGAAACATATAATTACAAAAAACAATATGTACTGTATTACAGATATCATAATTCAAAATGTGAATAGAGAAGATAAGTCACCAGCTGGACCTTCAGCATGTGCTGGCAAGGTCAGAAATTGTGAGAGGAAGAGGTGATGGACGGGAATCTTTCAAAAGTCTAATTGCCTGTTCTGTAGTCTTGTAGTCCTTGATTTCACACTCTTAAAACATCTGCCTGTGGGTAAGGACTGTGAATAGACTGTTGTGGGGGTTGGTGCTGTGAGCCCCCTTGATGATTCTGACATGGTAAACATCCTCCAGAGATGGAAGAGCTGATCCTGAAATGATTTGGGCAGTCCTGACCACCTGCCGCTGGGCTTTGTGGTTCTTTGTAGAGCAGTTACCAAACCAGAATGTGATGGAATTGGTAAGAATGTTCTCAATTGTACCCTTATAAAAGCTACCAAGGATTCTGGCTGGCATGACAAATTTCTTTAGCTTTTTCAGGACGTACAGACGCGGTTCAGATGTCTTTACCAGTTGAAAAGTGTTGTGGGACCTGGTAAGATCCTCACTAATATAAACACAGAGAAATTTAAAGGTTCTCTCTCTCTCTACCTCTGTCTCATCGGTGTACAGTGGTGTGTGCTGCTCCCTCATTTTCCGTGGGTCCACAATCATCTCCTTTGTTTGAGATATCGTTGTGCTGGTTCCACATTGCCAGATTTTCCTCCTACCTCCTATAGGCTTTCTCATCTCTACCAGTAATCAGTCCAATAGATGTGGTATCATCAGTAAGTTTGATAACTGTGGTGTTATTCTGGAAGGCAACACAGTCACTTGTGAAGTGGGTATGAAGCAGGGGCTAAGCACAGAGCCCCGAGGAGCCCCTGTAGTTAAATCTGTGGAAATGCCATTCCCAATTCAGGCTACCAGCAGTCTGCTTGATAGATAGTCCAGAACCCAATTACAGATGGTGGATGGCAGACCAAGGGTGAGGGGCTTGTTCATCAGTTGTGATGGTATCTCTATACTGAATGCAGAGATCTAATCATAATATAACATTCTAGCACAACTATTCCTGATCTTAAGATGTGAGAGAACTTCATACATGGCATTACTGACAGCATCTTCATTGAACCAGTTTTCTGGGTGGGTGAACTTAAGGGGGTCTAGAGTGAAATGTTTGATGCTATGGACGAGGTGTGGCAATACTGCACCATGACGAGACTCTCATCTGAAGATCTTACCATTTTGATATGGGACAGACAGTGCAGGTGGTCCCGTATCTGATGGAAGGCCCATGTAGCTGAGCTGCCTCCTATACCTATAGTGTGTGAAATGCTTTCTGCTAGGATTTACTCTGTAAGGCACTTAATGTAAAACAGAATATTTTAGAAAGTTTTTTTCTTTTCAAAGTCTACTGCGAAAACAAAGCATCAAAAACCCGTTACATTTTTTATTTTAATTACATCTCTCTATATATAAAATCCAACATTGTCACTCTGTATGTCTGTCCGCTTTTTACGAGAGAACTACTTAACGGATTTAGATCAGGTTTTTTTTCTATAATTTACTTGAACATGCCGGTTGATTTTACGACTTCCCTCATTGTGCTAAGAATCATAGTTCACTTGCCATACTGATTTATTTGCGCAAATCCGAGAGATACGCTGAGGGGAAGCGGGGCCCTCCTCACTCACACGCCAGTATCTTACATCTGCTTGGCTAATGAACGGGAGAACTACTTAACGGATTTAGATCGGGTTTTTTTTCTATAATTTACTTGAACATTCCGGTTGATTTTGCGACTTCTCTCATCGCGCTAACGGTCATAGTTCCCTTGCTGGAGCGATATATTCACAATAATTTGAGACAGAGGCTGTGGGCCGAGGGGAGGGTGAAGTGTAACATCAGGAGTTGGGAGTCAGGCAGGGCCCTCCTCACTGTCCTGTTTCACTACTAGTCCCGCAGAGCTGCGGGGGGCAGCAGTTTTTGATTTTTTATTATAGTTATTTTGGTTATTTTGATTGTTCCTTTTGGTGACTTGCTTTCACAATGGTTGCGGTCACCTTTTTGTTATTTTTAATGGGTGTTAGAATATTATTGATGGTAGCAATACCCCAACATGACTGAATGGGCACACAGAACTTGACGTCATGATGTTGTCGGGATGTTGACGTCACAATGACGTTGGCATGCGCAGACTGATCTCTGAACATTGCAGTGAACAAAGGGAAATGAGCCCTAATGCTAGCAAACAGTCAAATAATGAATCATTGTAAGGGTTCGTTTTGGTTTTTGCCTTATCAAGGACTGTTCAACTATCATTTTTGACAATTGTTTTGGATGTTGTATTTAGAAATTCAAATCTTAGTGTTACAACCTCAGCCTGTTATGCCAGCCTGCTGACGGGGATTTGAGAGGCAACCAGGAGACAGACATCTAGGCAGAAAAGAGTCAAAACCAAGAGATCAAAAATACGTGCATCAAAGCCAAAACATGAGATGGAAATCATAATCAAAAATAATCTGAGCAAAAATCCAAACCAGAAGGGGCATTTCATCAAAAAGATGTTATAGCGAGTGCTTTGAAAAGCTGGGTTTGCTATCTGCAGCTCAGATAAGGAAATGATCCTTTGGACAACCCGACTATAAGAAATTCAGTCAGTCTGAATAATTAAAGAGTGAGAATCAGGACAAAGAACCAAGTCAATGGACTAAGCAAAAGACAGAATGAGAGAAACGTGAAAGGAAAATTGTAAACCAAAAATCGTAGTCAAAGGAAAGAGATTGGTTTCAGTAATCAAGTTCAAAGTAAATAGTAAGCTAAGTCTGGTCCCATCTCAGATACGCGTGAATATGTTAGGGTGATCTTTGTCCCGGCACGTTGTTGTCATCACAAGTGATGTAGCTCTGGTGCTTCATGGGAAATCACCATGGAAACGGACACCTCAATCCAACAAATAGCAATGCAATCCCCAAAACCAAAATGGCATTGGAAAAAAAAAACCAGCAGAAAGCATGTAACTTCGACACCGAAGCTCAGATTTCAGAATTAAATCCCTCGGGTGTTAAAACCCCCAAAATGACACCCAGATTTCTATTACAGCTTTAGGAAAACCCAAGAAAAAATATAAATAAAAAGAAGCTCCACACATAACAGACGATTATAATGGTCGCAGCGTTATTCAAAGGTCATGACCTCCGAGGACACACCCCTAACTACGCAGGAGCTACCCTAACAACGTGCAGCCAAAATTACACAAAACAAACTGGCGCCCATATCACATTAAAATAGAATATAAAACTTAAAGTAAATGAGGAAATCAAAAATAATATTAGAATTGTAATCAATGACTCCAAATCCTCCAAGAGATTGGTCCAGAAAAGGCAGACAGAACTGCAAATGGAAACCAGTTCTTAAAAATAGCCTATGTTTTAACTTATTTGCCTGTTGCTTTGTTGTTTGGACTTGATATTCTTCAGGCCACATCACTTTAGCTGACCTTTCCCACGATTCTCAGTCATAAACTCTATTGACGTAATCTTAGCAAGTCGGAAGAAGTCATACATAATGACTCAGCTCAGCTAGTCTAACGATCCAAAAATTCATGACCGACTGTTGTTGGACACTGAAATGAGAAGTATCAAATGCTGAATATAAATGAAAATCAGTAGCAAAGCTTTTTTAGCTCAAATGAACTAATGTAATGTGTCAGCGTCATTAAAGGCCATGTCAAATTATATGACTTTTCCAGTGATTTTCAGTCATAACCTTCATTAACATAATCTTAGTGAGTCAGCTTCAGTTGCTGGCACACTCCCGTGAAGTCGTTCAGGCAGTTTGACTTGACCAGTGACTCACTCCAAATAGTCCATGACTCATTCATAAAAAAAATCAAACAGCTTTGATTTCGTCATTAGTCTGTGTGCGTTAAGCTGACTACCAAAGAATGCTCATCTGGAGGTACAATGCGTAGAAAGTAGCGGCAAGGAACAAGGAATGTGGGTGTTGTGGATCTTGAAGACGGAAGAGTGGCTCGTCTGTCTGATGTCTCATTTTTTACTTACTACGATAGAATGGAAAAAAGAAAAAGAAAATGGCAGAGATTGCAGCTGAACTTGCTGTACCTGTAAACACTTAGCACTGGCACTGACTCCATCAGGCAACACATTATTAGCTGTCAGCAAAAAGGGCGAGCTTGCATACGTTTGGAAGTATAAAGCTGTGCTGGTACATTTTGTCTAATTAGACATAACCCAGCAATTTATAGCTGTGTAATCGAACATATTCTGGTGACAAGATCAGCAAGTGTAGTTGTCAAGTTTGATATCCCCTCTGACTAGCAGTCATATAATGTGACGTTGCCTTTAGTCAAAGCACTCCAAGGCCACTCCGCCTCCTCTCTCAAGCACCAAAACACAAAGAAAGATGGCTTATTCTGTCATTCTGTTTGCACAATCTGTGACATCAGCTTCCTCATCCTCTTTTGCATTCTACAGCACAGTTTCAGACCATATTTTCTGTCATTTATTGTATTTTCAGCATGCTATAATATGGACTTAACATTAATCCAGTTGTTTCAGATCCCATCTAACCCACCAAACCCAGTGTTAGTGTTATGGTAGGCCAGAATCTGTCCTAGGCACAGCAGATAGATAGATAGATAGATAGATAGATAGATAGATAGATAGATAGATAGATAGATAGATAGATAGATAGATAGATAGATAGATAGATAGATAGATAGATAGATAGATAGATAGATAGTGTGGAGGATTGCCGGCTTTCCAGTCCGGCCCTCACCCCCAGGCCGCTAGGAGGAGCCCTCCGGACAGCATATTGGTGCCCCGAGTTCCAGCAGGGCCTCATGGACTCTGTAGTTTTTATACACAGCCCTGCTGGATACCTTGGGGGCCGCCAGGAGTCGCTGCGAAGGGCCTCATGGACTCTTTTCTGCCCTATAACCCGGGAGTGCATCCCAGTCACGTGACTGGAAGAAGCGATGTGCTCCCGGGATGAAGAAAAGGACTTTGCCCTGACCCGGAAGGAAAACAGACTTGTGGGTTTGGCTTGGGGCCACTTCCGGGTCAGGGGCTATAAAAGGACTCTGGGTGAGCCCAGACATTTGAGCTGAGCTGGGAGGTAGGGTGGCAAAGTGTCTGGGCGAGGAGGATTGGTTTGTTTAGAGAGAGAGAGAGAAGTATTGTTATATGAGTGTGGAGTGGAGGGTGCTTGGTGCACTGTGTGACAACAAAATAAAAGGTTGCTATACTTTTACCTGGTGTCTAGAGTGGTACCTGAGGGTTCGAGAGGTGGACGACACGCTTAACTGCTACAATAGATAGATAGATAGATAGATAGATAGATAGATAGATAGATAGATAGATAGATAGATAGATAGATAGATAGATAGATAGATAGATAGATAGATAGATAGATAGATAGATAGATAGATAGATAGATAGATAGATAGATAGATAGAAATCTATATAATAAAAGTACAAAGGAAATGAAAGCAGCTGGAACAATAGAGAAGAGTCTGACTGAAAATGCAGGATCGTGGCATGTAATTGAATTCGCTTTCCCTTTGGGTAAGAGGGTTGTGACTTGGGGATGGGGGTGGGCCGCTGTATTGTTAAAGTCCTGTTTCCTGGCCCCTTGCTGAAACTGCGCCAGGACTGTTTACTTATCGCTGTCCTCATCCACAGATTGCTACGTATGTCTGGGGATTCAGCCGAGTCTATCTTTGATCTTCCTTTGAGCATTCTGCCCATTACCAATTTAGATTATCTCTATGAAGATCTGACTTAATCAGTCCATCTTTATTTTTGAAGAATTTTTTCATGGTGAAACACTCATTTTTACTTGAAATAATTTTTTTGGGGGGGTATGTGGGCCTCTGATAATTTGGGGTTGAATGCCCATTAACATTTGGTGTTAAACAGTTTAATTGTGTTCTTAATTATTAACTGATAACCCATTGAAATTACTCACCATTGAGAAAAGACCCCCGCTTATTATAAACCATTCGACTCGCCTTGATGTCAGGTTATGCAAGATGTTGAACTTTTTGGTGTTCCCCTCTATTTTTAGCCCAATAGACCCAGAAGATTCTACTTTCTAGGCCATTCTTGTACCAAAATTATATTCTTACTAGGCTCACCCGCCTTTTAAGGCGATCGACTTTTATCCTCAATTTGTGTGCTCTCCATGTGTACATCAGGCATATAAGTGTAGGGAATGAGAACATCAAAGTGCCCATTCATAACATCTCCCGAAAACCTAAGTTTTTTTATCCCCTTGAGTGCCTGTCCAAACTTGGAGTGTAGGACTCCATAATAATATACTTGAAACTCATAGGGAGCAACTCTCCCGCTGCCATTAGCTCAGAAATGGTACCATAAGTTTGAGACTTTGACATTTCAGTGAGATACTGAAGCTCATTTGTATAAGAGATTCCTGACGGCATCATTGTAAATGGCTGAAACCTTGACCAATTGCTTAAAACATGTCGTACAATGTCAGCCCGAATCTGTACCGCTAAAGACGGAGTTTCATGCACCAAATAAGCTATAGATGAGAATAAGCGAGCACCATCTCCCCTGATATTTACTATGCGGTGAGGCATTTGTACTCCATCAACATTAATTATTTCCAGAGACATAATTTTGTCTATTTTTCCAGCGCATCGCGCACAAAAGCAAGGGAATGATGGGAGCACCAGAACTCTGCTCACATTGCGTCGCTTCGTACCGCAAGCCGCAAGTAGTAAGTCTGTGATAAGCGGAATACCGTTACGCTTTGCACTCACTGGACGGAAGGACAATCCCGACCACTTTTATATAGTAGGATGATAAACAATAAAGCAACAGGGTGTCTTCAATAAAAATGTGCACACCATCCAGCCCCAGGAGTTTACCCCCTAATTGGGGACCTATTGAAAAAAGTTAAAATAACTGGGGATCGAAAATATAGGAACATGGAGTGTTGTTTTATGCTGTTTCAAGGTTTCTGATCACCAATGTAGTAATATTTTTGATATTTGATTATTTACCAGTGGTCTTAGCCCTCAAAGAGCCACTCCAAGATGGTTAAAAATGACAAATTTCAAATATAAACACGTGACGTATTGTTTCAGAGTATTTCTAGGTCAGTGATTCCAAATATGATGTTATTTTTGATTTTTGATCCTAACCTAGGGATCTATGAACATATCAAAGGGTAACAAATTGAAAATTTTATTACAATTAAGACTTGTTGGACTTTAAAGATTTAAATTGCAAACCCATATATATGAGGTGAGACAGAAAAATAACCGGATTGGTAAAAAACATTATTTATTGATGAATTACAGCATTCTAAACAATGTCACCTTCTATATTCTCCCCTTCCTGATCTCTACACCGCTCCGTACGTATCTGCCATTGATTGAAACAGTGCTGGAAGTCTTCTTGCTTGAGGCTCTTCAACAGGCTTGCCGTTTCTGTCTTCACTTCATCCATTGAAGAAAAATGTGTTCCCTTCAAGTAACTTTTGATTTTCGGGAACAAGTAAAATCACAGGGAGCTAAATAGGGTGAATAGGGAGGATGATCGAGGACAGGAATGTTTTTGTCAGTCAAAACTGCTTTACGGAAAAAGCAGTACAATCATTTCAAGCAATCTGATTCACCATTTTGATGTTTTCATCCATCCGAGACAAGTGTGGGTGACCAGGGCATTGAACGTCTTCCACATTTTCTTGTCCTTCCTTGAAACATTTGTGCCACTCAAAAACTTGTGAGTGAGACAAACTGTTATCGCCATACACTGTTTTAATAATTTCATAATTTTCTGTGGCCATTTTGTTCAATTTCATGAGAAATTTGATGTTGATTCTCTGTTCGATTTTTTCACCCAACATTATCGCCTTAACTCATGTAGCGATTGTTGTGCAAATACTGACTGCGCTATTCACAGGATATACCTAGCCAGTCAGCGATGTGGGGGGATGTAGGAGGGGATATAGTTCTGTGATTCACATCCAGCCGAACTCCAGATGGTTTTCCAGGAAAGCCCCAAGTCCAGTCTGGTTATTTGTGTGTCTCACCTCGTAAATACAGAATAAGCGCCAGACAAGATGGATGGGCAGCCAAACCAGGAAAGAAGATTTCTTACCCAGGCTGGAAGCCCCAGGCAGATGGACAGGCATCCCAACCGGACATATTTGTGGTACATTTCCTGTCCAGGATGAAAGAGAAGGACAAGCAAGAGCTGGCTCTAAGGGATATTTGTTCCCCCAGGACACTAGATGGCAGCAGCCCTGGATATCGGTGCTTGTTCAGATACCATCAGGGAATGCCAGGATTTGTAGTCCGGTAGTGCAGCCCTGCTCGGGTCCAAGAGTGCCACAAGAGGGCACTGTGGACAGATTCATTCCCTGCTATTAAGAACTTCCATATGACCCAGAGGTGCTTCAAACAGGCAAAAGTCCTCCCGTGTCCACAATTAAAGGGACCCACCTTACACCTTGTGTTTTAGGATGTTCTCCAGTTCCCTGCATCCTTGAACATGATAAGTTGATTGGAAAATGGATGGATGGATGGATGGATCGATGGATGGATGGAGATGAATGGTTAGCATGGCTCCTTGACCCTCTGTGTGGTCAGTCTGCACATTCTTCCCCTAGGCATGTCGGCTTTTCTCTAGATCCTCCACTCAGGTCTTAAATCTTGTCTGTTCAGTCAATGGTTAGACTCTCAAAACTGATTTTGTGTTTCTTTCTACAGGTTGCCTTCTTCTGCCCAATTTCAAGCCAAGAACTTACAAACCCAGAGAGCAAACCACGGCCTGTGCTGACCTTTTGTCACACAATGTACTCTTTATTTTTTGTCATCAGTGCCACACTGAAGATTTCAGACATATCACTGAATTTTTAAAAGGAGCTAAAACATGGAGATCATATTGATTGTAGGCCGGAGGGCTGAACTGGGGAGATGGAAAATAGAAAAAGACAATCAGTTTACATCTGAATTGTGTTCCTTAGATCGACATTGTAGAGTCTTGAAAGTAAAAGGACGTGCACAACTGGGGCCGTATCATATGCAGTGGGATCACTTTGGAACTCTCCAAAATGAGATGTGCATTCTATAAAACTGGAATTCCTACCGTCATCCTCACTACCATTGCTTTTTACATCAGATCCTTATTAGATGAAGGTGCTTTAAAATTCCATAATCAACTCAAAGCAACACGGCAAAATTTCAAGACGTGATACAAAATACCTTCAAAAAGAGAACATCGGGCCTTGGTGGTGAATATTTTAAAAGAGAGCCCACACAGATGTACTCTAAGTGGACAGAAGATGATGGAGCCATGCATGTCAAAGTGGAAGCACCTCTCCCAGCTCCTGCCTACTTACTGACTCATCCATCTATCCATTTTCCAACCCGCTGAATCCGAACACAGGGTCACGGGGGTCTGCTGGAGCCAATCCCAGCCAACACAGGGCACAAGGCAGGAACCAATCCTGGGCAGGGTGCCAACCCACCGCAACTTACTGGCTCACCATTTTGTAAATTCTTGTTGTTTCAGAGTATGAGATGCTTACTGCAGATGCCAGTGTCTTAGTAATAAATACATAAATTAATGCACCTTATTTTAGAAGGGCATGACAAGTATTTTGTTAACATAATGATCCTCCACTGTCAGATTGGGGGTCTCTTTCCCCAAATAAACATCCATAAGTGTAGAACATTTGACATGGAAAGACCTCTGTGGACTTTTGAAGCCTTCAGCCAGAAGGTTTGCAGTGAAATTGTACTTCTGACATTGCGCTTCTCTAAACACTAGGCACATGTGTTTAAATGTGAGGTTCTTTTTTCATCATTTGGTTGCTCACCTGGAGATTTTCCCAAAATTAAGTCAACTTTCCTTCATCGGTTTACAAATCTGTATGGCCTTTCCTGTTGCTGCAGGACATACTTGTGGATGCCTTCACCTCACAAAACCAAGTGGTCAGCCTTCTTAGCTGGAACAGCATTAGTCAAGTAATCATCTAATGTGCTCTACCTCACTTTATATCCACACTCTCTGTCCACACTAATATTTTTCACCATTTTCAAGAGTATCTCAGCTGTCAGTAAAACGACCAAAAACGCATTTGACGTAGGTGTGTGCCTACACTGAGCATGAGCACATCAGCAGAAAAATCCTCAAAGGGACGGTAACTCCATCTGCCACAGGGTTTATCACAAAACTGTAGTGACAGGTAAATTGTTCACCTTTTGAACATGTGTGAAGTATTCAAACTGTACACTTGGGGTCCCCAACTCTGGTCTTTGCAGTACAGGATAGATAACACAGAGAAAATTTCAGATACGAGTGAACTGAGGACAGATTTTAAAAAAGCCACACCACCAATCAGGTGAAGGGGAATGACGATCTGAAAATTGAAGACTTCAATATGGCTGAAACCATCAGACCAAGTAGTGAGGATTTGAACACGAACCTTTACTACCCCAGGTCCACAAATAATACATTTAGAAAGGTTTCTTTCATGGACATCATTTCTATAAAAAGTTGTTTTTTTCCATGTTCAGAATACTAAAGGTTACGTTATCTCTGTATCTGTGTTACATATTGAGTTCTGCACACTTTCTTAATATTTGAAGTTTTTGTAAAAGTGTTAAAAAAGGTAGCATTTGTTTAATATGTGTTGTATTATTGTCTTTTTAGGATGCATGAAATCACTCAGACTGTTATTCATTGAAAAATAATTAAATATGCCAGCAAGTTGTTTTTTGCCCTCTTCTGTTCATTTCAGAACAGGTCTTCCATCTGAAGCTAAGCATTTTCAGGCCTGGCCAGTACCTGGATGGGAGACCATCTAGGAAAAACTTGGGTTGCTGCTGGAGGTGTTGGTGGGACCATCAGGGGATGCTTACCGTGTGGTCTGAGTGTGGATCCCATTGCCCCAGTGCAGTGACAGGAACACTGTGCTGTTAAAATGGCACCATCCTTCAAAGGAGGCGTAAAACCAAGGTCGTGACTCCCTTTGGTCATAAAAGATCCCTGGGCATCCTTCATAAAGAGTAGGGTATACCCCAGTGTCCTGGATAAATTATCCATCCCCACAATGGCCTGCTCATTATCTCTCCCTAATCATCCCCTGTCTCTGACTGGCTAAATCTCACACCACTTCACCACTTAATAGTTAATGTGTGGTGAGCATACTAGCGCAAAATGGCTGCTCTCGGATCATCCAGGTGTATACTGCACATTGGTGGTGGTTGAAGTGGCTCCCCGCTCACTATAAAAAGTGCTTTATTTGCGTATTGAGAAAAGCGCATTATGAATGTAACGAATTTTTATTATTTTACACAATGAGAAAAAGTAACTAAACGCTACACAAAATACTAAGCAGTATGTGTCTCTTTACGAGGCCTCCTTCAGTTGTTCAGCACCTTGTTAGTGTACGGATTTCACGTGAATATACGCCGTTGTGAACAGGCATGGGAAACGTTATACACCCGGCGAGTATCTGCTGTGTTGCAATGTAAAGGAATCAACTGATATGCCAAATGTCACTTCAAAAGACATGGATGTATCTCAGATAAAACTACAAAACCTGTTGATTTAGAAAGAAGATAAGAAGAAGGGGGAAATGGTTGTTACTTATAATTTTACTGCCTTCGTCTGTGTGCTGATTTCACAGGTAGAAGTATGAGTATGAATACCGGAAAGGTTCATCTCGTCACACTGAAGTGCTTTCTATTTGTTTACTTATCCTACCACAAATGTTGCCTGTTATGTTTTTTCTAACTTACAGTATCTCAATGGTGTTGTTGTTTGATTTTATTAATTGTGATTATTTATAATGCAGTGCCACTGTATTTATGACGGTGATTATCGTCTCTATTTTGGTGTTCGTTTTTCATGGCCAAATTTGATGTATATTATTGTTAGTTTGACACCTCTAGACTCAACACCTTCATTACAAGTGATGCCAGTTTTCCACAACTATAAAAGATGGTGGCAATCGTTCATTAATATCCTATCATTGGACTGAAATTCTACCAAGGGGGTTTCTCTTCTCTTTGCTCTTTTAGTATCTGCAACTGTCTTCTTTCTGACTCCAACTTTTGATGTGACAACAGACATAGTCTTGCCAATTTTTGACACATGCCCCATTTCATGACAGTTCCTTCTACACAGACTTCCTTTCCTGGTCAATTTTTCACAAGCTTGGGGCCAACTGGCTTGAGTCCATAACAGATCCACAAAGAATCATAAATCACCACTGGTACTTTACAATTAGTTCTGGGCCTTGGCAGGCCAAATGATTCACTGAGGGAGTTGGTGGTGGGGATTGAGCCAGCAAGCAGTGAAATTTTGTGGCCAGTGCTGCATAGTAGATGGCAGATCTTCTGGGGATTAAAGTTGTTTTAGTCCTTTCTATAGAATTGCTTCCTTGAAAATTAATTTTGTTTATTAATTTTGTTCTTTCTGTCACTTTATTTTCATGTCATCAGTCTCAGCCTCATATTGCTGAACATGCATCAGTTGCTTATGTCATTTTATTTAAGACCAAAAGATGGCAGTAAGCAGGGTCTGTACTTACGAGAAAGAACAAAGAATAAATCAACCAGAATGTTCAAGCAAATTATAGAAAAAACTTGATCTAAATTCATGCAGTAGTTCTCTTGTGAAAAGCACACAGACCTACAGACAGACAGACATTGGATTTTATATATATATAGAGAGATAGTAAAGTGCTTTTTCTGTAGAAAGCCTTAACAGGTGCATTAGAGACATCTACTGGATCAGATGCCAAAACAAAGATGAGTAAAAATCTACATATAGTAATTGTGCAGGCTAGAGATTCACGAGATCGATTCTGAAACTTTAAGAATTGATATTGGATCATTCAAACAAAAAATAACTCAATCAGAAAATCTGTATTTTTGCCCAGGCATATTTGGTACCATCCTTTTGCCAACGCCACATTGTCTTGAGGATTCTGACACTAATACGTGGAGTATAGGAACCTAATCAAGGACTTTGTTAAATGGTGCGACTCAAACCACCTACAACTGAAAACCAAATAGCTGGTGGTGGATTTTAGGAGGCCCAGGCACCTCACAGACCCCGTGATTATCAGAGGTGACTGTGTGCAGAGGGTGCAGACCTATAAATACCTTCGACTGCAGCTGGATGATAAACTGGACTGGACTGTCAATACTGATGCTCTGTGCAAGAGAGGACAGAGCCGACTATACTTCCTTAGAAGGCTGGCGTCCTTCAACATCTGCAATAAGATGCTGCAGATGTTCTATCAGACAGTTGTGGCGAGCGCCCTCTTCTACACGGTGGTGGGCTGGGGAGGCAGCATAAAGAAGAAGGACTCCTCACGCCTGGACAAATTGGTGAGGAAGGCAGGCTCTATTGTGGGCATGGAGCTGGACAGTTTGACATCTGTGGAGGAGCGACGGGCTCTGAGCAGGCTCGTGTCAATCATGGAGAATCCACTGCATCCACTGAACAGTATCATCTCCAGACAGAGGAGCAGCTTCAGCGACAGACTGCTGTCACTGTCCTGCTCCACTGATAGACTGAGGAGATCGTTCCTCCCCCACACTATGTGACTCTTCAATTCCACTCTCTAAACGTTAACATTATTCAAAGTTACTGTCTGTTATACCTGCCTCGCACTCTCCACCATGCATTTTGTTAACTTGCACTGCATTTTTATGACTCTTTAATTAATATTATTTTTATCAGTATGCTGCTGCTGGAGTATGTGAATTTCCCCTTGGGGATTAATAAAGTGTCTATCTATCTATCTATTATCTATCTATCTATCTATCTATCTATCTATCTATCTATCTATCTATCTATCTATCTATCTATCTATCTATCTATCTATCTATCTGTCTGTCTGTCTGTCTGTCTGTCTGTCTGTCTAATAAAGCAGTCTCATCTCATGACGCTACCTCCACCATACTTCACTATTGGGAAGATATTTTCATGTTGGTTTGCTGTGTCCTTTTTTACTCATGTAATGAAGACAAAAGCAAAAGGTAAAGAGTTAGGGCAGCGTAGTGATCCCCATATAATTGTCATTCTAAAATGCATATGTAAATAGCAACATTAGATCTTTTCAGATGTCATTAGGGACACAACTGTCAATCACTGCTTCTGCAGACAGAGGAAGAGAAAGGGCATTAGGCAACAGCGCCAACCCTTGGTTAGGAGTGTAATTACAATTATCTGAGCCCTGAAGATGTCTCCCAAACGCATGCCATACATACTACTGCATGTTCTTCCTAAACAATTCCATCCTAGTTCCATGAGTCGACAAAATATTTTCCTGTTAGCATTGTGGGTTGTCAAGGTGATTGTTGACAATCTTCAGGCATCGAGCAGTGTGTTTTGCTTGGAGAACAGCAGCTTCTTCCTTAGTGCCCTGCCATGGACTCCATGCCTTTTTCAAGTTGTGTGTATGACAGACTGGTGAACAGAGATGTTAACTTGTTCCAATGATTCCTTCAGGTCTTTTGTTGTCACTCTGAATTGATCATTCAGCGTTGTGTCTTTCAAGATATTTTGTCTAGATACCCACTTCTAGAGTAGTCACAGCACTAAATCCTCTCCATCTATGCACAGTCTGATGAATATCTAAACTCTGTAGCCCTTTCCAGCTTTATGCAAATCATCGATTCTTGATTGCAGATCTTCTGAGATCTCTTGTTTGAGACCCATGCTTTGCATCAGCAGATGTTTCTTGTGATTAGCAAACTTAAGGTGCTGGCATCTTTTTTTATTGGTCAAAATGCCTGTAAACCACACCTCCAATCTTCTTTCCTTGGCTGGACTCCAGGTATGCCAACTCCTGACTTCAGTTAGAGTTTGTTGAAGTCATCAGCTGAGGGGTTCATATCCTGTGAATGTTTGAATGATGTATTCAGTATGTACAAGAGTAATACAACAGTGTCTGTGTTATTAATTAAATGGATTGTACTTCATTATTATAAGTAAAATGAAGAACAGCTGCGGTGGGCTGACGCCCTGCCAGAGGTTTGTTTCCTGCCTTGCGCCCTGTGTTGGCTGGGATTGGCTCCAGCAGAACCCCGTGACCTTGTAGTTAGGATATAGCGGGTTGGATAATGGACGGATGGATGGATGAAGATCAGACCATATTGGAAGACAAATGAATATGTAAATGTGGTTATTTCCAAAGAGTTTGTATACTTTTTAAAACCTATACACCTTGAATTTTTGAATGATGTATTCAACGTGTACAAGATTAGTACTTTTGTATACATGAAGTGGGGAAGTTGGACACACTATTAGTGATAGTACTTGGGCTCATCATGCGTTTTGGGTCTTTCAACATCAGACTGCCTCACCCAGGTGACCCAACCTGAAGTAATCAGTTACCGTCCGGTGTCCAAGTGGCATGTGACCCACAAATACCCCCCCCCCCCCCTCCTTGGGGGTCCACAGCCACCTGGAGGCTTTCTCTACTGGCTTTCTTCTGTGTGCACTTGTAGACTGAGGGCTTTGCACAGAATCAGACCTCCAAACATTCTGCAGCCCACCGTGTACCCCACCCTTGTCGATGGCACTCCCCCAACAAGTCCACACACTTGGATTTCTCCTCCTTTTCACTGGCTTCGTTCCTCCCAAGGATCTATAGGCTCCAGCAGACCACCAGCTTTGATGGCTTCCATATCCACTTTTCAAACAGTCTCTACAATGTTCTCCAAGAACTGCAGCTGTTTCTCCAGGACCATCTTCATCTGCCCCTCCACCATTTCTCTAAGCTCCCCTGCTGCTGCTCTTACCTGAGGCTTCAGCTTTGATTCTGCTCTGACGAAGGTCATGTCCTGCCTTGCTGGTCACAGGTGTTTCCTCTCAGCTTCAGTGCTACAGATGGCTTCAGTAATCACCTTTTGCAACAATTATTTGTGCATCATTACTTAACCGGATTGTGTTTGTTTCATGATGGTAGCTTGGATGAACCAGAAGACAAATGTACTTGTTTGCAAAGAGGTCACATACTTCTTCTTGTTCCTGTACTTTATTAATAAATAATGGGGTCAAACAAAATTCCTTTGATACTTTGTCTTGGGAGTATTAAAAAAATCAATCGTAAAGAGAGCGTAATGCCGCTTTCTTATACTTTAGGGGATTAAACGACCAAATAAAAGTCAAAATGTCACCAGCCTTGCTTTGAGGTTTTAGCTAAATGACGTCGCAAGTCGAATATAACGAATATTTTGTTAGTTTGCGCTCAGATTTGTAACTCCCAGCTCGTCTCGTCTCAATCGTGGCTTTAATTAAATTTTAGCAAAAAAAAAAAAAAAAGGTAAAGCTCCAGTCTTTCCAAATGAAGTGGCATTTCTGAGCACGCCGAAGTAAAATCGCATTATCCTGCTTTATGGCGCGGACAATAAGCCAAATGTATCTGAGGATCTGAGCTGCGGAGATGAAAAACGGAAAATTAACATGAGAAGTCGGGGGCAGTCGCCGTGGGTTAAAGGAGTTGGAGTGGCCCAGCAGGAATCTCTCCTCGGCCCTTGACTGTGTGTGCAGCCGTGGGAGAAGACTTGGCATTCTAATCCCTTCAAAGGAAGCCATCTCATTCAAAATCTACAAGTCTCCCAAGTCTTTGATAGGACACCGATTGTTTCGACTGCAAGGCCAGATAAAGATCTCGCTGTTGGCATTTAAAAGACTTCATTGGTAATGTGAATACAATTGAAGCGAACTGTTGTCAGAATCAAGTTACCTGAGGCTTTTTTTTCGACATTATAAAGTTTTAGTCCCAATTCATCTGTCGCGGATATTGCGTTTCCAGAAGAAGGGGGATACGGACGTGCGGTCTTGTTGTAAACTTAAAAAGAATGCGGAGTGGCGCAAAGTTTAAAAATCAAAAAATAAAAATAAAAAACACTAAAACGACGTAAAGAGATCGGCACCGGGAGGGGTTCGGAGTTCACCGCCGACTATCTTTATCTAATCGTAAACGGGATGTTACAAAAACAGTCATTTTATAGTCGTCACTCGTCTAGTTGGCACATCTCCTGCCCAGATGGAGGGGCTCCGGGACTGGCGAAGGGGCGGAGGGTCAGGCAGGGGATTTACTTGTAAAGAAGACCTCCGCCTCCAGGGCCGCCCGTCTTAACAGAGACATCAGAGCCTTTCTTTGCCTTTTCCATGTCCCTTTAATGCTTAGGATTTTGTTTAAGCGCTGCTATGAAATGACAGACCGACACGAGTACAGCCGCTCACGTACAGGCCGACGAGCTTTAGTGCTGCCCGAGTGCACGCGCCGGCCTACAGATAGTGAAGGAGCGATCGTGTGCCGGACATCACAGTCAGCCTCTCATGTCTATCTGTCTGTCTGACTATTGTATAGTGTCTTTCATATACCGGGCAGCACACCATAGTCTCTCATGTCTGTCTATCTATCGATTATATCGTGCCTTTCATATCTATCTATCTATCTATCTATCTATCTATCTATCTATCTATCTACCATACCGTCTTTGAAATGAGTATATTATATATTGCTTTTATATGTGTTTATTTATAGTGCCTTATCTATCAATCACCTTTGATATAATTTTATTACATAGTAGATTGCATCTCTTTCTATCTTTCTTGTATTTATATATTTCCTTACTAGATAATCTACCACAGAGCTATACGTAACTGATTTTTGTTTTCTATTAGGTGACATTAACGAGGCATTCAAAGCACCTTTCATGCCTATTTATCAATCTACCTATTACACTGTATCTGTCTATTTTATAGATAGATAGATAGATAGATAGATAGATAGATAGATAGATAGATAGATAGATAGATAGATAGATAGATAGATAGATAGATATGTGAAAGGCACTATATAATAGATAGATAGATAGATAGATAGATAGATAGATAGATAGATAGATAGATAGATAGATAGATAGATAGATAGATAGATATGTGAAAGGCACTACATAACAGATATATATATTATATTAGTGTAGTTGTCAGGATTACATAGATAGATAGGAAAGGCACAATATAATACATAGAGATAAAAAGGCACAATATCATAAATAGATATTATATTAGTGTGATTGGCATAGATAGATAGATAGATAGATAGATAGATAGATAGATAGATAGATAGATAGATAGATAGATAGATAGATAGATAGATGTCTTGGTGCTTCTTTTATGTCACCTAATAGGAACAAAACTCAGTCAACATGATGTAGAAATATTTCTATTTGACTGATTATGCAGTTTGTAAGTATATAAATAATTGAAAGATAATATGAAATGTGTTGTATAATAGACTAATATGAAAGGTGGTCGAAGAGACATCTGTCTGTCTGTCTGTCTGTGCAAATAGAGCAGATGCCGTCGCACGACAAACGGGCATTATCCATCCATCCATTTTCCAACCCGCTGAATCCGAACACAGGGTCACGGGGGTCTGCTGGAGCCAATCCCAGCCTACACAGGGCACAAGGCAGGAAACAATCCTGGCAGGGTGCCAACTAATAATAGGCTATTGTGCAATCTATCAGGATCATATATTTATTTCTAGGTCTTTTCATTTTCATATCAGTTTGTCTGTATTATATAGCACACTACATTTCTATCTTTAATATTTTTCTAGTCATGTCTGTAATGTAAAGAGCCCCTTTCCTATCTATTATATTGTAGTATAGTGCCAGTTCTATCCATCTATCTAATACAGTAATCTCAACTGTAAATGTCTTTCCAATAGTTTTATAGAGTGTCTTTCAGGCTGGCTGTTCATGCAGTGTCTTTTCTAGCACTTATATTTAGCAGTCGTCATATTTGTCTTCATGTCCTATTAAGTTCCGGTGGGCTGACACTCAAACACACAGTCAGCTCGACTTCGTGGTGTTTTTTTTTTTTGTTGTTGTCTTTGATGGTTAAAGGCCGCACATTAGAAAAGAAACACAACTCTTTTTTTTTAGCCATCCCTCACTGTGGCGTGATTTACACAACACTTTTTTTCTGTCAATTTCTGTGACTACTGCAGACAAGAGGATAGGCTCTCTCAGGCTCCACCGGTAAGCCCCCACGGTTGTTTACCCACGGAGTTCTAGCGAAGTACTTGCCGTCTGCCCAGTAGGAGTGAGCCAGAGAGTGAAGGTTAACAAAAATGACTGGAGATATTAAAAAAGCTTTTACTTCAAGCTGTATAATTTTCATTTTAAGACCTGATTTACAGTTGAATGGCTCTAATGGTGACTAACAGAAGGGGGACGTAAACAGTCTTTAGATCAAAGGCATCATTAAAGATTTAGTTCTCCATTCGGGCTGCGATACTTAAGCACTTGTGAATTTCCATATTTACTGTGGAAAAAGAAAACACCGCAAAGGTGACCCAGTAAGAGCCCAGTGGCAGAGTCCAGTGCGGCGGAGCGCCAACACCGCACTTCATGAAGGTTCACGCAGGTCCCGGCTCCTTTTCCTTATTTACTTGAAGTTTCTCGTACTTCTCGAGCGGACATTTATTTATTTAAGCTCCTCATCATCACAATCTTCAGTTCTCGAGCTGTTTAGCACATCGACAGATTTCTGTACAGATAACAATTTCACATTGTCACGTACGGCTTTGCAACAAATCTTTAATTACCAAAATAAAGTGTATGTATGTGTGCGTGTGTGTGTGTATCTGTGTGTGTGATTGGGGGGGGGGGGGGGAGTGTGTGCGAGGGTTGCGATTGGTATCAGATGACTCCGGCATCCAATACAGGGGTCTCCAGGCGGCATGGGGGGCTTTGATCAAGAAAATCCAATTATTTGTGTATATACATTTCCCACATAGTGATTACTTCATTAATTGTCCCGCCTTTATCTCCTCCCTACCCCATCCCCCCTAATAATCAGTTCTTTTATCCAGACCAACAAACACACCATAGGAGCTTTGTGGATTCAAAGGATTTGCTTTCCCGTCTCAAAGAGCCGCTATTCTTTGATGATTGGGCAGCGGCAAACTTCAAAGTAATAAATCTTATTTCTGACTGGCTGGCGGCCCACCAAAGTCCTTATCAAATTCTAAGAAGTGATCTCGCACTCCTCAGATAGTCCAAGGATATCCACCGGAGCGAGGCGCCGAGTTTAGTTCGTGTGGACGCCTTTTTTTGGGTTTTTCTTTTTTTTTTTCTTTTTATTCTTCTTTTTTTTTTGATTGCTTGCACATTTGGGTTGTAAGTGCGTATTCAGGGAAAAACAAAATATTTAAAGAACGAAGAAAACAAAGTAGAAGAAGTAGAAGAAGAAGAACAGAGGTGGAGTGGGTGATGGCTGCTGTCCGCGGTTCTGCGGAATGACTCTCTGCAAGCCTTCCTCCAGGTTAGCACTTCATGGAACTTAACGGGATGTGATGAGGACGGCGGGCAGCGCGACCCTCGGGGGAGTCTGACGAGCGTTGTTTTTAAACGGAACGTTAAACGATCGGGACAAAGGTGTATGTGAACAATCCAGAACTTGAATGTAAACTTCTTTTTCTTGATGGCAAACCTTCATCGTGTATATGAGAAATGAAGTGAAAGGAGGGGTCCGCAAGCTCCTGGACCCCCCACTGCGATTCACTGCTGCGCTGCTTCACCGGGAAGTTCGCGCGTTTCCCTCGTGTTCGCGCGTGAGTTCGCCAGCAGTTCAGAGGCTGAAATGCGCGGGACTTAAGGTTACTGTCAATGGGGGAGACTGTGGGGTGGAGTGGAGGGACGGGGCGTCCCGTCCAGTCAGGTTTAAGTTACTCTGTTAAAAATGAATAGGCGGCCGGGGGGGAATTCAAATATACACATTTCGATTATTCTAAACTGGTGCAGTGTGATCGTGGAGTGGACTGAATGGCATCCCGTCGACTTTAAGTTTAAGATTGTGGCGTGAATGGCTTCCACCAAGTTCGGTTTCAATGCCACTGTTAAAATAAACATAATATGGACAATCCGTATGAACGACATTAATTACGCGAAACTGGCTCAGGTGGCATTGAAAAGGCGTCCCGTCCAGTTTGCTCCCAGTTATACTATTGAAAATAAATGAACGGTTGTGAGGATTTGGGACGATTCGAATGCATTACGTTTATTGCATTATAGTGTGACCGAATGGCGTCCCGTCGAGTTTAGTTTAGGTTACATAATTGACAATGAATTGATTCAGGGCAGTTTCAAAGTGCACCTTTAATTATGGGCTAAGTGAGATCGAATTGCGTCTCGTTCGGTGTGGTTTAAGTTCCATTTAAAAGCGAATAGACACCCGGGGACTATTCGGGACAGTTCAAAGACACGCCTTTAAATACTGTGGAGTGGAGTGAATGGCGTCCCGTCCAGTCCGATTTAAGGCACTATATTAAGTTAGACGATTATGGGTGCCAACGAACTGTTCAAGTACACTCCTTTAATTAAATTAAACTGGCACAGTGTGACTGTGGAGCGAAGTGATGGCCTCCAGTCCAGTCTGATTTTAGGGGTACAACGTTGAAAATGAGTTGGGGTTTGACAACGAGACGATTCGGAGCAGTTCAAATGGATTCCTTATAGAGTTTTGAAAGGCGTCCATTCCAGTTTAGTTTAAGTTACATTAATATAAACGAAAGGGTGACTGCAGAACAGTTCAGATGGACGCATTTAATTATTGTAAACGGAGTGATTTTGCAAATGGAAGTAAAATGGCATCCCGCCCAGCCTGCTTTAAGTTACACTGTCGGAAATGAATGGGCGGTCAGAAGGATTTAGAACAGTTCAAATGGATTCCTTTAATTGCTCTAAACTGGTGCAGTGTGATTGAATGGCATCCCGTCCAGTTTGGTCTAAATTACACTATTCAAAAGGAAATGGGTGCCTGCGGAAACAGTTCAGATGCATGCGTATTCTACACGGAGTGATCGTGGAGTGGACTGATTGGCGTCCCGTCCAGGTTGGTTTTAAGTTGCACTGTTTTAAAATGAGTCAAACTGTTGAAAATGAATGAGTGGTCGCCGAACAGTTCAAATGCAGGCGTTCGATGACTCTGAATTGGCGCAGTGGCGCGGATGGCATCCCGTCCAGTTTGGTTTAAGTTAAACTATAGAAAATAAATGTGTGGCTGCGAAATAGTTTAAATGATGACCCTTAACTGCTCCAGACGTGCTAGGAGAAATCGAATGGCGTCATTTTCAGTTTAGTTTAAGTTACACTTTTAAAATGAATTGGCGACTGGTAGGATACGGGGACAATTATAATGCTCTCCTTTAACTGCTCCAAACAAGCTAAGTGACATGGAATGGCGCCCCGTCCCAATTCTGTTTAACTCAAACTGTTGGAAATGAAACGGGTGACTGCCGGTTTGCACACCTTTAATCATTCTAAACTGGCACCGATGTGATTGTTCAGGAGACGTAAATGGCGTCCCGTCCAGCCAAGTTTAACTTACCATAATAAAAATAAATAAGGGGCCGAGGAACAGTTTCAGAAACACGCGTTTAATTACTGTAAATGGAGTGATTCCGGAGTGGAGGGAATGGCCAGTTTTCGTTAAAAATGCTCTGTTTAAAATGAATGGGCGGCCGGGAGGACTCGCGGCAGTTCACACCAACGCAGTTAATTTTTGTAAACTGACGAAGTGCGATTGAATGGCGTCCTGTTTGGTTTCAGTTACACTATTGAAAAGGAATGGATTCAGAACGGTTCAAAACACGCCTTTAACTACTCAGAATGAAGTGATTGTGGAGTGAATGGCGTTCCATCCAGTTCGCTCTAAGTTACATGGTTGAAAATGAATGGGTTCGGGGCAGTTCAGCTGCACGTCTTCAATTACTCAAATCGTGCTATGGTGAGATTGAAAGGCGTCAATTATAGTTTAAGTTACTGAACACTATTCATAATAAATGGGCAGCAGGTAGGATACGTGACCAGTACAACTGCACACCTTGATTTACTGGCATAGTGTGATTGAACGGCGTCCCGTCCAGTGCGCCCTGAGTTACATTGTTGAAAATGAAATGGCCAGGTCCTGATAGTTCAAATACAGGCGTTTCAATGTCTCTAAACTGACGCAATGTGATTGTGGAGAGAGTGAATGGAGTCCCGTCCAGTCGGTGTAGGTTCAACTATTGAAAATAAATGTGTGCCTGCAAATTGTTCAAATACTCAAAACGGGGTAAGTGTGAGTGGATTTTGGTTTAAGTTACACTGTTGGAAATTAATGGATGGCATCGGAAAAGGTCGAAAGCACACCTATATGAATTACTTTAAATGGATTCATTGTGGAGTGGCGTTAATGGCGTCCCGTCCAGTTTGGTTTAAGTTACATTTTTCATAAATAATTGATACGGGACGGTTCATAAGCACTCCTTTAATTATTCTAAACTGGCACATTGTGCGTGATTATGGGAATGAAGCAACGTAACGCCCAGTCCAGTGTGTTTCTGTTACACATTTTGCAATGAAAAGAATTTGGAGACGTTCTAGTGCACACCTTTAATTACTCTAAACGGGCTAGAAAGGACGTCCCGACGAGTCACGTTTAAGTTACACTGTTGGAAATGAATGGATGGCTTTTTAGAAGGATCGAATACACACCTTTAATTAGTTTTAACGGATTAATTGTGGAGTAGCGTTAATGGCGTCCCGTCCCGTTTGGTTTCAGGTAAACTGTTTGAAGATGACTGAGGGTTCGTCACGGTTTAAATGAAAGCCTTTAATTTCTGTAAAGTGGCGCGGAGAATATTGAAACGGCCTCGTTTAATTTCCATAAAAAGATGGATGACTGGATGAATGCGTGGTGGTGAGTGGGCTTGGGTTAAGCTGCAGATTTTTTTCTTCTTTTTTTTTTTTTTAAATTTAACCCGCTAATGTGTTACCCTGTCCCCTTTCCTCCCCACAGGATCGCACCCAAACTCCTCGCCCGAGACCGTGAAGCACTCCCCTCTGGCTCTCCTGGCGGCCACTTGTAGCAGAATCGGACACCATCACTCAGCGGCTCCCTCGGATTTCCTCCAGGTCTCCTATGACCCGACCCTCGGCTCACCGTCACGGATCTTCCACCCGTGGAGCACTGAGGGGACGGGCACTCCACCGGGCAGCCTAGCTACGGGCCATGGCTTGGGGCTCCCCTCTCCCAAGTCGCACATGCAGTCCTCATTTGCGCCCCATCACGAACTGCCTTTGACGCCTCCAGCAGATCCCGTCTACCCCTACGATTTCTCGCCGGTGAAGATGTTACCTTCATCCATGCAGTCCCTGCAGCCGAGCTGCCCGCCCACCTACGTCCCCGCTGTGCCCTACACCGCCCCCTCTCCCATGACTCCGGCCATGACAGGCTTCGTGCCCGGACACTCCAGCCTGATTCACCAGCAGCCCAGACAACTGTCTCCAAACCCGGCAGAGGATATACCTTGGTGGAGCCTGCAGCAGACTAATACGGTCAGCCATTCCTCCTCGCTGGCCCCACACCGCTTCCCGGTGCAGAGAAGCCTGGTGATCGGACACTCGGAATTCGCGCAGTACCAGACTCAGATCGCCGCCCTGCTCCACACGAAGTCCCCCCTCGCTACTGCCAGGAGGTGTCGTCGGTGCAGGTGCCCGAACTGCCAGTCGTCGAGCTCCAGCGACGAGCCGGGCAAGAAGAAGCAGCACATCTGTCACATCCCAGGCTGCGGGAAGGTTTACGGGAAAACGTCCCACCTGAAGGCACACCTCCGGTGGCACTCCGGCGAGAGGCCGTTCGTCTGCAACTGGCTGTTTTGTGGCAAAAGTTTCACTCGCTCGGATGAACTTCAGAGGCACCTGAGGACCCACACCGGGGAGAAGCGCTTTGTGTGTCCCGAGTGCGGCAAGCGCTTCATGAGAAGCGACCACCTGGCCAAACACGTGAAGACACATCAGAACAAAAAGGGCAAAGTCGGGGACAAAAGCGTCGAGCACGTCAAGAGGGAAGATCTTCGGCCCAATTAGCAGGTTGGGGGTGAAGGGCTTAACCGGGTCGACCCCCGCCTCAGTGCAATAGACCCAAAAAGACACTTCCGAGGAGATCGGGGGGAAAAGCGCCTTGCGGTGGTGAATGGCGCTATATACAATAAAAGATGGACTCCAGTGTACAATATTGCACTGCGCCCACCCTCATTCTCGGGAGCCCCCCTTTCAGGATTCTTGATTTGTGTGCAGTGTACATAATGTGACTTCTCAGACAAGTTTTCAAACTTGTGTTTCGCCCATTGTCTTCGCTGGAAGATTGAAGATATGTGTATATAAATATTTAATAGCTTTTATTGAATGAAAGTCTTTCCGTTTGTCTTTCGCTCCTTGTGGGGTGTCTCGGCATGCTTTTGGGGAAGATGTGCCCCCTTTAAACGGACGGCTTGTGGTAATAAAAGAGTTCTATGTTTGAAACGCCTCCTTCCATTCTGGTGGTCTTTCTTCTCAAGCCACCTGAAAAAATTCATTTATTTACAATAGAAATGATAATCACCATTAAAGCTAAGGGGGTCACCACTGTGATGGCGTAGTGGTAAAGACTTTGCACTTAAAACCCTAAGGTTGCACATTCAAATCCCACTGCGGACACTATGAGACCCTGAGTAAGTCACTTCACCTGCCTGTGCTCCAATAAGAAAAGCAAAATCAATGGAACCATCCATCCATTTTCCAACCCGCTGAATCCGAACACAGGGTCACGGGGGTCTGCTGGAGCCAATCCCAGCCAACACAGGGCACAAGGCAGGAACCAATCCCGGGCAGGGTGCCAACCCACCGCAGGACACTCAATGGAACCAGTTGTATCTCAAATATTGTACGTCACCTTTGATAAAAATGGTAACCAAATATGTAAAGAATAATGATAAGCATGGGCCGAAAAAAAAACTAATAATTATATAATCTTATTTTTACTTCAAATCTGAACACCAATCAATGGCAGAATCAAAGTTTGAATGGGTGAAAGTAAAACTCAGTTTGACACTTAAGAAAATTCACTTGAACCTTCAGCCACCTTAACGCAGTTGTATGGGAGGGGGGGGGAGCCCAACGCAACTGCATCGGGGGCACAAAATGCAACCTTAGATGGTACTCGCTAATTAAAATGCCCCGTGATGGTGCATTAAAAGACTTTAAATGTACATCGGGAGAGCATGCCATCCTTACACAGAATTGAACCCAAGTCCTCAGGATTTGGGGCGGCCGTATGAACCACAGTGCCAGAGACCGTAATCATCCACTGAGTCCTGGCCCTCAAGTGTTTGTTGCACCGAGAAAAATGACAGGAGACACGTCAGGACTATCATGGGATGGCATGCCAGTCTGTAGGAAGGTGTTTGCTTTGGAAAGGTGCTATAGAATATCATGCTGTAACTCTAAGCAAATTACTGCACCCAAATGATTAAAACCAGGCTAGATATAAACACTGTAATGTGTGATGAACTTCGCAAACAGCAAACTCGACTTTAAAGATAAAATAGGCCAACTCTTAAAAATGGCAGTTTACTGGGTTTTGAGGTTCATCATATAACCAGTCAGTCATTGTCCAACCTGCTATATCCTAACACAGTGTCACGGGGGTCAGCCAACACCGGGCGCAAGGCAGGGACAAGTCCCGGTCAGGGTGCCAGCCCACCGCAGGGCACACACACACACACACCAAGCACACACTAGGGACAATTTAGGATCGCCAATGCACCTAACCTGCATGACTTTGGACTGTGGGAGGAAACCAGAGCACCCGGAGGAAACCCACACAGACACGGGGAGAACATGCAAGCTCTCCTTACTGCAAGGCAGCAGCGCTCCCGCTGTGCTACCATGCCGCCCATCATATAACCATTGCTTGACAAAGAACCATTTCATACTGCAAAGGGTTCTCTGTGTACAAAGTTGGGTCTTTAGGTTTTGAACAGGTTCCTAATATGTGGACAAAACAGACATCTTTAAAGTATAGTAGGCAGGATAGTGACAGACCAAGAACACCTGAAGTTCACCTCTGTGAGTGTATACAGAAGGAGTTCTTCCTTAATCAGGAACCCTTTAGCATTTCACAAATCTGTTTTCTTTTACTCATAGTCATTTTTGAAATCCTTTATGATCTAAATAAAATGGGTGGCACGGTGGCGCAGTGGGGTAGCGTTGCTGCCTCGCAGTTGGGAGACCTGGGGACCTGGGTTCGCTTCCCGTGGTCCTCCCTGCGTGGAGTTTGCATGTTCTCCCCGTGTCTGCGTGGGTTTTCCTCCCACAGTCCAAAGACATGCTGGTTAGGTGGATTGGCGATTCTAAATTGGCCCTAGTGTGTGCTTGGTGTGTGGGTGTGTTTGTGTGTGTCCTACAGTGGGTTGGCACCCTGCCCGGGATTGGTTCCTGCCTTGTGCCCTGTGTTGGCTGGGATTGGCTCCAGCAGACCCCCGTGACCCTGTGTTCGGATTCAGCGGGTTGGAAAATGGATGGATCTAAATAAAAGGTTCTTCCTGGAACCTCCATATGGATGGCTGTTTTGGGAACCAAAAATGGTTCCCGTGGTGGCATTGCTCTGTCGAAATCACGCTGCCACTTTTATTTAAGAGTGTTTATGCAGAGTCGCTAAGTCCAGTTTAGGGTCTTGAAGTTTTATAAAGTAAAAATGAACCAATCAAAGCAGGGATTTGGGTCATCAAATTTCTAAAGCTGGCTCATTTCATATTCTATGACCAGGACTGCCGGGTTGTGTCCAGTATTTTCTCATTCCCACTCTGGTCGACGGGGTGGGGGGCACGGAGCTGCTTGCTACAGTTAGCGATCTGGAGCTCCTCCGACACTCTTAAAAGTAAAGATGCCTGAGTGGTTCTTCACAGCAGTGCAACAGGGAAACCAGAAGAACTGTCCATATGAAGATTCCAGAAAGAAGTTTTATATAATTTAGATCCGTAACAGGTTCCATATAAATAGATGATAATAGGTTTGTGAAACACCAATGGGTTTCTGATTTTAAAAGAACTGTCGCTGCATGCATTTGCACAGGCTGAGTTCAAGTTTTCTTGCTTGATAATAATAATAATAATAATACAATATAATAAATAATTCTTTACATGTATCCATCCATCCATTTTCCAACCCGCTGAATCCGAACACAGGGTCACGGGGGTCTGCTGCAGCCAATCTCAGCCAACACAGAGCACAAGGCAGGAACCAATCCCGGGCAGGGTGCCAACCCACCGCAGTTCTTTACATGTATATAGTGCTTTACTCACTAATCAAAGTACTCTCCGTGCAAGCAGGACCTATTTGCTAGATCACCTACTGTACTTTAAAGATTAGTTTTGTCTTTATGTTAAAGACCCTTTTCAAAGCCTAAAGACCCCAATTTCTTGTGACCCCCAGAATTTAATGGGCCTTTGCCAAGCAATGCAACTTCACAACTACGTAAAGGGCCAAGTTTGAATGTTTATTTTTGAGAGTGATGAGGACAGTCATACTGGGTGAGTCCAAAGCCTCTACAAATGCAAAAATAATACAAGCTGTCTAGGTGAGCATGCAAGTTCTGCGCTGAGGTTAAGTGGAGTAACATGGAGCCCACTTTTCTTTCTTCTTCTAGTTAGTCACGTGAGTTGAAGTGAATGGCAACGAGTTGCAACTACTTGACGTTTCCAGTGTTTTGAACTGAGAATTCTACACAACCTATCTCTTCTTCTTCTTTCTGCTGCACCCATCTGTTTCCATATCTTCCTGTCTTCCTCTTCTTGCTCTTACACACCCATTACCTGCATGTCCTCTCTTACCACATCCATAAATCATCTCTTAGGCCTTCCTCTTTTCCTCTTGCCTGGCAGCTCCATCTTTAATATCTTCCTCCTAATATACCCAGCATTCTCTCCTCTGCACATGTCCAACCCAACGCAACCTTTGACGTAATATTAGAATGACCGGCAGCTCGAAACTCAGCCGTCATGCGTCAGTGTTGAGTGCTGATTTGCGGCACGGACTGACTGAGTCTGACCCTGCATGTGATTACGGGAGTGGGTGGCGGAAAATGAAGGGCTGCATGCATTGCTGACCCTGTATATAATAATAATAAAAAAAAGTCAGAAGACTGGTGACAGGCGTGTGTAACGGAATGGCGTCCCGTGCAGAGCGGGTGCCCAACGAGTCAGAAAACGAGAGGACGTGCGCACAATATGAGAAACGGAATCATTACGTATGGCAGTATATAATGATAATAATGCTACTTGATTAGTTCATTTTTATAGTATTTGATGTTCTCGTATTCCGCACGTTAATGCTATTATTTCTGACATTCATATTTTATTTGTAGGCCTAACACTGATTTGAGTGTCCGTCGTGTGCTTCGACAGGCGCAGGCGTCCCGTCCGGGTCGCTTTACTGCGCAGGTGTAGCGTCGGACTAATAGAGGGATGAAATTAAAAGGGACACACGTGTCAAAGTACGCCATTGCTTGACAAAGAAGCATTTCATTGTGTGAAAGGCTCTTTTCATATTAAGTTGGTGCTTTGGACTTAAAAGGTTCTTGTGGACAAAACAGAAATCTTGAATGTAGGCTACAGCAGGAGCGCGACCTAGCAGGATACTGAAATATAAAAATAGAACTATAGGGAGCCTTTTAAAATCACTGGTTATTACATCTATGTATTATTACTCATGGAACCTGTTATGAATATTTAAAAATTGGTTCTTACTGGAACCTTCACGTGAATCGGTCTTGTTTAAACCAAAAATGGGCGTCCTATGTTATCGCTCTGAAGAATCTCTTTGGTATCTTTATTTTTAAGAGTGCGGGGAGGCGTCAGTTATTTTCATAAGTTTCATTAGCAATTTGAGATGACGGGTCATTTCAAACTTGTAATTTAAAACGGATTGACGAGCATTGGGAAGAATTCAACTTCTGCGGCCGAGTTTTGCTTAAGTTGCACGGTTCATTGTGAAAGCCATTGTAAATTATAAAGCAGAAGCACCGACTGCATTCGCAAGATTTTACAGATTATTTAGACGATCAGTTTACTCCTAAACCCGGTACTTACCCAACAAGAACATCACGTAAAACGCTTAAAGAGCCGAGCGGAGCACGCAGGCTGGGTTTGCTGAAGGGCGCATAACGGAATTTCCACCTACACAGCCAGATAGTCGGAACGAAATCCGAATAAACCTGTTTACGTGATCATGGCAATAGAGCCGGAGCTCATACCGCAAGTTTCTTACTATCTTTTAAACATTCAGGAATTAACTCCCGATTATTATTTATATTGCGTTGTTCGCTAGTGATAAGGGTCAAGACATCCCAAAATGATATTAAGCAATACGGGGATTCATTCAAAACACTTTTCTTTCTTTCTTTCTTTCTTTCTTTCTTTCAGCAGTGTATGTAGTTCATGTCACAGAAAGTTTTAATAAAGTTTATTGATTTATTTAAAAAAGGAAGGCGGAGCAATTAGTGAAGGGGGTGTAGAAGTGAAGAGACGTGATTGGTGTAGCTCAGCGTTGTGTGTTCACCGGTTGTGTCATTAAAAGAATTGGCAAATAGTCCACCAATTGGGATGTGTGATTTCTACATATGGAGGACTCCTCTGCTACGCTACGGAGGTCACTCAGGAGCCAGAAGAACCGACGCCGGACTCTGGTAAGGTGAAAACAGCAGACATATTAACCTGCGTCCAGAACATACAGCTTTTACACTTTTCTTTCTTTCTTTCTTTCTTTCTTTCTTTCTTTCTTTCTTTCTTTCAGTAACATTTAAACTTTAATTCTTTTTCTCATATTCCTCCCAACCCTCCCACTGTGCAAACGTTTACCAGGAGGTAAGCTTCATTCTTCCATATTGTGCGCCGATTTTACACTTTTGTGTATCTCTTCCTAATTATAGAACAGTAAGTGAAATTCACCGAGTCCCTGATAATACCCTAATATTTCATCCTAAACCCTGGGGTGTCCGGCGGCGCAGCTGTTAGCGCCGCCATCTGGTGGGCGCAGCATCCTTGTTCGATTCTTGTACCCAATTGTTGTCCATGTGGGATTTTCATGTTTCCTCGTATTACCGCGGGTTTTCCTTCAATGCTCTTAAAAATAAAGCTGCCAAAGTGGTTTATTAGTGCGATGCCATAGGGGAACCATTTTTGGTTCCATAAAGCACAATGAATAGAGGCTAACAGATCTGTGAAATACCAATGGGTTCCTGATTTTAAATGGACTCTCACTACATGCAGTCATACAGACTCCGTTCAGGTCTTCTTGATCTGTCGGCATCCTGCTGGGTCACCTGCTACACTTGAAATATGTCTGCTTTGTCCACATATTATTAACCATTTCAAAGCCCAAAGAACCAATTTCATATGCAATGAATTCTGAATGAAATGGCTCTTAGTGAAGCAACAGCTGTACGAGGAACCACACACTCTTAATTTTAGGGTCGCTAAGAGAACAAACATTGATGACTAATCAGGCAACATCTAATACCTTCGCCTCAGTGGTCACCCACATAAACACTCATTTCTACATTATGTCATTCCTGCAGCATTCAACGCCCAGATGGGTGTCAGCCATGGATGGGATGACAGTTTATCATGGAGCCCCAAGCTGAATTAACATTTAGAGATATTTCAAACTGAATTACAGATATCTAAAAATGCATCTATTTTAAGATATCTAAAAAGCATTTTATGATATCTCAAATAGATTTCAAGATATCTTGAAATGATGTGCTGTACATTTTGAAATATATGAAATGCATTTTAAGATATCTTAAATGCAATTCGAGATATCTCAAAATAGGTTCCTGTGCATTTCAAGATATCTCAAATACATTCTGAGATATCTCAAAATCACTTCCTGTAAAATTTCCTGTAATGTTGTTGTATTTGTAAATGTATTTGAGATATCTTAAAATGTGCAGGAAGTTATGTTGAGATATCTGAAAATGCATTTCAGAAATCTCAAAATGAATTTGAGAAATAGTGGGAAGTTATTTTAGGATATCCATCCACCCATCCATCCATTATCCAACCCGCTATATCCTAACTACAGGGTCATGGGGGTCTGCTGGAGCCAATCCCAGCCAACACAGGGCGCAAGGCAGGAAACAACCCCCCGGGCAGGGTGCCAACCCACCGTAGTTTTAGGATATCTCAAAATATGATTAAGATATCTCAAAAAGCATTTAAGATAACGTAATATTCACTGTTGTTTGAGATATCTAAAATACATTTTTAGATATCTAAAATTAATTTCATGATATCTTAAAATGGGTCTCTGCTCCATTTCAGATAACTAACAATGTATTTCAATATATCTCAAATTGTATTTCAAGATATCTAAAATGCATTTTAAGGTATATTTAAAAGGACACTCAATTATTTCAAGATATCTCAATAGTATTTTCAGATATCTGCAATACAATTTAAGATATATGAAATACATTTCCAGATATCTCAAAACAGCATCCTGTCCATTTCAGGATATCTCAAATACATTTTCAGATATCTCAACATCACTTCTTGCTCATTTCAAGATATCTCAAATACATTTTCGGGTATCTTATAATAAACAAAAAGTTCCATTGAAATAATAGGCAGTTTTACAGGAAATGATTTTGAGATATCTTGAAATGCATTTAAGATATCTTAAAATGCACGAAATGTCAATTTTAAGATATCTGAAAATTCATTTGAGATATCTTGAAAAGCAAACACAATTATTTTGAGAAATTTGAAAATGTATTTGAGATATCTCAAAATGTATTGCAGATATCTTAAACTGTGAAGGAAATTATTTTAAGATATCTCAAAGCGATTTTCAGATATCTTAAAAAGTAAATTACATTTTAAGATATCCGAAATTCATTTTGAGATATCTCTAAATGTTAATTCGGCTTGTCATAGAAGACCTGAAGAAAACCTACAAGCGCAAAGTCCACCCAGATTGTGACTGGCCTGAAATTGAGCACTTGGATGCAGAAGCTGTAAGTTACTGTGGCACCATGTTGCCTAACTTATGTAAACTGCAAATTATGACGCTCCATAACAAACCTTAATCTTCCATCACTTTACAGGCTCAGCACTGCTCTTTGTGTATTTTTACAGGCAGGGTGACACTATGGTGGCATTGAACCTGAAACCGGAGCCAGCGTTCAGCCTCAGTGAGAGTGTCGGCCATACCAGGTAAGCCACATCTCATGGGGCTTTGACACTTGCAGTGCAACTGTTTTCATGTTTCTATTCACTCTTAAAAATAAAGGGGTCAAGGTGTTTCTTAATTCACAGTGATGAATTAGGATTCTTAGAGGCACCATTTTTGGTTTCCAAAAGAACTGTCCACATGAACATTCCAGAAAGATGTTTGATTTATTTAGATTTGTAACGGGTTCCATAAATAGCCGATGATAACAGATTTACAAAGCTTTATGATTTGAAAAGGGCTCTTGCTGCAGAAAATCACGCAACGTAAGTTCAGGTTTTCTTGATAGGTTTAGAATGTTACTAGGGGGCTCCGCCCCTTGCTCGCTTCGCTCTCCAACCCCTGGTGTTGGGTAACCCGAAATACATTGATGTATGTATGAGATATATTGGAGTGTAAAGGTGTAGATGACGAACAAAGGAAGTAAAGAACCCACAGCATGGCACATTAGAAAGATTTATTGGAATATTTCTTTATACATATCAGTGGGCTGCCATGAAAGGTAGATGGTAGAATAACTGGTTTTCCAGCAGGGTGATCCATAACGTCAGCATCACGATTTATGTAGTCTATCAGTGATTTGTAGTTATCGGCTCGCAGTGTAGGTTGGTTGTTTCTAATCCACTGGAGATCATTTGATTCTGCTCGAATATAAATGTCAACTATATATTGTTGAGTTAGCTTTCCTGCATTGAGTAATGGATTAAACTCGTCTCTTACAGAGAGTCTGTAGGAGAAATATTCTTTCATGGATACACATGATCATTTGTTTAGTGGCTGTTTGTTGTTCCTTTCTTTGCCGTTTATCTATTGCCTCTGCTGTTTGAGAGGCGCGTTGTAGGCGCCTGCGTTCATTAATTGTATTCAGGCGGGCTCGTTTCTGTATGTCTGTCAGTTGAGATGTTTCGTTTTGGAGCCGTGACTCCTTTGGTTGCGTTGTTTGAGAAGCGCGTTGTAGGCGCCTGTGTTCATTGATTTTATCCAGGCGGGCTCGTTTTTGTAGCCCCGTCAGTCGAGCTCTTTCTTTTTAGAGCCGTGCCTGCTTTGCTTGCGGCATTTCAGACGCGTGTTGTAGGCGCCTGCGTTCATTTATTTTATCCAGGCGGGCTCGTTTTTGTATCTCCGTCATTTGTGGTCTTTCATTTTGAACCCGTGCCTGCTTTGCTTCCGCAGTTTCAGATGTGCATTGTAGGCGTCTATGTTTATTGTATTTGTCCATGCGGGCTCGTTTTTGTAGATCCGTTAGTTGAGATGTTTGGTTTTGAGCCGAGACAGTTCTGCTTCTGCGGTTTCAGACGCGTGTTGTAGGCGCCTACGTATATTTTCTTTATCCATGCGGGCTCGTTCTTGTAGCTCCGTTAGTTGAGCTGGATCGTTTTGGAGCCGTGACCGTGACTCCATTAGTTATCCGTTGTCTACCGTTAGTAATATGGATAATTGCACTTACTGTTAATACGGAGCATTTTCTGTGGTTGTACTGTTAATAATGCATCACTGTAATGTGATCCACATATGCTATATGGTTTGGACGTGTGAGGATACCATACGTCTAATACGGAGAGTTCGTTTATTCTTATTACCCGGACCATGCTGTGTAGTGTGGACGTTTAGTTCAGAAGCGCGTTGTAGGCGCCTGCGCCTTTCGTACTTTCTCGCGCCTTCCGTATTATCTTTGTGGACCTTTGCGGACTCCGTAGTGTCTTCCGTTTGACTCTGGGGTGCAGTGCAGAATCCTCTTTTCTGTGTGGCTGTGTCGTTAGTCGTTAGCTATGGGCGCTGTGGAGGATTGCCGGCTTTCCAGTCCGGCCCTCACCCCCAGGCCGCTAGGAGGAGCCCTCCGGACAGCATATTGGTGCCCCGAGTTCCAGCAGGGCCTCATGGACTTTGTAGTTTCTATACAAAGCCCTGCTGGATACCTTGGGGGCCGCCAGGAGTCGCTGTGAAGGGGCTAGTGGACTCTTACATGCCCTATAACCCAGGAGTGCGTCACAGTCACGTGACTGGAGGAAGCGACGTGCTCCCGGGATGACGAAGAGGACTGTTTGCCCTGACCCGGAAGGAAATGGACTTGTGGGTTGTGCTTAGAACCACTTCCGGGTCAGGGGCTATAAAAGGACTCTGGGTAAGCCCAGACATTTGAGCTGAGCTGGGAGGAAGGTGGGCTAAGTGTCTGGGCGAGGAGGAGAGAGAGTTTTGTATTGGTGTTTATGAGTGTGGGGAGGAGAGTGCTTGGTGCACTGTATTATAATAAAAAGAATTATTATTATACTTTCACCTGGTCATCAGAGTGGTACCTGAGGGTTCGAGACGTGGCTCCACGCCTCAACTGCTACAGCGTGTTGTTGCTTCATGTCTTATTTACGTTAGTTGAGCTCTTTCATTTTTGAGCCGTGACTCCTTCGTTCGCGGTGGATCAGACTTCGCTTGCGGTTTATGAGACGCGCGCTGTAGGTGCCTGCGCACTATGTCTCCTGGGTCCATCGCCGTGTACCTGCGTCCGTGCCTTCCGGTTTACTATTCTCGGTTAGTAATATGGATTATGACATCAAATTGTGATATCTGCACTCTTCAAATAGAAAGGTGTCAAAATGGATCTTCAGGGCAATGCCACAGGAAAACTATTTTTGGTTCCCAAAAGAATCATCCACATGAATGTTCCAGAAAGAACCCTTAATGTATTTCGGTCCGCAACAGACTCCATAAATAATAACAGATATGTGAAGTATTAATGACATTAAGGCTGTTCAAGGACTGTCACTCGCTACATACAACCACACAGGCTGCTCTGTTAGTATCCTGCCTACTATACTTTCAAGATTTCTGTTTTGTCCACATATTCGGAAACCGTTTAAAGCCTAACCAGCCAACTTGAAATGCAAAGAACCCTTAAAAATAATGAAATGGTTCTCTGTCAATAAATAGAATCAATGACCCAGTAAAGTGCCAGTTTAGACTCATTATTTTTAAGATCATACTTGGACCAAGCAGCGTGAGGATTAAAGTTGGATATCTGTGGCTTTATTACATCTTTCGTATGGGATGTTGACACTGGGAATGCCGTTTCTTCATTTTTGCAAGGTGCCACCGGCTGATAAAGTGGCTCGCTTAGGCTCTCAAGGTGACATGGGAATCAAGGGGGGCTTCCTTGTCTTTTTATAAGGTGCCGTCTTAACCAAATTCCACCTGATGTTTCGCAAGTGCAGTATAATGTGCTTATTTGTTCAATGGGAGCATTGGTGAAACAGGCTAGTTTATATATAATGTCATACATGCGTGTCAGAGGGACAGCTTCAGGGCTCCTTGGAGGTAAACATTACCACTCTGGGACACAAGAGGGCGCTGTCACTGATAGTATTGTCTCGTTTTGCACTTACAGCTCAGAGAAGACCACTACAGGCCTAGTGACTCCACTGCTTCCAGTCCAGGAATTATAAAGCTGAGACGCCCCCATAAGGAGGGTTGACTTTGGGCAAAGCAGACCGCCTGACAGAGCCTTGACCTAAACTCATGACTGGCCTATAGAGATTGACTCTACTTATTTCGAAAAACAGTGTATTTGTGCTTTGTTTCCGTTTTGCTCCACTTATCTGGACTTGTACGACCCTCAGTCGATGATATAAGCTTTATATATGGCAGCTCACGTAATATTTTAGTGGTTGAACATTGTAAGATAAAAATCTCCAGCTAACTAAATCCAATTCAGTGTCACAGGGAGCTGTAGCCTATCCCAGCTGCAATGGGAGCCATTCAGAAACAAACCCTGGATGGAGTGCCAGACCATCAACACGCACTCACGGGAGGTTCATTTGGAATTGTGATTTTATCTCAGTGGCATCGGTTTGGCTGTTTGGAGACATTTGAGGAACTGGAACATGGACATTGGCAGCCAGGTGTGCACTCACATGACGACTTACAACCTTTTGAGATACAAGTGGGTCCATTTTTTTTGTGAAGTTAGCTGCTCATGGTCATATAAACTCACAACCTCCGGGTTTGCAGCCCAAAGCTTAACCCATCATGACACATATAGAAGGGAAAATTTTATATTTTAGACATAAATAGCATATTAGCATAAATAGGCATAAAAGTAATTAATAGCTTCTAAAACATTAAGATTAAGCATAAATTAGAATGTTAAGCAAATAAGATAGGTCAAGTAAATGGTTAACTAAAAATCAGTCATATTGCATTATTTTTTAAGCTTGAAGGAAAATTACCAGTATTAAGAAAGCAAAAATAAGAACAGGACAAAATTGACGCAGAGAAGTTAGCTGAGGACAAGATAAGAAGGCATGAGAACATCTGTTCTCATGGAGGCCAGAAAACATGGTTTTAGTAAGGCACGTACGAAGCCAGCTGAAATATTGAATCGGCAAAGATGGCAAGAAGGCATTGCTGCCAAGGTCAGGTGATGTAAGGTGATGATAAGGAAAAATGACAAAAAATGTTTTAACATAAATAAGTTTAGAAAATTAGTAATACTAGCATTTAACCTAAGTACAGAAATTAAATGTAAATCAAGCATGCCAAGCAAATGATCAAATAAAGGCACATGCTTGTAGCAGTAGAGGCTCTTATCGACCTCTTGAACCCTCAGGTAGTACGCCAAACACCAGGTAAAAAGTCCAAGACTTTTTTATTTTAGAATAATAATGTGCACTAAGCACCCTCCACTCCACACTACACATACAAATAGCAATAATCAATAATCAAGCACAATAAACACTCCTCCTCTCCCAGACACTTCGCCACCCTTCCTCCCAGCTCAGCTCAATGTCTGGGCTTTCCCAGAGTCCTTTTATACCCCCTGACCCGGAGGTGTTCCTGTCCCACAATCCACAAGTCTTTATTACTTCCGGGTCAGGGTAAAAGTCCGTTTCTTCAACCTGGATGCACGCCGTTTCTTCTTGTCATGTGATCATGACGCACTTCCGGGTTATAGGGCATGTAAGAGTCCGACAGCCTCCCTACAGTGACTCCCGGTGGTCCCCAAGGTATCCAGCAGGGCTGTGTATACAAACTACAAGGTCCATAAGGCCCTGCTGGAATTCGGGGAACCTCAATGCTGTTGGGAGGGCTCCACCTGGCAGGCTGGGGGTGAGGGCCGGAATATTTAGCCGGCCATCCATCACATGCTATATTACTTTTAAAATCAAAGCTTAAGCTTCAGGCCACCATTATAAAAAAGTTTGGAAGGCTTAGGAAAGGAAATGACATAAGAAAGCCCAAAGATGGTAAGAGGAAGCCATCTGCCCAGCCTTAGACCAATCAAAAATAAGCAAAGCAGAAACTAGAGAGAAACAATGGACAATAAAAACAGGTGCAGAATGAGCTAATTGAACAAGGACAAAGTGATAAGAAATGATATATAAGTTTTGGGTTTTGAACTGTTCGGGGCTCAGCTCAATTTGGCCGTATTGGGGTGAGTCCTTGTTATTATTGTTATTTTATTGCAATAAAACTATAGACTCTGTATGCCTATCCTGAGACTCCTAATAGCCTTCATTTCAGGTAAAAAGCCTTCTGGTGGTAATTTTTTCGCCGCAACACACGCTGCCTGCCTTGCAACAGATTTGTCCAAATTCTTGTGGTCCAGCCGTGCAGCCCAGTGCTTCAGGTACTATGACACACCACTTACCATTACAAAGCCCTCACTTTTCAGTTTGTAGATGATTTACATTTTAGCACCAGGAGACCTTTGCTTACATGCCCAACACCTGGTGAACACCACCCAGCACAGCAGCTCTTCATTTCACCATCTTACAGGTCATTTTATTGCTGTCCAGATGGGCTTTGATCACCTGAGTAAATGGCCAGCCCTCAAGATCTTCTTCACCGTCACTGTTTTTTTAGTATCGGCGACTCAGTCTTACAGATCGACTAAACCAACTTCCACCTTTGTCCTATTTAAAAGCTCTGTTATGAATTGCTTCACTGTATACCTTCTTAAACATCAATGTGCCTGAGTGACTCTTCAGAGCGATGACCCATTCACATGAAGGCTCCAGAAAGAGCCTTTAGATCCGTAACAGGCTCCATACAGTAAGTAACCAGAAACAGACTTATGAAATGTCAATAAGTGCTGATTTTAAAAGGATGCTTACTGCATGCAGTCACACAGGCTAAGTTCAGGTTTTCTTAATCTTTAGGTCACCTACCATACATTAGGATATCTGGTTTTTTTTTCCTACAAGTTAGGATGTTTTCCAAAGCACAAAGAACCAACTTCATATGCAGAGCACCAGAATGCAATGGTGCTTTGTCAAGCAATGGAGCTATGAGGAACCTCACCTCCCCAATAAAGACCCTTAACATGCCATTAAAGTAGAGCATATGATGCATTTGCCTTGTATGGCACCTTTCACAGATTGCTTTACCTCAAGACGCTTCTCACAGTATGTTACTAAAACGGATTTTAAACAATGCAATTTCATCAGTCAGTCCTGTATTTTACAAATATTACTATCAAATATGCTCCTGTTTGCTTTATCTTACCCAACACAAAGGCACTATATATACACTATAATCTGCTTTTGAGTCCCCTGAGTGAATATTATTATTTTCAGTTTATTTTGTGAGAACTATTACCTGGCTTTGTGTCCCCTTTTCGTATTTTTCTATAACCCGTTTATCCATTACAGAGTCACTGGGGGTCCTTACCAGTAGCCTCGGGTGACTTTCCCTTTTTTGTCGCAAAGCACAAGTGATTGAAGGCTTATCTCGCAGCAGCGCCCCCTATTGATACAACATTTTACAGAAACAGATCAAACTTCTCTGAAGAACAAAACAATTCTGACGGCCTTGAAGATGACACTTATTTTAAGGACCATGGACTCTCATAGCCTGGAAGACGATTTGAAGAATACATGAGTGATTACGGTGAACCTTTAAACAAATCTCACTCCAAAAACACATTCTTTGCTTTCATAAAGATTAGCCAAATACTTTAAATCTATTTAAAATATTTAAAAAAACATCAACTTTATTTGTTCAAATTAATTAGACATGACACAAAACAGATGGATCTAACGGAATTGTATAAAGTCAATAGGATTATTTTTAACAGACAAGCAGAAGTACTCCACTCTGAAAATGAACAATTGTGGAGGTTCTCTTTATACAACTAATTTAAATCACTTAAATGTAACAGCAAATATAATTATTTTAAGTTTTTCTTAACATTTTTTAGTTACATTGACTTCAATTTGTTAGATGTCACACTAACAATCTATGTTGAAACAAAGCAATCAGACCATTTTATTAAACATAAGTACAATCTGTCTGAAGGACTGTTGTCGTCACTCGCTTATTTTATGTTAATCGTTCTCAAAATGAATACTTTTCTTGTCTTCTATACACAGTTAAACTAAGTTGTTTTAACTTAAAAAAATCAAGTTTTATAGCCATCCATGACTATCCCATATTTGCATAATATATGATATTTTACATAAAGCTCCGCCCCTTTGTTGACAACACGTTCACATTCTGAGATTGATCCCCACATCTTTGTAAACTTGGAAAGAAAGTTAAAGGTTTCTAGTAATTTGATTATTTTTGTTCCAAATGCTGTGGGTTTTGTGGGGTTGTGGAAGCCAATTTATGTTACTTGATACACGTCGTCCACCTTGCATCAGAAAAGCGTCTTTTTCTTTATTTCCAATACAACAATGGGTTACACTTCAGTTTAGGTACTGCAAGCATGTATCCATTACTCATTCACTCTTATGTAACAAGACCTTAATAAACACTCCTTTGGGTCTTCATAACACTTAGAAAACCTCAGTAGACTGGTTATTCATCTCTTGTGCAGTGCGGCATATCGACATGCTGGCTGTTAATATGAAGGATTCACCAGTCTTATAATAAACTTGTCATTTCAAGAGAAGCGTGTCTCAGTGAAGCCCCCTCAGACCACCCCAAAGTGAAGTTTTGTTAGTCGGTCACATTGCAGAGATGAAGAAACACATTACTGATGCTTTGTAAGAGTCACGAAGGCTCAAAGAAATGTATGTTAAGGCCTTGTTACATAATAATAAATGATTAATAGATGCATTTTTGCAGTACCTAAACTAAAGTGTCACCCAGCAATGTAATTTATGTTGAGACTACATGAAAAATGCAATTAAGTAAAATAAAAGTTGTTCACCTTAGGCAGTAATAAGTGAATCACTGCACACTTAATAATGGAAACACTACTGATATACATTGAATATTAATTACATCTCATGTATTTACATAGATTGAATGTGACCGCCATAAAGTCACAAGTAGGATTTACTGAATTTACGTAGGTAGAAAAACTTAAATTAAATTCAAAGATTTACTTGAGTGTGATATTTAATAATTATATAGACAGAATTTCTCTCTCTCTCTCTCTCTCTCTCTCTCATATATATATATATATATAAAATCCAGTGTCTGTCTGTCTGTCTGTTTGAATGTTTGTCCGCTTTTCACAAGAGAACTACTTAATGGATTTAGATCGGGTTTTCTCTATAATTTTCTTGAACATTCTGTTTGATTTTGTGACTCCCCTCATTACGCTAAGTATCATAGTTTGCTTGCGGCACCAATTTATTTGTGCGAATCCGAGAGAGATGCAGTGGGCCGAGGAGAGGAGGCGGGGCCCTCCTGACTCACGCGCTAGCCTCGGGGTGTGTACCTTACCTCTACTTAGCAAGAGAATGAGAGAACCACTTCATGGATTTAGATTGAGTTATTTTCTATAATCTGCTTTAACATTCTGGTTTATTTGGCAACTTCTCTCATCGCGCTAAGAATCATAGTTTGATTACTGGAGTGATACATTCTCGCTAATCTGAGACGGAGGCTTTGGGCCGAGGGGATGGGGAAGCGTGACGTCAGGAGTGGGGAGCCAGACCCTCCTCACTGTCCATTTTCACTAATACCCGGGCGGAGCCGCGGGGCACAGCTACTTTAGTATAAAAATAACAGCTAGCGATTAATGCATTTGAACTACATCAAGTTTATGTATAATACTTACACCATACTGAAGCCTTTCAATTTCGAACTTATGTAATCCATTCATGTTCAGTGAATGTAACTGAGAAAAGTGGAGTGAAATGCCATCTTTTACATTGGGGTTATGTGAATGAATTAGGTGGAGATTTTACATATAATTTAAATACATGAATGTGAAGTTTTCAGCCTAAATGTGAAGGTAATACAAATGGTTGTTTAACTTGTAATTTTCCTTTATATTGTACACTCTTAAAATGAGTTGTGCGGTTCCTTTGCTTGACCAAGGACCCTATAAAGCAGTGAAGGGTTCTTTTCACATGATGTTGTTTGGGCTTTGAAAAGGTTCCCAATATGTTGACAAAACTGACCTCTTCAATGTACAGTGGGCAGGATCCTAACAGATCCAGAATACCCAGACTTAGCTTGTGTTGTGGTATGCAGCAAGAGTCCATTTAAAATCAGGAACCCACTGGAAATCCATACATCTGTTTAACATCTGATCTTGGTTATTTATAGAACCTCGGTAGTTCTTTCTGGAACCTTTGTGTGGATGGCTTTGTTTTGGGAAGCAATAAGGGTTTAACTATGGCATCGCTCTGAAGAGCCTCTTTGGCACCTTTAGTTTTTAGAGTGTGGAGCAGTTCAGCTGAAAGTGGTGATGAGCAAAGCTCACTCTTTTAATTATGTGATGAAATTCTTTGGAGGGGAGTACTAACACACTGCTCCATTACTAATAACACCAAAACAGAGTTAACTCAATGTAGATAGATAGATACTTTATTAATCCCAAGGGAAAATTTACAATGTAGGGTGATCTGAGACTATGGAGACTTCAAGTGACTGGCATGTATAAGGCATGTATAAGATGAGCTTGACTTAGAATGTGTACCAGGTAACTAAAGAAACTTGTTACATTGGTGTTAACAGTGGGATTTTGTTCAGTTCCTAAGGTGAATTTAGTGAGGGAAGCGGTGAATGAATGCACAGGCTATCTTTTCAAGAATATCTGATGAGATTATATCTATGAACAGGGCCGGATTAAGACCCTTAGATGCCCTAAGCACTAAGTAATTTTGGTGCACCCTTACACTAGTAATTCAACATATTAAAACAATAACAAACTAGAAAATAAAATTTTATTTTATTATCGAAAATTTGAAATTAAACAAACATATTTATAGTAAGAAGGAAAATATTTATTTTTGTATGCTTCATTTTTTTTAATCTTAATTTTCTCCTACTTTTTTTCCTTGCAAACTCTTTGATTAGATCTTCATAATCAATCTTACTTAACACATCGGCTTCTATACATAATAGAGATAAGGCATCCAGCCTGCCTTGATGCATAGTTGTACTCAGGGGATTTTTAATATATTTTAACTGAGAAATATTATTACGTGATAATAATTTTTAATCAACTATTAACTATTATTTAAAAATACATATTGTTTTGAATCAAATTATTTTCACAATATTTTGACATAACATGGCGTGTAAGGGAATCATCATGAAACAGGAATTCCCCATCATAGATGGCACCAGTATGCAGAATGCACTGTTTAAGGCGCCATCTACGAACAGTGAGGGCATAGGGAGGTACAGGGAGGCATTATTCATTTTTCATTAAATTTTGAACATGGCTATAAATTTAATTAATTTACTAATTTATGTGATAGATTCGGCCATGAAAAATTTTTGTGGTGCCCCCTTTACCCTTGATGCCCTAAGCATATGCTTACTTTGCTTATATGGTTAATCCAGCACTGTCTATGAACCAGGGGACCCCATCAAACTGATGTCAGCATTGGGATGTTACTCTGAGTGGAGGGAGATTTTTCTAGGAGGTACTATGATGGACTGCTAAAGACATGTATCTCACTGAACTTTAGTAACATTACTTACTGTTCATAACAGTTTGTCTGTTTTTCATGCTCAACCTGATCAGGATGTTAATGAATCTCTGACTTGAGGTGTGAAGTGTATAGATCAGGAGCACAGGTCCATAAATCCATCAATCTTTTCAACCAGCTTGGTTCAAGTTCAGGGTTGCAGGAAGCTGCTAATCTATAATAGGAGAATTGGGCAAAAAGGTTACATACCCTGGACATGATTGCCAGTCCACAACATATCAGGTGTTTTAGAATCACCAATCACTTAATTAAAATCAACTTATAAAAGTCCCATTGTCCAACACTTTTGCTGTTTGCTGGACCTGACTAGTATGCTATGAAACTCCAAGTCAAGGTGTTAAGAGTCAACCAGGAAGATCATCCATCCACCTTTTTAACCATCCATCCATCCATCCATTTTCCAACCCGCTGAATCCGAACACAGGGTCACGGGGGTCTGCTGGAGCCAATCCCAGCCAACACAGGGCACAAGGCAGGAAACAATCCCGGGCAGGGTGCCAACCCACCGCAGGACACACACAAACACACCCACACACCAAGCACACACTAGGGCCAATTTAGAATCGCCAATCCACCTAACCTGCATGTCTTTGGACTGTGGGAGGAAACCGGAGCGCCCGGAGGAAACCCACGCAGACACGGGGAGAACATGCAAACTCCACGCAGGGAGGACCCGGGAAGCGAACCCAGGTCCCCAGATCACCCAACTGCGAGGCAGCAGCGCTACCCACTGTGCCACCGTGCCGCCCCCTTTTTAACCAGCTGGGTCCAATTTCAGGATTGCCGGAAGCTTCATTATGGTAGAATTGGGCAATCAGGGACAAACCCTGGACTGGACCCCAGTCCCCAACAGTCAGTCAGTCATTATCCAACCCGCTATATCCTAAAAAAGGGTCACGGGGGTCTGCTGGAGCCAGTCCCAGCCAGCACAGGGCACAAGGCAGGAACAAATCCCTGAAAGGTCACCAGCCCACCGCAGGACACACACACGTACGCACACTGGGGACAATTTAGGATCGCCAATGCACCTAACCTGCATGTCTTTGGACTGTGGGAGGAAACCCACGCAGACACGAGGAGAACATGCAAACTCCACGCAGGGAGGACCCGGGAAGCGAACCCGCTACCGGCGGCACGCCCAGTCCCTAACATATTTGGCTATTTTAGAATCATTTATTACGTAACGGTATATTTGAGTTTTAAAGGTCACATAATGAATTAAATTATATGCAAGCTAACATCCTGTGTCCCGGAAATATCGGGTGGGACAAAAAACAACCCTGGTGAGTACAGTGACACATTTCTTCACTAATGGACATCGGGCTTCGCATAAGCAGTGACGCTCTGAGCAGCTGAAGTCACTGGATTTCTGCAAGATGTTCAGGTAACTGCGCGTCTTCTTGGAAATCAATCAATCGCTTCAGGCAGCTCTACTTAAGTGGGACTCTTAGTGTGTTAAAGTAGTTGGCCATTAGTTATTCATCGCTCTTGAGTTCACCTGGAAGTGATGACAACTATTGTTTGAAAACCAGATGCCCCATGTGAAAGACATTTGCGCCTCGCCTCGCCTAGCACCCAAGACGGACACTTATTTCGTAGGGCTTTTTTTACAAGCCGACTCCTTTTCATGGAAACTCCCAGCGCCCGTTCGTCGTTGCCATGACAACGAGACTCCGCGTTTCAGGTTGCCTCTTTGCCACGCTGAGCTGCGAGGGCGGCTCTTGTTTTGCGGATTTTTTCAGGCAGCGCCGTCGATCACGAGCAGTGAAAAAACACGCGGACGAACATGAACAGGTACCGATTTATCCATCATGACGCAGACAAGCTACATAGGCCTGATTATAATTCGCGTTGACGTCTGAATTGTTTATTTTATTTAGATCACACGGTTTGGTGAAGTCGCCGAGGCATCCATCGAAGGTAAGTGCGGTTAATTTTCTTCAGTGTCACTTAATTTAATTTTATTATTTAAAAGATGTGTCGGTGTAGAAAAAGGCGATGATCTGCACGGGCAGTTTGTGGGCGAAAGCGCTTATCGGAATATACTCATCGCTAAACATATTCCGCTTGTCATGTTTTATAGCGCCATTCTCTGTAAATCGAAGAGTACAGTTTCCCCTGGAGCCAAATTTAAAATCTTGCTTTTTACATTTAAAGTTTTTCATTGTCGTAGTTTTTATTTTAAGTTGCATTCAGTGGTTTATTACGAGAAGGCAAAATACAGATTTTCCAAAAACAGCCAGTGTGTTTTCTAAGAAAAGACTGAATTAGATGCAGAAGCTTCTGGAAAGATACAGGTGTGTCTTTAATTATAATTGCAAGGAGTCCACCAGCACAATTGTGTGCAGTCCTGGGCCGATTGTGTCTGTGACAAGCTGTTCCCTTTGACTTCTTTATTTCTCTTCGTATTTAATTGTCAATCTTGCACAAGACTGCGCTGTAGTCTATACGCCTGGTTTGACTCGATCTGCTAAGCAAACAAACATATAAATACATAATAATAATAATAAAGGGCGTAAACCCAACACACTGTTTCTTAGTCCATCTCTCCTCCCCTTCTAACCTGCCATGTCCGACCAGACTTGATAGCAGGGTGGGCTTATGAATGACCAGCAGCTCATCTGAGTCCAGTTTTGGATCTTTTGTACAGTTCTACTGCTTGTCAGGGAGTGAGGTCATGGAGGGGGAAAGGGAAAGCATTCCCAGGCCGCACTCACAAAAAATAAAGAAATTCGCTGGAGAAATTTAATTCAATTACATGTAAATGTTAAACATTTCCAGCAGTTCAAACTCAGTCCGAATGGGGTTCGCTAATCAGGGTGCAAGGGATTAGGTGAATGCAGAATTACCCAGACTTCTTTTAACTGACATCTGTGAACAAACAGTTTTGTTAAACATGATAAATTCAGTATGTTGATCGTACACTCTTGCACTGCAATAATGATTTGATTCTTTCAATTAAATTAACGCCACAAAAATCTTTGTTTCAAGTAATGTTAGTTTTACATTTTAGATAAACTGGGAAGTCCCCCAGTAACAATTACAAATGTTATTTCCAGGTAGTCAGTTACACCAAAATAATTAACATATTACAGCTCCTGTAATAAAGACTGCATACTTGGTTTGCCAATAGACAGACGCCCCCAAAGCTTCCTGCATAACCTTACAAATCTTAGGTTCTTAAAGTACTATCTATCTATCTATCTATCTATCTATCTATCTATCTATCTATCTATCTATCTATCTATCTATCTATCTATCTATCTATCTATCTATCTATCTATCTATCTATTATATAGTGCCTTTAATCTATGTCTACCTCTATATCTTTATCTAGTTTTTATCTTTATCTGACGTAATGTAAATGAGTGAAGACTGCTAAAAATTTGCAATATCTTTACAATGAGTGGTCCCTTAATGCAAATATAATAATAATAATACATTTTATTTTATTTATATAGCACCTTTCCCATGCTAGAGGCGCCTATAAACTAAACCTAAAGTTAATGGTGTGCTTTTGCTAGCCCAAAATAAGTCAAAAACTTCTCAAATATTCCGGAAAACATCTCCAAATCATTCTATGTGAATCCCTCTTTTTGTCTCACTTGAAAGTGTAAAAAGAAGATCCCCAGATTTGGCAGTATTGCTGTCTGACCTCTCAACATGATTGGTGATTCTCTGTCAATGACACTTATTTGCTTTTTATAAATTTAAATTAATTGAGTTATTATGACATTCTAACAATTTTGGTCAGTTGTACTGGAAACAAATACGTAAAGACTATAAATGCACTTGTCTTCAGTTGATGTACCTGAATAATGACACATTTTCTTAAAAATAATTTTTAAAAATCTTTTAAACATTCATTCTGAGAAAATCCAGCCTAGGATAATTGGGCAGTTGCAGTATACCCTAGAAATGATTTCTTGGAGTTGTGCTCTTAAATCAGTGACAAACATTCTTGTGTTTCTTTGCAAATTGTACTTGTTAGTGTGACACTGAAGCAGTTTAAGTCTGTTGCTCTAGAAATGGATATGCAGAACCTCTAAACCATTAATTCCTTTTGAGTAAAGCAAATTTAAGTTAGCTGAGTAATAGTAACAAACCCCAAGCATCATTTTTGAGCGCTGCTAGTCTCCACTAGAGGTGAGGTTGTCATTTTCGGCAGAGTCAGATGTTTTTCTAATGGAATCTCACAGGTGACCCTGAATGGATTTTAGAATTGAAATGTGAAAAGAGGATTTTCTTCCATTCTTTTTATACAGGAGGTCTTTCATCTTTCAGGGGCTGTAGTGCTGTTTCTGGCAGACCTGAATTTTCTTGACATTTTTATATTGTTTGACGTCACAGGACTGCTCCGCTCAGTTTTCCTCAGATTTACCTACATGCAGGTCACTGGTGATTAGGGCATGCTGGTGTAAATGTTGTTTACTCGTTTCTGCTTTATTATTCACACTGATATTGTAATCTGGTGTTTATAGGAACCGTTAGAATGAAGTAAATCTATCTATTCCTCCATCAGTCCACTTCTTGAGCAAGATTTAATTTAGTTAATGGTTGCAGAGAGCTATGCATGACCAGCCCCGATAGCCGGGGTCTCAGGGTGCGAACCAGCCCTGGATAGGATATCAGACATTTTTATATGGGGTCAAGAATAAATCAAATGGACAGTATTTAAGTAGAAAAAATAAAATTTCAGAAGGCATCTGCACTTTTAAAAATAAAAGTGCCAAAGTGGTTCTTCAGAGGGATGTCATAGGGGAATCATTTTTGGTTCCCACATCCACATGAAGGCTCCAGATAGAACCTTTTGTTTAGAATGATAACAGATTCTAAAATAGAGCATGAGAAGAGGATAACAGATTTGTAAAAAACTAACGAGATCCTGATTTTTAAATGGACTCTTCGCCTCATACCATCACACAGGCTCAGGTTTTCTTAATCCCTTAGTGTCCTGCTTCCTCTACATTTGTTTTGTCCACACATTATTGACCCTTTCAAAGCCCAAAGAAGCAATTTCATATGTAAAGACCCCTTCCCAGTGTTATATAATCAGGGCACATACACACCCTTGAGCAATTTACACAATTCTGCTGCTAGTCGGGGGGTGAGGGTGAAAAGGGAAAGCATTCCCAGACCATGAGAGTCCCCACTATCGTGTAGGATTTTAATTTTTAGCAGTGACATGTACATTTTTCCAGTCAAACTTCTCAGTGAACCTCGTTGTCTTTATTGGTTACATCGAGACGCACCCCTTTAGATGTAAAATGTCAAAGAAGGACTTGCTACAGTTTTGAGGTCTTTCTCTATTCAGGGGGCTTCAGCCCTGTTCCTCATTTACCAAGTTCTGCATCTGCCAAACATGACTCATCTCAACAGATTTGTGTTATTTGGTGTCCTGCTCCATTTAGGTTCCCATGATTTACTAACCAGTAGGTGGCTTGTGATGAGTGCATGCTGGTGTGAGTGACATTTACACATTCATGCTTTATTATTCATACTGGTATAGAAATGTGGTGCTTTTAAGAACCTTTAGAATGAAATCCATCCATCCGTTCCTCCATCCATCAAGATTAATCTAGTTCAGGACTGCAGGGAGCCACAGCCTACCCTGACAGCTGGGGGTCTCAAGGCAGGAGGAACCTGTCCTGGATAGGATACCAGTCATTCCTATATGGGGTCAATAAGAAAAGAGAAGGGCAATAGTTAAGAGGAAATTTCTGCAGGCATCTACTCGCTTAAAAATAAAGGTGCTAAAGTGGTTTGTCAGAGCATTCCATACAGGTACTATTTTTATTTCCTAAAAGAACCATCCACATAAAGGTTTCAGTAAAAAAAACTCTTTATTTATGTCCACAGCAGGTTCTATAAATAACCATGAAAAGATGAGAGCACATTTCTGAAATACTAATGATTTCCTGATTTTTAGAACGACGCTTGCTGTATACAATCACACAGACTTGCTTCAGGTTTTCTTGATCTGTCAGTACTCTGCTAGGCAACCAATTTCTATTTTTTCCACAAATTAGAAATCTTTTGTAAAACCCCACCAGCCAATGTCACGTGCAAAGAATCCATCCCAGAATGAAGTGGTTCTTCATCAAGCAGTGGTTCTACAAGGAACCCCACCACCCAGTAAAGTGTTATTTTAGATCTGATATTTTTGGAGAAGGGTATTGGAGTATTTGGGATGATAAAAATATCAACTCTATGGCAGCCTTCTGTATTTTAACAAATAGGAGTGGAAGTGTTTTAAGAACTGAACAGGGAATTAGTCAATACACAGATTAAATGTGCAGATGTCTTAGGTTGACATGAAAGTAGATGGGTCTTTATGGTTGTTATTACATCTGCACTGCGAAGATAGGAAAAACAGCTACTGATTTTAAGGATCAGACGTTGAGTCGTAGACAGAGAATAAGCTGGTCAAAATGTAAAGATACATGCGATTCAGCAAACTCCAATATGTAAGATAAAAATTAAAGTTGTGGAACGTGCCAAAAAAAAGTTAGAAAATGGCAGAAAAATGTCTGTTTTCTTCACACTCACTAAATGTTATGATCAGGAGTTCCAAACATGGTGAAAGGGTGTGAGGCCTCCAGAATAAGCCACAAAAGCAGGTGATGACCTAAACTGGACAGCGCAGAAGTGTCTCACCCTAAGGCAGGCCACACCCCAACTGCTACCAGCAGGCTTTGGCCTTCATGGCGTAAAAATGTGGCACTTGCTATTAAAGTTCAGAATCTAACAAGTGTCTCAAAATGGGAGAAAAAACATTAAAATTCTGGCTTATAAATGGAAGGACAAAGATTTTTTTTAAATTAAACAATTTGTTTAAAAAAATAAGGAAATATAGCATTATATTTGTATTTAACACACTGCTGCACACTTAAGAAAAAGTCATTACTCGCCATGTTGTTTATTCCACCTGGGATTTTGTGAATCATTGGAGACTTGTGTAGATTGTATGAAGGCATGAATAAGATGTGCATTTCTTATAATGTGTACCTGGTAAGAAGAGAAACTTGTTACATTGGTGTTAACAGTCAGATTTGTTACAAAAGCGCAAAAGAAACCTATTTGTTACAATAGAAACTTGTTGCATCGGTCTTTTTCTGTCAGTACTTAAGGTTAATTTAGTAAGGGACGATGTGAATGAGTGCATAGCATGTCTTTTCAAGAATATCTGATGAGATTATATCTATGAGTGAGGAGACCCAATGAAACTGGTGTCAGAATGGGGATGTTCCTCTGTGAAAGGTGATTTCTGTAGGAGGAACTATGGTGGACTGCTGAAGATGTCTGTCTTCAAACTTTGGTAACACCACTCACTGTGCACAACAGTCTCTATTTGTTTTTCTTGCTTGACCTGACCAGGATGCTAATGGGTCTCCAACTCTAGATGTTAAGTGTAGATCAGGAGCACAGGTCCATTAATCCATCCATCTTTTCATCCAGCTTGGATCAAATTCAGGATTGCAGGAAACTCCAAGTCCTTGGTAGAAGAACTGGGCAAAAAGGGACAAACCCTGAATGGGATGCCAGTCCATAGCATATTGGCTATTTTAGATTCACCAATTACATAATTAATTCAACTTATAAAGTTCCCAGAACAAAACTGCTACCCCTAGGCTTTGGTCTTGCAGGCCCAAAAATGCAGAGGTTGTAGTTAAGGTTCACAATATTACAAATGTCTCAAAATGTCTAATGAGGGAGAGAAACCATTAAAATTCTAGCTTGTAAACAGAAGGGTAAATATGTATCTTTATAATTGTTTTTATAAATGTTATAAAAGTGTTTATTAACAAAAATAAAGAAATGTAACAAATTGCTTAAAAGAACAGAAACAGTGTGCCTAAAAAGGCAATCTGAGGTAATCAAGTTCAAGCCACAATTGGAAAGCAGTAATCCAAGAAAAAAAGCAGTAAAATCACCAAAATTAGTCCATCCAAAGAAGAAACAACGTTTCCAAGCTCCACTGTTAACTCAGTGCTGCACTGCTGGGTCTCGCTTTCTCACTGAGGATATATAAAGGCAGAGGGAGGAGCCAGCAGCGGTGATGTCAATGTGGCCCCACCTCCCAGGGCATCACCCACAGAGCACAGAAAATGGCAGCACATTTAAAAGAGACAGAATACGAACACAAAGTAACAGACATATCTGACAGAAATAACATAAAAATGTGAAAAACATTTAAAATGACCAAAAACAAATTTAAAACATAAAATAAATACAAATTAGGGATTAAACCCAAATACCCAACACTGTACATACTACTTTTCAGCTATCACCAGAGTCTGTTTTTAGGCTGGTTTTCTGGTACCTGGTATTTCCATTGTAATGCTGAGGATATACTTAAAGCTATGTGACACATGCAGTTGCAGATGCTGCTGCAACACAGGCAGTGCACTGTGCTGATTATATTTGCATGCGTACTTTATGTAAATCTGGGGGAATCCACCAGGTGGCAGTGCAAGAAATCATCACCGTTGACCAAACAATGTCTGGTTTCACTGTGTTGCGAGTTGAGGGAAGATGTGATCAAGACAAAAATATGTATAAAAACTACACATGACTACACCTATAATTCGTTACTTTTGAAAGTTCTCCAGTTTTGACTATCGCAAGGTTTTTGCTTTAATTTGAAGCAAATTTTGAATACCAGTTTGTGTATGCTGCCATCTTTTATAGTGGCAACATGAGGACATCACATGTAACATCGTTCAACATAACTAGCAAACAACATACAGCAAAACGGCTCCCGAAATGGCAGCATCCATAAAAAAAGCATTAAGGAAAATGGCAGCATAATGATGTCAGAAAATTAACAACAAAAATAAACCGCTGCAGTGATTACAATAATAATAATTAAAAAAAATAAACAAGGCGATACCAAAAAGTATTCTGACAGCAAGGCAAACATTGTTCAATCGATCAGGTGAACATTGGCAAAGACCTAGATTGTAAACCTGTACTTATTAAGTCGGCAGTTCTCAAACTGGGGGGGGCGCGAAGTAACAAAAAAGGGGGCGCGATTGTTGCCATATGTGGCGTAATTTTGCTATTCGTAGGAAAATTTTAAACTTGTAGCGGTGTATCGGCAGCAAAAAATATAGGAATACATTTTATTAGGGTTTCAAAAAAACGTTAGGGGGGCACGATTAAAACTGTTTTAAAAACTCGGGTTGCAAATACTTAAAGATTGAGAAACTGTATTAAGTAAAGCTGTTCCTAATTATTTTCTTCTGCAAAGAGTCCTTGGTGTTATAGATCCATCCATCCATCCCGCTATATCCTAACTACAGGGTCATGGGGGTCTGCTGGAGCCAATCCCAGCCATCACAGGGCGCAAGTTAGGAAACATAAAGAATATATTGCAATCCACTTAAACACAGTAACACAGAGTTAGGGCCGGATATACTTAACACTACTCGACTCGTACGCTAGCAGGCGCTGCTGCTACACAAGCAGTGTACTGTCTATACTTGCAGGTGTACTTTATGTAAATCTGGAGGAATCAACCAGGCGGCAGTGAGAGAAATCATGATGGTTAGACAACAACGTCTGGTTTTGCTATGTTGTGAGTTGAGGGAAGAAAGATGTTGAAGATAAAAATTCTCTGCATTTTGATGCTGTTGCGAAGGTTCAAAAAAAGATGGCAACCGCGACACTGAAGATGGTATGTGAGACGTTTAAATGCATTGCGTCATTACAATGGGGAATATGCAACACTTGTATTGCCTATGCGAGAAATGGATGAAGAAAATCAACATGAATACTGTCAGAATGTAAGTTTGGTGATTTGATTCACCACATTGAACCGTTCATCAAACTTTGAAGCACGTGGATTGATCCTGATGGAGCTGCAATGCTGCTTTGACATCACATATTTATAGTAAGCAACGATGCTGACGTCACGTACCAAAACCTGAACACACATGCCACCCAGATTTTTTTCTGGTGATGTGCTCGTAGGACGCGTCAAAAAAAAACGCTGGGAATGCGTGGCAGCCATGATGCGTGCGCGTAAGCATTCTGAGCGTGAAGTATAACCCAGCTCTAAGTCGTCACTCTAATATAAAGTGTACACTGATTTACATTCAACATTAGTCACACAGAAGACATGGAGGTTATGTTTTTGGTGCTGTTTTTTTAAGCTTTTTACACTTTTATTAGAGCTTTTACTGTTTTCTGTTTTGTTTTTTGCGGAGCAGAGTTCTCATTTCTGTCATTTTTAGTGATATTAGATTGTGTGTAGCACTTTGTTACAGATCAAATTTTCAGGTCAGTTTAAATGTTGTCAGTGAAGGTTTGCTTTTTGTCTGCTGTCCTCCACCTTTGCTATTCTGTTTTACATAAGAAAGTGAGAGTTACATAAAGCTCTTGCTAATATCTGAATTAAATCCTTGTCTTCTTCATGAGGACAAAGGTGCAGACCACTCAGTATCTGGGACAACATCATTGACCCACCTGGGTTGTAAGAGCCAGTATTGTCTATAAAGGCCCTTAGCAGGCCTATTTAGACTCCTTAGCCAACCCAACAGTGTTTCCCATTGCAGAGCAAGGATTCTAAAGCTTTAACACAAGCTTTAACACAAATTGAATCTGAACGTTCATAAGCAGCCTGGACATCTTTTAATAACGGTGGCTGGCAGAGTGATTGCTGCTTTCACAAATGATTTTTGGAGTAAGTGAACATCATCACAACAAAGTGCTGTTCATCTAGCCAGTCAGTCATTTTCCAATCCGCTATATCCTAACACAGGGTCACGGGGGTCTGCTGGAGCCAATCCCAGCTAACACTGGGCGCAAGGCAGGAACAAATCCCGGGCAGGGTGCCAGCCCACCACAGGACACACACACAGGCACACCAAGCACACACTAGGGACAATTTAGAATTGCCGATGCACCTAACCTGCATGTTTTTGGACTGTGGGAGGAAACCGAAGCAGCTGGAGGAAACCCACGCAGACACAGGGAGAACATGCAAACTCCATGCAGGGAGGACCTGGGAAGTGAACCCAGGTCTCCTTACTACGAGGCAGCAGCGCTACCACTGCATCACCATGCCGCCCATCATATAACCATTGCTTGACAAAGAACTATTTCATACTGCAAAGGGTTCTTTGTGTACAAAGTTGGTTCTTTAGGTTTTGAACAGGTTCCTAATATGTGGACCCTATTCATCTACTTTTACAAATATTAGTTTTTTCATTCTGGAGGATGGCAGCTTTGGGCATAAGGTGGTTCCCAACCCTGGGATGAATACCAGTCCTTCTTAGGGCACACTCATACATACAACCAGAGTGGGCCAGTTTAGAGTCCCCAAGTAACCTTAACTTGTTTCTGGGATGTTGGGGGAAAGGCACACTAAATCATTTACCAGCAATCATTGATTTTATTTACTCACAACCTAGTTAAATGCAGGTTTATTTTCACTGCTCTGTTTATGTAATATTTTAGTAGTTTATTTTTACATACTGTGTTTAATTGTAGCATTACCGTATATACTCGCGTATATGTCAGGTCTTGAAACCCGAAACATCGATCATAAAATCAGACCCCGACTTATACGCCTGTTCAAAAATGCGACACTTTAAATTTTTTCTTTTTTTTTTTACATGTTCTTGCTTCCTCCAGTCTCCCACCAGTTGCTCAGATGTATCGAATTTTGTTGCAGCAGCACAGTTACCAATTTCTTTCACTACTTCAACGACGTTTAATATAAAACTAGCGTCATATTTTGTTCTGATCGAACGCTCCATCGTAGATAAGGGATGCTGTTACGATAAAGGTGTATGTATACAGAAAACAGTGCCAACGTTGCTTCAGAATAGTTTGGGTATTACCGTAATGTAGGCACAATAGAGACAGAGAGAGGTTAGGACCACACTGTGCTCCGTGGTTACTCTCTCAGGTGGGCGTAAGCATATCATAATCCTTTGTACCAATAGCGTGAGTTTTCCGCATTCGACTTATACAAACAACATTATAAAATACCAGAAATTATACAGTCAAATCAAGCCCCGACTTATATGCCCGTTCAAAAATGTAACACTTAATTTTTTTTTTTACATCTTCTTGCCAATCTCGCACCAGTTTGTCAGATACATCAAATTTTGTTGCAGCAGCAGTTACCAATTTCTTTTTCTGCTTCAACGACTTTTAATTTAAAATCAGCTTCATATTTTCTTCTGAACAAACGCTTTGTCGTAGACAAGGGATGCACTTACGATAAAGGTGCATGAGGGGGTGAGATACAGAAAACAGTGCAAATGTTGCTTCGGAATGTTTTGGGTATTACCGTGTGGTCACGTAGGCACAATAGAGAGAGAGAGAGAGAGAGGTTAGGCGCACACGCTGATACAGCGCATTGCTGCACCCACATAAAAAAATAAAGGCAGTGTGCTCCGTGGTTACTCTCTCAGGTGGGCTTAGCATATCACAATTCCTTGGATCAATAGCATGAGTTTTCCGCATTCGACTTATACGACCGACATTATAAAATACTAGAAATTATACTGTAAAATCAAGTCCCAACTTATCCGCGAGTATATACGGTACATATTGTTTTTCCATTGTGTTTCAAGCTCCCAGTCATGTGTACACAGTACAATGAGATTCTTAATTGCATGTTTCCCACAGACCATTGAAAAGTATACAATGCTAACAACAGACAATGAGTGCAATACCATACATTAAATACGACACTAGACAATATATACGAGACGCAGTTTTCAGCATGAGCGGAGGCTGAGCAACTTTATGACCTGAGGATAAAACTGGCCCATGTATCTAGTGGTATGAGAGCTAATGGTCCTGTAACGTTGGCCAGAATGGAGAAGGTAGCATAGGATCAGCACAGCATCACAGGAATTAACCCTGGATAGGATGTTGATCCATTGCATAGCACACTTATTAACACCATCTAATAGTATGTCTTTGAATGCCGCACACCATGTAATCCAGCTCGGGTTTGTGGGATGTGTTTGAATTGTGAGAGGAACCTCGCACTGGCCGTTTTATAGTCCTATAAAATTAATTTGACCCTGCTCGCTTTCTTGAAGTGTCAAGTGTTTTATTGTGGTAAAGGCTTTTGGGGGGGCACCTTTCCTTAAAACATAAATCTCCTTTTTATCAAATGCACAGATTTTTTGCCCCCCATAAACCACAGTTGTATGTTAAACCTCTGACACTATACCTGTGTTCCATTTCTTATACTTACAAACCTTTAGGAATATACAGTTCACAGTTACTGTACAATGCTATTGTACAAAGACCTATGGGAGAATGGAAATGGGGTTTGTAAGTGTCACTGTAGCTTATATTTTAGGAGCATTCACTGTCTTACCTAGTTAAGAAAAAATCTCATTTCCCAACCCCTAGTGGTAAAATAGAGCAAAACACACAAGCAGAAAGCGGTTTGAGTAAGTTTTAATATTTTAATATTAGAACAAAATACCTTGTGCTATAAAAAAACAAAAGGAAAATAGAAACATGGCTTATCCAAACTATACAACCTGCTTGTTTAAGATGTTTGGTCTCTCAGGTGGCTCTTAATCTTGTCATTTCAAAAAGTCTGCCTTCTCACTGGTCGGCTCTCTAGTAGCTCAGTTTCTGACTTTATATAGCTTTTTTTCCCTTATGTTTTTCTCCCTAGGCCTCAAAAATCTTCCCTCTCCTTCAGGCTTTCTTCCGTGGGAATCGCTCTTTACAAAAAAGAGTGCCTATAACTAAAGTCACACTTCTAACTTCACAGATAGATTAAATAGTCCATTCATAGCACTCTATTTATTTAATAAAGCAGTTGAGTTATGTGAGAGTTGATTATTGCTGGTAAATATGATTTTGACACATTGATTATATATTGGTCATACTGAATGACTTCTGTCCTTTTTAACTGTTAGCCTTTGCCTTTAACACCCTTAGGGCTGGTTTATACTTCTCGCATCATGGCTACCTCGCTTTCCCACCGTTTATTTGACGCATCCTCTGAGCACGTCCTCAGAAATTAATGTCACGTGTGCAAGTTGCAGTGCCAGCAAAAAGTCAGGGGGCAAAGTGTGATAAAGTCGGAACGTGATGTCAGAGTCTCTGTTTACTATCAAAACGGGATCGATGTGCCTGCTTCAATGTTTCATGAATGGTTTGGTGTGGTGAAGCAAAATTCTGACATACAAATGCATTTGTGGTGCTTTTATATTCAAGTGTCGCATATCCCCCATCGTAATGACATTGTACATTTTAAAGGTCTCAAATACCATCTTTTGTGCATCTTTTGCACTTTCACAACAGCATCAGAATGTCCAGTGGCGTATTTGAGCCACGGAGAAAAAACAGTTACGGACACAGTGAGAAGGTGTATTTTGAGATTAAAGTGGGAATTTCGACTTTAATTTTGAAATGTCCACTATAATCTCGTAGCTCACTTTATTATTGAAGTAAACCGTCGTAAAATGTCACCTTAAAATTGAAACAGTTGTTAATCGCTACATGCTTTTGGGGCTTCCTTCTGAACTGACAGCAGCGGCAAACAGCAATCGTCACACAGAACATGTTATATTTATGATATTCCAGCTCCCTGCACATTTAGAATCCTTAGATTTATACTTGATATCACTTTCATGATGAAATGCATTGAAGTGTGTATGTTACATTTTACAGATAAATCGTTAACTTCATTTAAATAATGAATACTGTTAATAGGGCGGCACAGGGGCGCAGTGGGTAGCGCTGCTGCCTCGCAGTTAGGAGAACCGGGTTCGCTTCCTGGGTCCTCCCTGCATGGAGTTTGCATGTTCTCCCCGTGTCTGTGTGGGTTTCCTCCAGGTACTTTGGTTTCCTCCCACAGTCCAAAGACATGCAAGTTAGGTGCATTGGTGATTCTAAATTGTCCCTAGTGCGTGCCCTGCAGTGGGCTGGCACCCTTCCCGGGGTTTGTTTCCTGCCTTGTGCCCTGTGTTGGCTGGGATTGGCTCTAGAAGACCCCTGTAACCCTGTAGTTAGGATCTAGCGGGTTGGATAATCGATGGATGGATACTGTTAATAATTACACATGTAGGGGGTAGCAAAGTGGCGTCCCTGGTGTTCCCTGGTTGGAGTTTGCATGTTTTCCTGGTGGGTTTCCACAGTGGACTCTGGTTTCCTTCCAAAGACATGAAGGTTAGGGGATTTGGTAATGCTAAAACGATGCTAGTGTGTGTGTGTGTGTGTGTATGTGTGCTTGTGTTCACCTTTGCGATGAGCTGATGCCCCGTCCAGGGATTATTTCTGCCTTGTGCCCGATGCTTGCTGGATTGATGGACTTAATCATTAAACATCCATCCTTTTCAGATATGTTGTGGCAGGGTGTCTTCAGAATTTAATGGATGTTTCAGGAAATTCACAACACGATGAAGCTGAACATTTTCTCACCGTGGTGATACCTCACACTGCCACCTGGTGGAATCTTCCAGATTTACATAAAGTACGCGCGCACGTATAAACCGTACAATGCTTGCATAGTAGTAGCGTCCGCTGCAGTACGTATTGTGTCGCATGAAGTATAAACCTGGCCTTAGAAAGCATTTCAATTAAAGTCCCTTGATCAGTGACCCAATTCCTGCTGCTACTTTAGCACAAGGACAAGTATGGATAAGAAAAGCCTTTTGTCTGATCTTAATCAACGTTATTGTTTAGAACTCTTTATTTTAAAATTTTCTAAATGTTTTGCTGTTTTTCAGGTTAAAGTAATTCTTTTTTCTTTTTCAGATATCAGGACAGCTTGAAGTTTTGAGTCCTGAAGGTTTGTGCACGTTCTTTGTTATCACTTTAAATGACAGAACGTACACTGTCATGCCACGCTCAACCACTTCTTAACACCAGACATGTGAAAAATAGCAAGAAACAAGTGTAGCCAGAGAAATGATTTAATTGGGGCAGATTACAGAAATAAATGACGAAATCCAAAGTAACAGAAAATAGTTTTTTTTTTTTTGCAGATGAGGAAGGGTAACTAATTAGTCAAATTACTTTTTCATGTTTTAGACAAAAGAGATGATTGGTACTTTGTAATTAACAATCCATACTTTTTACCCCTCCAAGTGGGATGCAGCATGACTTAGATAACCCTGGCTTTGTGCTGTTTGCATGGTAACATTTGTTTTGTTGTACTCTATACTATACATTAGGGTGGTCCAGATTCAAATTCTCCACAAGGGTAGTGTTATTCTTTATCATACCTATAACAAACACAAAATCTTAATGAAAATAAACCACATTTACAGGTCACTCCATTTAGCAGCTTTTGTAGGCAACTGTTCCACGCGTCTAGGTCTACAACAATAGCACTGTCTTTGATGAAGTTGGAAAATTCCTGCGATGGTTTGTGACCAACCGAAGAATAAGCTGTTTTTGTTTGTCATCCTTTGTCAGTATGTCACTGAATTTTTCCATGACTCTTAGCTTCGGATTGCTCTACCCTCATATGTGCCTACAGTTTACAAAATTCGTTGAAGATTTGATCTTCTATTTCCAGTTCTTAAGAAACAATTAAGACCTTTCTTTTCCTTTTCCTAAAAAGACATCAAAGAATGGTGTTGCTGCTTCTGTTAACATATCCTTCAACTTTAGCTGTTCAGATTCATTTGTCACCTTAAGATGCTGAGGAATGTCTGGTAATTGTGACCACTACAAGGTTTGCACCTTCTTTTCCTGTTATCAAAAAAGGCTAAAATAGAAGGTCGTACTGACTACTAGAATGTTCTGGGAGGTTCACCTTGGTACTAAAATGTTCTTTTTCATTTTATGTATTGTTTACTAATCACGTAGCCAATTAAGAACCCTACGCAAGAGTACATAAGTAGTAACTTAAAAAATCAATGTGTTAGAATGGACTTCTGAATGTTTCATTGCCAGGCCGAAATTTCACAGGCAAGCAAGCAATCCATTGAGCCTTGGGGAGAAATGATTCTACAAACATCAATTCTTTGTGTGGGTTTGTAGACTACCATCCTGCACATTGTTACAGTTGAAGTCAGAAGTTTCCATACACTTAGGTTGAATTCTTTAAAACTCACTCTGTAAGCTCTCCCCTCCACAGATTTTTTCCTAGCAAACTATCATTTTGGCACATCTGCTTTGTGCACGGCAAAAGTATTTTTTTCCCAACAATGTTCACAGACAGCATATTTCTCTTTTTATTGACTATATCACAATTCCAGTTAACACACATGGCACACGTTGACTCCAGTTAGGCTAGTCGGCTATCAGAAGCTACAGTAATTGTCTAATTGCCTAAAGGCTTGACATTATTTTCTGGAATTTTCCAAATTGTTTATAGGTACAGCTAACAAAGTGTATATAAAGTTGTAACCTACTGGAATTTTGAGGTACTGTATATATCTTATGTATAAACGTTTGTGCGTGGAAGTGTGTGTATCTGTCTGTCCCAGAAGTGCAAGGCCACTGCATGACTTTCAAAGAAAGCGACTCTATCATCAAAGTGAAATTGCTGACAAAAGAGAAACTCACTTAGCCGCTAATACATAAGCGAGGCAAGCACATCAGCAAAACGAAACCGCCAAGGAAAAAGAACCTTGCTTAGCTGCTAATACACAACCGATGCGATTGATTGATTGAAGTGCTAGAATCCATGGTTTCTAGGAGCCCAGGCTTTTTACAGCATGGGCTTACACAGCTATATGATATATACTGTAGCTATATAATAATAAAATCCAATGTCTGTATGTATGTATGTATTGTGAAAGAAACGCACGAAAACAGATTAAGGGTTTGGGGTTTTTTAGGCCCCGTATACTGTAAATCAAAATATATGGTCAAGTCAGTTCCAGTAACTCAAAAATTGACAAATACAGCAGGGAAGGACGGACATTTTATAATGACGGACAGGAAATAACGTGGAGGGATGCTGGGAAGTGTTGCGGTGGTTTCTGGGAGTCTGACGTCATCAGGGCTCATCAGTGTTTACAAAGGCACCCGGAAGTGTGCGTTTTCTTGATACATCCGGGTGCTGTTTACGGCTCCGCCGCCTCGGTCTTTCTGAGGAAGTAAAGAGACAGGGATTAGTACACTGCCGTAGCTCCCTCGCGGGACGTTTTACGCAACAACCCAGGTGAATCAGGTGCGTGACAGTATGTATGTATGTCTGTCCACTTTTCACGAGAGAACTACTTAATGGATTTGGATCGGGTTTTTTCTATAATCTGCTTGAACATTCTGGTTGATTTTTGCGACTTCTCTCATCGCACTAAGTATCATAGTTCACTTGTGGTACCGATTTATTTGTGCGAATCCGAGAGAGAGGCTGCAGGGCCGAGGGGAGCTGGGTGGGGCCCTCCTCACTCACATGCCAGCCTCTGTTCGAGACAGTCTACCTATCACCACGTGTTGGAGCGTACCTTACCTCCGGTTAGCTAGTGATACCTGTTTGTTCAGCAGACAATATCATCTAGATATGATATGATATGATCTAGATTTGACATTTTTGAGAGAGAGATCACAGCTACATGTGTTTTAGAGGGTAGCAGGTGATTTGCAGAGATATCACAGCAACATGCTTTTCTCCCCATTCGGGGGATGCACTCTGGCCAGAGCTGAACACAATCAGATTAAGTGCCAATGTTTGACGTTGGAGCGTACCTACCTTCCGCTTTTGATTTTGATTTTTAAAGTTTGTCTTTTTTAATACTACATGGGTGGAGCTGTGGGGGACAGCTAGTAGTCAATAAAAAGTGAAATACTCTGTGAACATTGATGGAAAAAATGACTTTTGTCCAACAAAAAGTAGATGTCTTAAACAATATGCCAAATTTATAGTTTGTTGTTATAATATTTGTTCAGGAGTTATAAAGTGAGTTTTTAAGAATTCACCCTACATGTATGTAAATTTCTGACTTCTGATTTCTGGGAGGCAGCTATGAAGAGTGTTGCAGGGCAATCGGGAGTCCACGGGGGACCCCCGCACCTTATTTCTTTGAAGTGATTGCAAGTTTACATAGTAGATGTGATGTACCAGGAAGGTGGCTATGAATTATGATTCAGTGCAACATGCGGTGCACCATCTTCACCGATAATTCTGCAAAGTCCAAACAAGACAGACACAAACAAAGATTTGTAAGATGGCGCTAGTGCGTGTGGTCAACCAGGCAGCAAAAGTCATTGGGCGTGCCTCATCCACGATAGTTCCTTGCTAAAAGAAAAGTACCTACCCTGGAGTAGGAGCTAAAAAAAAGTACTTGGAACTACCTACCAGTAGCTACAAATGAGTTCCTGAGATGAGAAAAAGTTCCTGGTTCCTGAAAAACATTTCTGCAGTCTGACCCTTTATTATGATGTAAATTTATTTTGAAATAGATACATTTGTCATTTTTGCCCATCAAAAAGAAGGTCTGCCAGGAAGAATGGAATAAACTGCCCAAATCCAAGTGTATAAAGCCCGTAGAGACTTACCCAGGAAGAATCAAGGTTGCTTGTATGTCTCCTGTTAAAAGGGACTTCTACCAATTATTTAATTAAAGGCTTGAATATATTCTATTAATGAGATATTTCAGTATTTGATTTTACGAAATTTGCAAACCTTTCTGAAAACATTTTTGTTTCACTTTGACATTATGGGATATTGAGTGTTGATTGATGGGCAAACATGCCAAATTTTTCAATTTAAAATTAAACCTACAACACAATAAAGTGGGCAGAAAGTGAAGGGGTCTGAATACCTTCTTAATTCACTGTATATTTTATACGGGTCCTTAGAATTCATTAAGGCCAAAGAGAGGAACTGAAGCAGAAGTGTTGGGCTTTAATGTCCAATATATTAGCCATTAAACCACACTACCTTGCTTCTATCCATCTGTCTCTGCTGAGGAACTCACTTAAGGTGGAGCCCCCTCTCAGAGGGTATTCCTTCCTTAGAAGGCAGTGGTGGAACTTGAACTCCAGATGCTGGATTGCAGAACAACTTGTATAGCCAGCTGCCCTAATGGAGAACTCCTTTGGTCCTACTGCCAGTAGAGCTTCTGTCTGCAAGTGTAGTTCATGAACAGAAATCTCTCTCTCTCCCTCTCCTGAGAGAATCTGGGTCACGGCACCATTTGTCCCTTTAAAGGGCTCAGAGTGACACTCCTCCTTTTCCACCTTAAGATGGCAGTAGCAGGACTTGAACTCGGGGCACTGGGATTGCTGAAGAGCCTTCTTTACCAGCTGTGCTGAAGGAGAGCTTCTTTAGTACAGTAACAAAAATCTAATCAATAAGCTTGTTAAGTTTGCAGATTATACGAGGGAGATTCAAAACGTTTCCACACTTTTTGAAACTCTATTTATTAAGAATTTTCAAAAAAAAATGACATCACTTTTCTACATAGTCACCTTTGTCTGTGATGCAATTTTTTCAGCGTCGTACCAGCTTTTTCATGCCCAATTACCACTCCTCCCGCCTTTACCATTTCCAAGGAAAATATAAAAATGCAGAAACCTTTTCAACGTCCCTCGTACCAAACTAGACAGAATGACTTGTAATGGAGAATCAGCTGAATTGTTACTATACAGCATACAGGCTTGGGCAGATTTGTGGAAATATCAATTTAATGTTAAATAAACAAAACGTGTTACGTGTAGGAAGTAAAAATATTTGATTTAAATACGCAATGGGAGGTCTGAAACTTCTCATAAGGTGTACTTTGAAGGACCTGGACGTCATAGTGGGCTCATCACTATCTACATTCATTAATTATCCACACTTTATTCCTAAATTTTATTATAAATACTCTAAAGATCATCCAGACACATTATGGTTCTACATAGTCCTCTTGCTTTTCATTGCATTTGGTCCAGCATTCCACTGTTTATGCACTCAGTGGGGGGAACGTTGGTTGGTTTATCAACCAGGTTTGCATTGACTCTTTCATATGTTGGTCTGTGAGAAATTGATGACTTCTTAAGGCTTCTTTAAGTGGACCAAACAGATGGTAATCTAATGGTCAGTGTTATACGGATTCCATACTGTGCCATTAAGACTGTGGTTTGAAGTTATGAATCCATGTTTCATCTCCAGTGATGACTCCATTACCACAGAGGTCCAATAAGCATTGACAAGTGGTTAGACGATGGTGCTTGTGCTGCCCTATAGGCTGTTTCAGGACTGATCTTGCACAGACAAAGCCTCTTGTGGATGATGGCATATGCAGAAGCATGACTAATTTGCATATGGCTTGTCACTTCATTGATAATTGCGTGTGGTTCATCAGAATTATGGCACAGACTTGCCCAGTGTTGTTGTTATTAGTGGACATGGATGGTCGTCCCACTCTTTCTTTGTGTTTAACACTTGTTCAACCATTTCTGAACTTCTCAATCCATTCATAAACATGGCACCATGGTAAAAACGCTGTCCCCATATTGTGTAAAAAGCCATCTATGGATTCTCAAAAAACTGATCAATGTCGAAAGTTTACCACCATGACTACAGACACAACGCGTTTACACATGTGCATGGAGAAAGCTGTGTGGCCAACCCAAGCAAAATGATCACAAAAGTGTGAATAATTACTGACTTACTCTCATAGAATTTTTAAAGTTTTATATCATGATGTGTGGAATATAAGTCAAGGGAAGTTTGCTTAATTCTTTGAGGGCTGAATATTTTTTTCAGCTGCCTGCAGGCAGCCGGAGCTAAAGGAGGATCTGGTGAGAGAGTGACGCGAATAGAAAACGATAGTGATGTAGCAGCATGAGCTGACTGGTCCCCAGCTGATCAAAGAGCTGGACGCGTTTGTGTAGCAGCTGGCACTCCTACATGTCGTTATATGACATGTCGACATCCGCCTCAAAAGAGTTGAGTTATATAATGCACTAGTGAGACCTCACCGGGAGTACTGTGTGCAGTTTTGGTCTCCATATTACAAAGTAGACATAGCAGCACTAGAGGAAGTCTAAAGGAGAGCGACATGGCTGATTAGAGGACTGAGGTATGAGGAGAGACTGGAGGAGCTGAACCTTTTCAGTTTAAAGAAATAGAGATTAAGAGGTGACATGATTGAAGTGCTAAAAATTATGAAAGGAATTAATCCAGTGGATCCCAGATGTTATTTTAAAATAAATTCTACAACAAGAATATGTTTATATGGCAGGAAACGTGTTAATGGTAGGTTTAACACAAATGTTAGAAGGTTTTTCTTCATGCGGAGAACGTGGAATAAATTACCAAATAGTGTAGTGGAGAGTAAGAACTTAGTGCTGTATTGGACACTCTAGGTGAATGGCATGGACAAGGTGAATAGGCTGTTATCGTCATAGTTGTTATAATGTCTAGGTAGGCCAATCTGTAATGCAAAAGCCCCAGGGGAGAGTCCCAGTACTGCAGTCCACTGCAGGTGGGGGAGCAGATGGTGGTGGAGTAACCACAAATGAAGTCCTGTGCAGAAACACCTTCCTTCCATTAGTTTCCCGGACCCAGAGAATCAAGTTTTAGGAGCAGGGAGTAACATAGATCTAGAAATGACATGTGAACAATGTGTGTCTACACTTCAAAGTGTGATGTGCCATCAGAAGTATTTGATACAAATTGGATTGTAGTATAAACGCTAGTGATCCAATGCTGCTTTTCCTGAGATCAGACATATCAAGATCAGACTGATGCAATAGCAATTATTTTTATTTATTTAAGAAGCTATTATTGATAAACTACAGAATCATACCACAGCATGCCCTGCAGACTTCCAATGATCCATTATTTTTGCAATGACAATATTTAAGTAACCCGCTTCTAGTTCCCTTTCCATTATTCTGTGCACACCCTCATTTTACAATTTCATTTTTCTGGAACTCGCTGCATGCCAAATTAATAGGCCGCCTAATGCGACTTGAAACTAGTGGTCTGCTGCCAGTCATTCGGGGGACACTGAATCACCTTGGCTTGGTGATCTGGTTTTCATTTTCTCTCTTTATCATGTCTCGGTTGGTTTGCAGAACTTCATCTACTGGGGTCCACTCCTGAACCTCTCCTGTTCCTTTTTGCTTTGCCTTTGTTTCATTCACAGGGTTGGGGGCAGTTATTGGGGATGGTCACCATGGGTAGGGGTTTCTTTCCATTTCTTTCTTTTTTTTTTTTTTTTTTTTTTTTACTGTACATATTGCCTGATGTATTGTCGACAGTTCATTTAGTTAGGCTGTGTTATCTCATGGCAATTTTAATAAAAACTGAAGACAAAAGTGTAACTTCCAGCAGTAAAACACTAATGGAAGGTTGAATCTCTTAAGTGATACTTGAGTCTTCAGTCACAGATGATTCACAAGATGGAGCTGGTGTTCTATATAGCTCCTGGTATGTGAAGGCTATCCAGCTGCGGTGCTCACCCAGGTCCACGCCTAGGAGTTAATCTTTGGCCTACATTATTTTAATATGGGAGATTCTATTCATCTTGGATAAAGATTTGCTCATTTTAACATTAAAAGCTTAGGTCCCTGGACCTTCTTCATGGTTAGAGATACCAAGCATTATTGATTTACATGGTGAATGCTTCTCACTGTTTGAACTCCATGCCAACTTTTGAAATATTCATCATCACCACAGCTGTTTTCTGTAACATAAAAAACCCTTGACTGTGTGTTGAATCAGCAGTTCAAATGATATGCATGCGGCATTGTGGAGGAGGCAGATCAGATGATAATGTAAACATCCCTTTTCTGATGCCATATCATCCAATCACCAAAATGTTTGCTACCTCTATGACAAATGAAACAGTAGTATTTTTCTGTTTAGAGATGGGCAGTTCATATATATTAGCAACAGGCATTTTGATTCACTTCACTAATTTGATTCTTTGGAATTGCCATTTAAGCAAATCAATTCTTTTTATTCATTGGATTTGTTTGATTCATCAATCAGATTCAAGGCCGAGATGAACGGGGGAGGAGGGGGTTTGTTCGGTCTCATCACATCGCAAATATATATTTTTATAATTCATACATTATTTTTCTATATATATATAATTAATCATAAATTTAACATAATGCTAAATCATATGACATTGTCAAATTTCAGTAGACAAAGGATGACAACACAGTTAAAATATATAATTAAAATAAGTCAATGTTGTTATAGTGTAGCAGCACTACTTAAATGGCCTTCAAATCCCAGCAGCCCTGTTACTATTACAACATTGGGCAGCTTCAAAGTGTTATGAGGGTTTCTGGGAAGAAGAATGATTAGATGCCATCTTTAAAAAGGAGCTGACACATGCCAAGTGGGATTGCAGTCATCTGTGTCTATTTGTTCGTACTCTTCACATCTTTTGGATTACAAATACAACCACCGTGGATTTCAGTTTTTTTCCGGATGTATGTGCTTGTCCTGTGCCTGGTTCTTTGTGTGGTTTTTGTCTTCATTGAATACGTCTTCACCAAATCTTCACACCACAACTGGAACCTGGTAGGACAAAACTATACATTTCATGCAGATGGCTGTTCACAGTGGTTTTTCATTCAACTCACCATTGCCATCTGCACCTGCTGTACTGGATTGCGTTTTGACTGTGTCATAAGTGTTTATCGTGTAGAGCCTAGTGTTTCGTTCGATTTAATTTGTTCAGTGTTTATTAAATAATTATTGCCTAAAGGGGAATTTGGGTAGGTATTTGCATAGGTGTTATTTGTTTATTGTTAGATAGATAGATAGATACTTTATTAATCCCAATGGGAAATTCACATTCTTCAGCAGCAGCATACTGATGCAATAAATAATATTAAATTAAAGAATGATAATAATGCAGGTGAAAAACAGACAATAACTATGTATAATGTTAAATGTTAACGTTTACCCCCCCCCCCCCCCCGGGTGGAATTAAAGAGTCGCATAGTTTGGGGGACGAACGATCTCCTCAATCTGTCAGTGGAGCAGGACAGTGACAGCAGTCTGTCGCTGAAGCTGCTCTTCTGTCTGGAGATGATACTATTAAGTGGATGCAGTGGATTCTCCATAATTGATAGGAGCCTGCTGAGCGCCCTTCGCTCTGCCACAGATGTTAAACTGTCCAGCTCCATGCCAACAATAGAGCTTGCCTTCCACACCAGTTTGTCCAGGCGTGAGGCGTCTTTCCTCTTAATGCTGCCTCCCCAGCACACCACTGTGTAGAAGAGGGCGCTCGCCACAACTGTCTGATAGAACATCTGCAGCATCTTATTGCAGATGTTGAAGGACGCCAGCCTTCTAAGGAAGTATAACCAGCTTTGTCCTTTCTTGCACAGCGCATCAGTATTGGCAGTCCAGTCTAATTTATCATCCACTTTTTTTGCTTTCTTACTTTAGTTAATATATTCTTTATCGATTCATTTTGAGCCTCTTTATTATGTGTCTTCATTTGTGAGTGTGAGAGCCAGGTTAAGGCTGGGTGCATTCTTGGGGTCCCTGAAAAAAAAATTAAATCACCGTTTTAAAAACAGTGAGAATCTGAGCGGCTTATCCCAGCCACTACAATCGAATCACAAGTGAATGAGAATTTTGCAACTTGTTTAGGGGCAACAATTCATTTACCTACCAAATGAGCAAACATCATGTGACTCATTTGTGGGTAATAATTTGTTTCCAGGTCATGTGAATGAGGCTTGTGAACCTCGTTCTGGTGTAAAGATTGATTCACAAATCAAATGAACAAGAATCTTGTGGCTCATTCTTGGGTAATGATTCATTTTCAAATCAAATGAACCAGACTCATGTACATTGTTCTCAGTTAATGATTCATTTACGAGTCAAATTAATGAGAATACGGCGACTCATTCTTAGGTAGTAACTCAGTTCAAACTCAAAAGAATCAGTAAATGATATATACTCAATGCAGTCAATGTCCATTTGAAGTATAGTTGAAAACAAATCAAAATTAGAGTAATTTTTGAATGGTTCAGTTTTGTTTAAATGCCTTCAACAAAACGTATCAATAGACACATACAACACACAGTACAAGTCTTCAGGCTCTTTTTCCTTTCCTCTGCTCCTCCAGGCAGGCTTCGTCTGTTTCCTCCCGACTCTGGCTCCCTGGATGAAATCGAGTTGCTCCTTATATCTTCGACCTGGGAGTACTTCTGGTGCCAGAGCATAGCTCAATGGAAGTACTTTTGGGTCTATCACAAGTCTCAAAAAAGTAGGCATTGTGAATCCCTTCACCTTCCCCTGGCAGCCCAGTATGTCCCAGGTCCCAGTACACCCTTCAGGTATCCATGTGAGAGTCCTAAACCAGGGAGGCTGACACCTAGCGTATTGGGGAAGAAAATTTCCTGAATAAATTTTCTTCCTCGGTTCTCCTGTTATACTGGCCTCCCGACAGGGTGAGGATCCCTGTTTAGTCCCAGCCAGGAAGCTAATTGCTCCATGACATTCATTACAATGTACAAAAGGACATAAATATTTTACTTTTAATATTGTTTATATTTTTTCTTTTTTAAACAGTTTCAATAATGAATTGTACAACAAAATGTATACATTCTAATATAAATGTATTACTACTGTATTGTAGAACATTAGAACAATCTAGACAAGAACGGGCCATTCAGCCCAACAAACCTCGCCAGTCCTATCCACTTATTTCTTCCATAAAAACATCAAGTCAGGTTTTGAAAGTCCTACTGTCCACCACACCAGTTGGTAGCTTATTCCAAGTGTCTATCGTTCTTTGTGTAAAAAAAAAACTTTCTAATGTTTGTTTGAAATTTACCCTTAGCAAGTTTCCAACTGTGTCTCATGTGTTCTTGATTAACTCATTTTAAGGTCACTGTCTTGATCCACTGTACTAATTCCCTTCATAATTTTAAACACTTCAGTCAGGTCTCCTCTTAATCTTCTTTTGCTTAAACTGTAAAGGCTCAGCTCTTTTAATCTTTCCTCATAACTCATCCCCTGTAGCCCTGGAATCAGCCTAGTTGCTCTTCTCTGGACCTTTTTCTAGTGCTGCTATGTCCTTTTTGTAGTCTGGAGAACAAAACTGCACACAGGACTCTAGATGAGGCCTCACCAGTGTGTTATAAAGCTTGAGCAGAAACTCCTGTGACTTGTACTCCACACATCAAGGCGCTATATAACCTGACATTCTGTTAGCCTTCTTAATGACTTCTGAACAGTGCCGGGAAGCCGATAACTTAGAGTTTTCTACGACTCCTAAATCCTTCTCATAAGGTGTACTCTCGATTTTCAGACCTCCTATTGTGTATTCAAACCTCACATTTTTATTTCCTGTGTGTAATACTTTACATTTACTGACATTAAATGTGATCTGCCACAAATGTGCCCAAGCCTGTACGCTATCAAAGTCATTCTGTAATGATTTAAAGGATTTCGTATTATCTGCTAATCCACCTATCTTGGTATCATCAGCAAACTTAACCAGCTTGTTACTTATATTTCTATCCAAATCATTTATGTATATCAAAAATAGCAGTGTCCCTAGCACTGACTCCTGCTGGACACCACTCTTAACATCAGTCAATTCTGATGAGGTTCCTCGCACCATCACCCTCTACTTCCTGTGTCTGAGCCAGTTCTGCACCCATCTGCACACCACACCCTGAATTCCCACTTCTTTTGGTTTGATGCCCACCCTCTCATGTGGCACCTTATCAAACGCTTTCTGAAAGTCCAGATAAATAACATCATCTGCTCCACTTTGATCATATCCTTTTGTTGCTTCCTCATAGAATTCCAGCATGTTAGTAAAACACAACCTCCCTCTTCTTGAACCTATGCTGACTGTTGAGAGTAATTCCTGTTCTTGCCAAGTGTTGCTCAGTCTTATCCTTAATAATTCCTTAATAATTTTCCTGTGATGCATGTTAAGCTTACTGGCCTATAGTTGCTTGGATCTGCCTTGTTATTGATATGTACTGGTATGATGAATCAGAGAATCATCAGTGAGAGAGTTCTCGTTCACATATATTCAAAGAATCAAAAGTGAAGTAAATGAGTCAAGACATATGATTCAGGTTTTCCTTGCACATGCCCTTCAAACATTTACCAGCATCAGTGAAATGAAAGACGTATTTGCGCATCGATTTGTACGATTCACTGTAAAGAGTCTTCAAAAAGAAGGAATCGTTCATGACTCACAGATCACTAATAGGCATGCCTTTGTATGGAACATCTTTGTATTTGCTTTCTAACACATTTAATCCAAATGCTGGGTTGAGGACAGCCCAAGCCTATTCTCTGAGTCACTTGTGGTAGCATCGGGCCTAAGTCAGGAATCAAGGCTGAACAGGGTACAAGTCCATAGCCGGTCAGATCCACACACATTGATTAGATAGCTCACCTTTACATGTTTGTTATAGCCTGTTTTCATTTTACCGTGGCCTAAAATATGACAAAATATTTCAGTAGTTAAGTGAAATATATTAATTTGCACATTTTCTCAGTGTTACCGGTAGATTTTACATTTTACTCCTAGTGGGTTACAGAGGCTGCCCTTCTTTATTCCTGTGGAGTTTGTAATGAGATCCTAATTCAGCCCTATAATTGAAGCCCCTCTTTTAATTTCTCTTGTTTGTTTCCCTATTTCCGTGCTCAGTAGGTGCCGTTGTCGGACTGTGTACCTCAAGGCTGGAAGTGTCTGTAGGCCATTCAAGCTCAGTAATGACAAATTCATTCACGTCATTAGCTGTGTTCTTTGCTTAATTACAGACGTGGGCCTTTTCCACATTTTTTTTTTTTCATAAAAACTTCAAACTGTCAAAAGTTTTTGCTGTCTATCCATCCATTATCCAACCCGCTATATCCTTACTACAGGGTCACGGGGTCTGCTGGAGCCAATCCCAGCCAACACAGGGCGCAACCTTTCTTTATTTCACATTTAATAGAACATATACATTGCTTTTGATTAATGATGTACCATTTTAAATAATAATTAAGGAAATGAAAATGGCATTGACAGAAATACTGGTCCTCTTAACCTAATATTCCATTGCACAGCCTTTGGAATTTATAACTGCCATCCAGCATGCCAAGATTTGTCCACATATCGACTGGTCGTGGTGGCCCACTCTTCTTTAGTTCTTACAGGTCTGATGGGCGTCTTTTCCCAACCCTGACTTCCAGCTCCTTCCACTGTTGTTCAATGGGATTGAGATCAGACTCATGGCGGGCCACTTCAGAGTTGTCCAGTGTTTTCTTCTCCTCCATTCTTGGATGCTTTTTGAGGTGTGTTTCAGGTCATTATCCTTTTCCAGGACCCCATGACCTGTGACACAGCCATACTGACATTGCATTTCACTCCAAAATTCCCTGAGAATCTTCTGAATTCTTTATGTTGTGCACAAATTTAAGGTTCCCAGTGGTAGAGGCAGCAAAGCAACCTCAAAACATCACAGAGTTTCCTCCATGTAGGGATGGTATTCATTTTTTTGAAACCTCATTTTCTTTTCTGTGAATATGGCCCTGTCCATATGGACGTCTGAGTTGAGCGTTTTTCTGCCGTCTATGGCGTCGGGTGAGCACGGATTGAATGCCGAGCATTTTTCTGCTCTTTGAAGTGAAACAGACCGTCCACACGGGCTTGCACCACTTGCGTTTGGTTGGATGCGTGGGATGGCATCAAAAAAATGTTGCATGCAGCTTTCTATTGTCATCAATTTCTGCCAAAATCCTCATGAGCGTGAAGAAAATGTCTGTGCTGAGTTTACATGTACAGTGGAACCTCGGTTCACGACCATAATTCGTTCCAAACCTCTGGTCGTAAACCGATTTGGTCGTGAACCGAAGCAATTTCCCCCATAGGATTGTATGTAAATACAATTAATCCGTTCCAGACCGTACGAACTGTATGTAAATATTTTTTTTTTTAAAGATTTTTAAGCACAAATATAGTTAATTACACCATAGAATGCACAGTGTAATAGTAAACTAATGTAAAAACATTGAATAACACTGACACAAACACCCAGGCTCCCTGCTCACTCTCTCTCTCTCTCTCTCTCTCTCTCTCAGCAGCACGCGAGCCCCCTGTCCTCTCAGTTGCATGCGCAGGCTCTCTCTCTCTCAGCAGCATGTGAGCCCCGCTCTCCTCTCAGTTGCACCCACAGGCTCTCTCTCTCTCACTCAGCAGCACGTGAGCCCCACTCCCCCCTCTCCTCTCAGCTGCACGCGGCAGGCTCTCTCTCTCTCTCTCTCTTTCTCAGCAGCACGGGAAACTGGCTTGTTCGTATACCGAGTGTGTGGTCGTGAACCGAGGCAAAAGTTTGGCGAACTTTTTGGTTGTAAAGCGAGTTGTACATATACCGAGACGTTCGTGAACTGAGGTTCCACTGTATTTCATTTAACGTTCTGGAAGACCAGATATGTCCCATGAGTACATGTATGTGAGATATCTATCTATCTATCTATCTATCTATCTATCTATCTATCTATCTATCTATCTATCTATATATATATACAGTATATAATATATATAATACACAGTTATATGAAAAAGTTTGGGAACCCCTCTCGGCCTGCATAATAATTTACTCTACTTTCAACAAAAAAGATAACAGTGGTATGCCTTTCATTTCCTAGGAACATCTGAGTACTGGGGTGTTTTCCGAACAAAGATTTTTAGTGAAGTAGTATTTAGTTGTATGAAATTAAATCAAATGTGAAAAACTGGCTGTGCAAAAATGTGGGTACCCTTGTAATTTTGCTGATTTGAATGCATTTATTTGCTCGATGCTGATTACTTGCAACACCAAATTGGTTGGATGAGCTCGTCAAGCCTTGAACTTCATAGACAGGTGTGTCCAATCATGAGATATAAAGGTATTTAAGGTGGTCAATTGCAAAATGTGCTTCCCTTTGACTCTCCTCTGAAGAGTGACAGCATGGGATCCTCAAAGCAGCTCTCAAAAGATCTGAAAACAAAGATTGTTCAGTATCATGGTTTAGGGGAAGGCTACAAAAAGCTATCTCAGAGGTTTAAACTGTCAGGAATGGAATCAGGAAATGGAAGACCACAAGCACAGTTGCTGTTAACCCCACGTCTGGCAGGACAAGAAAAATACAGGAGCGGCATATGCGCAGGATTGTGAGAATGGATACAGACAACCCACAGATCACCTCCAAAGATCTGCAAGAACATCTTGCTGCAGATGGTGTATCTGTACATCGTTCTACAATTCAGCACAGTTTGCACAAAGAACATCTGTATGGCAGGGTGATGACAAAGAAGCCCTTTCTGCACTCACGTCACAAACAGAGTCGCTTGTTGTATGCAAATGCTCATTTAGACAAGCCAGATTCATTTTGGAACAAAGTGTTTTGGACTGATAAGACAAAAATTGAGTTATTTGGTCATAACAAAAAGCGCTTTGCATGGCGGAAAAAGAACACCGCATTCCAAGAAAAACACCTGGTACCTACTGTCAAATTTGGTGGAGGTTTCATCATGCTGTGGGGCTGTGTGGCTAGTTCAGGGACTGGAGCCCTTGTTAAAGTCGAGGGTTGGATGAGTTCAACCCAATATGAACAAATTCTTAAGGATAATGTTCAAGCATCAGTCACAAAGCTGAAGTTACGCAGGGGTTGGATATTCCAACAAGACAATGACCAAAAACACAGTTTGAAATCTACAAAGGCATTCATGCAGAAGGAGAAGTACAGTGTTCTGGAATGGCCGTCACAGTCCCCTGACTTGAATTTCATCGAAAATCTATGGGATGATTTGAAGCAGGCTGTCCATCCTCGGCAGCCATCAAATTTAACTGAACTGGAGAGATTTTGTATGGAAGAATGGTCGGAAATACCTCCATCCAGAATCCAGATACTCCTCAGAGGCTATAGGAGGCGTCTAGAGGCTGTTATATTTGCAGAAGGAGGCTCAACTAAGTATTGATGTAATATCTCTGTTGGGTTGCCCAAATTTATGCACCTGTCTAATTTTGTTATGCTGCATATTGCATATTTTCTGTTAATCCAATAAACTTAATGCCACTGCTGAAATACTACTGTTTCTATAAGGCATGTCATATATTAAAAGGAAGTTGCTAATTTGAAAGCTCAGCCAATGAGAAACAAAAATCCAAAGAATTAAGAAGGGTTCCCAAACTTTTTCATATGACTGTATATATGCATGTGTGTGTGTATGTGTATGTGGACACAGACAAGCAGGCACGTTTATTTACAAAGTGCTCCATTATGTACAAGTTCTCAAACCCCAAAAGTCCCCAAAGTTCTGGCCAACACACACAATGTCTTCTCTTCAGGCCGCCTCCTTCTCTCCTCCAGAGACCTCGTCCTCTCTTCACTCCCGACTCAAGTCTCCATATGAAGGGAGGCGGCCCCTTTTATATGCACCCGGATGTGCTCCAGGTGCTTCCCGGCACTCCCCAGTGTGGCGGAAGTGCCGGCTGCGTACCCGGAAGCACTCCGGGTGTCCCTGCTTCTCTTCCCCCCAGCACTTCCGGGTGTGGCGGAAGTGCTGAGGTCCAGGGCTCCCAAGGTACCAGGGCGCCCCCTGGTGGTGACCATGGGCCCCTACAGAGAAACGTACAGAGAAAGAGGATGAAAACTAGGAATACTTCAGTCAAGTGTACCGTGCAGTGCACCGTTACTGGTAATGATAATAATGGAGAATTCAAAACAGTTTGTGGGTTTGTGCTAATGACGTAACTTTAGCTCCTATGGATTATTAAGGCCGTTGGGTGAGTGCATACACGTGTTCTGTTTGTATATTTGCTTACTTCAAGGTGACAAGTAGTGCTCTTCAGGGCTAACACTGACTCACATATCGGTTGACCGAGGTGTAAAATGGTGTTGTACTAGCTGTTGTTTTTTCGCATTTCTTAATAGATTATACACACACTGTGCAGTCAGAGGGTGAACTCAGTAGCGGCGGCAATGTTTTCTCTGCCTATGTCGCTGTATCAGGAGGATTTTTAACACAAGGAGGTCAATGTTCAGGTCTAATAAAGGCAACTGATCCATATTTTGCAAATCCACTGAAGGATGGACTTCGAACCCCGGGGGTAAAAAACATTCTGGACTGCCCTATAACTGACCCCCACACAAAAACGCACAAAACTACAATCTGAACTGCAGGTTGGTGTTTACCAGAGGAAAATGAACACGAATGTAATGTCATACTGAAGTAAATTAAACGTCACTACAAAATGCAACTTAAACGCCTCGGTTCCTCAGAGCACATTCATTTAACCAAGATCTGAACGTCCGTGTGGGTAGGGCCTCCAAGTTGGTGTGATTTGCCAAAAAGTTCTAATTTTTCTCGAAAGACTCTGATTTGTTCTTTTAAAGTAGGGTCATTCTGGGTCTTCTGCAAAGAAACCCATTTCTAAGGCTGGATGTGTTCTTGGGGTTCCCGAGGGGAAAACAAAATATCACCATTTTAAAAACAGTCAGAATCTGAGAGGCTTATCCCAACCACTACAATTGAATCACAAGTTAATTAAAATTGTGCAGCTTGTTCAGGGGCAATGATTCATTTACCTACCAAATGAGCAAGAATCATGTGACTCGTTCATGGGTAATAATTTGTTTACAGATCAAGGGAATGGGGCTTGTGAACCCTGTTCTGGGGTAAAGATTGATTTACAAGTCAAATGAACGAGACTTGTGCAACTTGTTGTTAGGTAATGATTGTTTCACAAATTAAATGAATGAGACTTGTGCTACACATTCTTGGGTAATGATTCATTTGCAAATCAAATGAATCAGATTCATGCGCCTTGTTCTCTGATAATGATTCCTTTACACGTCAAATGAATGAGGATACTGTCACTCTTTGTTAGGTAATAACTCCGTTCAAGCTCAAAAGAATCCGTAAAAGATATATGCCCAATGCAGTCAATGAGCCATTAAAAGTATCCGCTGAAGTATAGTTGAAAACAAATAATTTATAGAAATTAGGATTATTTTTTGAATGGTTTAGTTTTGTGTGACTATTCTGTTAAATTTTGTGACCACAAGATGGTGTTGCAGCACCCCAAACTCGAGACACAAATGCACAAGTCACAATTTAATTGAAGGGTTTTAATCTTTAAATACCTTCAACAAAAGGTTTCAAAAGGCACACACAATATAATTATTCTGGCTTTCTTTCCTCTCCTCCACTCTTCCAAGGGAAGCTTCATCTGCTTCCTCCCGACTCTGGCTCCCTGGATGAAATCGAATGAGTCATCTTATCTTGGACCTGGGAGTACTTCCGGTGCCAGGGCATGGACCGATGGAAGTACTTTTGGGTCTATCAGAAGTCCCAAAAAAGTAGGCATTGTGAATCCCTTCACCTTCCCCTGATGGCCCAGTATGTCCCAGGTCCCAGAATACTCTGCTGGCAAAGTAGGGCCATTCTGGGTCTTCTGCAAAGAAACCCATTTTCATTCAGACATTGGCAGATGGTGTGGGGTTGAATCTGTTTTGAAGTGTTCCTTGGTTCTTTCTTCACCAATCCAAGAATCTTCCTCTTTGATCTTGGGTCACTTTTACTCTTGTGTCCTTGTCCAGGGATGTTGGTAACAGTCTCATGGCCTTTAAAATTCTTAATAATATTGGCAACAGTTGTCATATGAACATCAGGCTCTTTGGAGATGGTCTTGTAGTCCATGTATTGGCTCCTGGCAGTGTAGGAAGTCCCAATTACATTGGTAGAAGGACTAGAAAAGAAGATCAACCAGCATGTTCACAGGTGGCTTGGAATCCCTCCCAGCTGCATATTGGTTGGGCTGTACATAAAGCTAGGCCAGCTACAACTCCCCTGTTAGCGAGGAGTTCACAGCAGCAAAATGCAGGTTAATCTTGACCTGTGGAAATTGTAAGGGTGAAGGAGTTAGAGAATCCAGTGTTATGACAAGATCAGGGCACATGTGGGATGCTGATGTTGCTGTAGCCCAAGCTGAGCATTCACTTAAACTCAAGGACAAAATATGCACTGGAGGACAGGGATTGGAGTCTACACACTTTCAACAGTGGGGAGCATCCCACACAAGGAAATGGAGTGCAATGATCCAAGAAGAGGTGAAGGTCATTGAGGAAGAGAGGTGGAAAGCAAGACCTGCTGACTTAGGGCTATAAGGAGCCTGGGCAAGTTGTGACCTTCCCCAGAGGAAGATCTCATGGAGGATTGAACCATTTTGTATATCATTCCCTTTGTTGGCATTCTATGATACTCTTCCAACACCAGTGAACTCGCACAAGTGGAGTAGGAGGGAGGATCCATTATGCAAGCTGTGTGGTGGGAGAGGAACTATAGCACACATCCTTTCAGGCTACAAGACCGCATTAACTCAAGGAAGATGCAGGTTGCACCATGATAAAGTCTTGCTAGTCCTCAGACATTTTGGAGAGGGAAAGAAAGATGAAGCAACATCCCAGGGCCAAAGCATTAGAAACCATTATATCTGTCAAAAAATGCCAGATTGTGTCACATGGGCTGCTGAGGAAAAGAAGATCATCTTAAAGGTATGTCACATTACACAACGTTTTCAGAGATTTTTCAGTTGTTGCCTTCATTCACATAGCCATAGTGAGTCAGTAGCGTGTTTCAGTGAAGCCAATTGCCTAATGTGACATAGCCAGCAACTCACTCCAACTAGCCTACGACTTGTACCGATAAAATCAAACAGGTCGGAGAGGCTGTATGCTGTGAAATGAATATCCTCAACACATGAAAAAGGTTTGGGGCAACCACCCGTATGCTTGAACCCGACTGCAAAAAGGCAAATTTTTAAGCACAAGTGAATACAGTGTTGAGTCCAAAACAGAACTGATCAACGGAAGGAATATGTTGGATCAGGGGAAGTGACGTCATCGGGGCCAGAACCGGTAATGATGTCATCAGGGCCGGAATTGGTAGTGATGTCATTGGGGCCTGAACTGGAAGTGACATCTTCAAACTCAGGCAGAATTTCCCGTGTGTGGTCTGCAGAGATAAAAGAGGAAGGTTTAGTGCACACCACCACCCCCTGGCCTGGCGTGGATTTACCTTCTTTTGGTCCTTTTAGCTGACTTCCATGCGCACATGTGTGACAATGCATAAGAACTGACAATGAATGAGTGCGCATTCGAAAGTACAATGCATAGAATGTAGTGACAAGGAATAAGGAACAAGGGAGTTTTGAACCTCGAAAACAGAAGAAAGGCTCTGTCTCATGTTTATGTGCTGAAGCAGAATGGAAAAATAGGGCATAGATTGCAGCTGAACTCAACAGTTTACTTGCTAACCTGATAACCCATCGTACAG